>NC_091327.1:26209719-26239719 GCF_038502225.1 Cherax quadricarinatus
TGTGTGTGTGTGTGTGTGTGTGTGTTTACGTGCACTTCTTCTTGTCATGTTTTCATGTCCGTAATTTGCTTTCCATTTCCTTTTTTTCTTTCTTTCTGAATTCAGTCCCTCTATTTAAGAAACGTGTTTCAGAATTAGCTTTTGCTGGGACAACATTTCGCTTTATGTATAGTCTTATCAAGTCATGACGAAGCTCAGTGAGAGCGAAACGTTGTTCTATTAAAGACTTCTGCTGTACTCCATTATTTGCATCCATCGCTCTACTTCCTTCACAATTCTCTGTTATTCATGTCCTTTTAAAACACACACATCTCCTCCGAGACATCTACAATTTTATCGTTTATTGAAGAGTTTGTTAGTTCAGTCTTATAAATATATCATTAGCTATACTGACTCCCGGATAAATTCTACTTCCTTAAAGGAGATAGATGTATTCCGGTCGTTTAAAGAGGATGTATACTGGCCCCTTAAAGACGACATATTTTTGCCCCCTAAGGTAGATGTATTCCGTCCTTTAAATGCTACTGTTCTTGTCCCTTTAAACATTATTTTGGTGACTATGAATGATTTATTCTTGCTTCTACACCAACTACTTTGTATTAATGCTGGTAGAATTACCGACAATATGTTAGGCAAAAGGACACCAAACAAGAACTGCTTTCCATACCATCATTCTTACTCTCCTTACATAATGTATATTGAGATAGGTATTCTAATCTTTTGGCTTTAATCCTAGAAATGTATACTTGTAGAAATAGTCTTCATCTATTATACTCGGGTATATTGTACCCGGTGAGGACATATATTAGTCTCAATCTCTGATTAGTTCCGAGAGTTTTTCTTCTCCCGGAGTCCGGCTATGGGATATAATCGTTCTAGTAAGAATTGTTGATATTGAGAAAAATATTTAAGTAACAGTTATAGGAGTGAGTGTGAGGCTTATTGCAGTTATATTTCACCACCTAACATGTGAAAACTTCACTAGCTTTATAGAAGACATATACTTGCACTACTATAGAAAATATCTTCTCAGTTTTCGACCTTAAAACATCTATACTCTTGCCTCCCAGGTAAGAGAGTCTCTGGCTTCTGAAGACCATCTTTCCTTGTCCTTTCTTGATGGCCCTCTCATCTTGCCTGGAGATCCAGCTTCCCAGAGGAACTTGTTAATGTATAGGAAGGGGATCCATGGTACAAGGGGATGATTTCTTCCTGGTTTAGGTGAACATAGTCTAGCTAAACTAGCAATCTGCTGCTGCTAGGGCTAGGAAGTGGAAGGTAAATATTAAGGTTTTTCGAGAAAGAACTTTTGCTGTATTGGAGAAAGGGATGGAGAGAGGAGGAGGAGAAGAAACAACATTGAAGGGAGGAGGAAGAAAAGCACTTTTTCGTTTTATATAATGAATTTATTTTATTTGCTGACAATCGTCGTCAGCCTGCACCAACAACTCGATCGATCAGGCCAGCAACCAGGAGGCCTGGTCTGGGAGAGAGCCACAGGGGTGAAGACCTCCGGAAGAGACTCCAGGTACCTTCCAGGTCAGCTCAGAGCCCCGGTGGCTTGTCTTTGAGAGTATTCAGCTAAGTGTGGTTTGTAAGAAGGTCCTGAGGGCTGCTTCTTACCGTGTGTTCGTACAACGTGATTCCCTTCCTGATACAGTCACCGTCCTGTACCTAAGATGATGGCATTGTTGTGTCGATAAGCGAGTGAATGGACGGTGTCAGACTGCAAGGGGATAATCCCCATGACTTTCCGGCCTAGTTTAATTAGTCACCAATAATTGGATAGTAACTAACCACTCTCTGCGATAAAGGTTAAGTCTCTCTATTCTGTAACTACTGTAATATTTTCTTTGACTCAACCACGCTTCCACCATACTGGTTAGAGTAAGACAATAATAGCAATAAATATAAAATATAGCATATCAAATTTATAACTATACAACTATGCATATGTTGGTAGAATTACCGTCAATATGTAAAGTAAAAGGACACAAGTGTAATGTGGCATTGCCACAATAAAATGTCACATTAGTTCCACTTGTGTCCTTTTACATTACATACAAATATATAACTAGTAATATATATAAAGACGAGGGAATTTATGGATCAGGCTTTGTAGGAGATGTTAAAAATCTACGAAATTACATTAATTTACTAAATAAGAGAGACTATAACAGTTCAATATTCCATTAAACATTTACTCTAAAGTAATTGCAATTACACTATAGCAGGAAGTGGGGGTTGATGTATTGAAAGGTGAAGACTAGTAGCACTGAAAGCAACCCAAGGGTGTGTACAGTGTATACTCCGTACACAGTGACACAGGCATCTGTTACCCTCAGTGAGAACTCAACACTAACAACTGTACCCACAACAGCTGACTTGTTTCTTGCACATGTCTGAGCAGAGTACACGGTATCTATACTACTACTACTACTACTACTACTACTACTACTACTTTGTCTACTACTACTACTACTTTGTCTACTACTACTACTACTACTACTTTTTCTACTACTAATACTACAAGGTTGAAGATTATTACACAAATAACCCGCACATAAAAGAGAGAAGCTTACGACGACGTTTCGGTCCGACTTGGACCATTTGTGTATCGTTCCAGTCACGGTATTGTGCCTTTTTTTGTTATTTTGAAGATTATTGTACACATGGTCTAAAGGGGAACAATAATCTATCTATAATATAATATAGTAATGAGGATACGACTTCACCTTCCATAATAAAAACATTTTAAGTCGGAAAATATAAACAGAATATTAATGGTGCTGATCCGTGTTTGCAACATTACGAAATATACAATGTATAATGTATTTTATGTAACTTAGTACCATCATTGTATCCTGTGAACGTGTATACCATTTGCATAATAAAGTATATATATCTATGTATTCATATAATAATTCATATAATAATTGTATTCATAATAATAATAATAATAATACGGTATATTAGGGTGGAGATAAAAGGTATAAAATACCGACATGATGGAGAAATTAAAAACAAATGTACTAAAATTCGACCCTTTATTGACTGTGACTTGATAAAATTCACTGTGTGGGCAAAACGTAGTCAATAAAGGATTGCATTATACTGCATTTGTGTTTAATTTTTCCACAGTATATTAGGTATGAATAAATAATTCTTGTTCGTATTAATTTTGAAGCTGAGAGTATGCACCACCACCACCACTGCTGCTGCTGCTTCGTTTTCTTGTAATGTTCCTACCTATTGTTTCGCTACTTGGGGTTCGGGAGGAGATATTGAGGAAGGATAGAGAAGGGGTTAAGTGACGTGGAAATCTCCTAATCCGTCAACCTATTCTTCGTCTACCGGAGAGTTGAGGGAGGTGGAGGAGGAGGAGGAAGAGAAGGTTTAGGGGATGTGGAGATAACCACCTCAGTCTCTTGTCTTGGTGGAGGGCCGGAGTCAATATTGTATTAAGTCATTATCCGCCTCTTGCCAGGTGAATGACAAAGTCTTTGCCCATTGGGCTTTTATTTTCATATATTTTTTTTTTCATTTTGGAAGATGGATACGGATCTCTCAGCAGAGTTCTTATTTGTTTATTCGTCAAGAGGAGCCATGCAAGAACAGACGTCACAGTAATTTCGACTTGAGTAAAAAGAAAATAGGTATTTAAGTTTAGGACACAGCACACACGCTGTACACACACACACATGTATGCGGAAACCAAACAGAAAATTCAGGGAGGTATTCCTAGAAGAACAAGAAATGGTGCCTGGGATCACAAAAGCCAATGCATAGCAATCTCCGTCAGAAGATATTCATATAACAAAAGTGTGTGTGAAAATTTGCCTCCATGGAGATGAGGAACTTCAGTGAAAACCAAGATGGATTCAGTAAAGAGTCACTGAGAAATGGAGAGAGAGATTGTGATGGGCAGACTGTATCTACCACGGATAGCACTTGATACAGTTCCCTACCAGAGACCAGTCAACAGGCTAGAAGAGCAAGCTAGGGTGAAAGGTAATAATGTCAGTGGATGAAGGAGTACCTGGACGGCAAAAAACTGAATGACGGTATCAGAGGAAGTGTAGGGAGTTGGGCAGGAGTAACAAGCGAGGCCCTTCAAGGACTAGTATTAGGGCCACTGCTGTTCCTGACTTAAGTAAATGAATTGGTAAAGGGGATCGAATCCTTTCGTTTCTTGCAGACGCCGTGAAACTATTAAGAATTCCAACGGCAGGGAAGACACCGAGCCAGGCGATGATATAACCTACGTGAACATGAGAGTCCATTAGTAAGCCATAGGTAAATCCTCGGTATTCTCCAAGTATACTCCAGGTGAGGACAGGACTCAACGGGGAGTGACTGGTGGCTTGACGACTACTAACCCTTCCCACTGGGAAGACTCTTGGGGAGAATGTCGGGGGTTTCTTTTGGGAATGATTATTTGAGAGACTGTTAGGGTGACCGTTGGAGATGACCGTTAGGGGGTGACCGATGGCGGTGACCGTTGGAGGTGACCGTTGGAGGTGACCGTTGGAGGTGACCGTTGGAGGTGACCGTTAGGGGAGACGGTTGGAAGTGACCGTCAAGGATGACCGCTTTCTGAACACTGCAGCTTTAAAGGATTCTCTGCCATTTAATGAAACGTTTTTTTTCGGCCTGAGTGAACTCTTCCTAAACTAACTTTCTCCACCGACCCCCGTCCTTTTTTGTACCATTATTTGCGCGATGGACGAGGAATGAAGAGGAGCCAGAGAGGCAGTCCAAGAAGTTAAATTAAAAGTGTGCATGATCAGTTAGGGGTCTTGACTATTGGAATATATCATATGAAGTCACAGTCTGGTTGATCAAGCACCCTTGAGACGAAGATGAGAAGTTGAAGGCAGGGATGAAGCCAAGGTTAAAGCCAAAGTTGAAGTCAGGGTTGAAGCCTAGGTTTAAGCAAAGGTTAAAACCAAAGTAAACAGAATGAAATCCAGCAGTAGCGAGGTAAAAAGTTCAGTACTCCCAGGCACGGTCCTAGCGCCTCTACTATTTCTTATTCTCGTTGCAGATATAAATAAAAACACCCCTCACAGTTTTGCCTCATTTGCTGATAATTCCAAAATAAGCATGAAAATCACTTCGAAAAACTTGCAACAACATGACGCTCAATAATGATAAGTTCCAGCTACTTAGAAAAGAAAGGATGAAGAACTCAAAAGGGACACTATATGCAAAACCCAAGAGGATCATCAAATAGAACGAAAGGAACATGTGAAAGATCTGGGAGTAATTATGTCGGTTGACCTTTCAAAGGACACAATAAAGCAAATATCACTACAGCCAGGAGAATGACGAGGTGAATAATGAGAACGTTCAAAACAAGAGAAATAATATTAATGTTGACACTGTTCAGTATCGCTTTTGCTCTCCCGTTTAGGGCAGGGAAGATTTCAGAACTGGAACGGATACCCAATATAAAAAAAAAAAAAAATTACTGGGAATGCCTCAAACTCCCAAATATGTATTCTCTGTAGCGGAGGAAAGGAGGACACACACATACGCGGAAAACACTAAAGGGCTTGGTTCCAGATCTTCACATGGCCATAACATACTGTAGTGGGAGATATAGAAGGAAGTGTAAAATAAACCCAGGGAAAAGCAGGGTATCGTTTGTACAGTAAGGGAACACTGTATCATCGTCTGTGGTCCAAGACTATTCAATATCTTACCAGAAGGTATCAGAAACACGACTGGAGCACGTGTAGTTGTCTTCAGAGAAAACTGGATAGGTATCTTCACCAGGTGCCAGATCAACCAGGCTGTGATGAATATGTGGGTCAAATAGCCACCAGCAGCAACAGCCTGGTTGTCCAGACTAGCTCCAGACGAGCCAAGGCCGGGGTCTCGAAACTCATCAAAGGTATTCATTCATCTTCTATGATGTCATATGTTTAAATAGAATATAGAAAGTGCCCTTCATCGCCCTCCCCCCTTTCCCTACCTCATTCTCCCTCATACATCATATATATATATATATATTATATATATATATATATATATATATATATATATATATATATATATATATATATATATATATATATATATATATATATATATATATATTTGCGCGCGCGCTCTCTCACACACACACACACACACACACACACACACACACACACACACACACACACACACACACACACACACACACACACACACACACACAATACATGTATGTAATATCGACATTGAGGATTGAGGTGATAATATGTAAGTGGTAGCAGCAACACACGTAGTATGCAGTATCACTGCTTTGTGACTAGACCCACAGTGGAAGATCTGCATTTGCAACTGAGTTGCAGAAAGTCTCCATCTGGGGCAGTAATATCATATTGTGAAGAAAAGTTGATCTGTAATGCAGTAACTTCCTGTGGATTTTGTAGCCTCGATAGGACTAATAATACCTTCTGCATGACTAATATCCTGTGACCTTGGGAGGACTAACAGATTCTGTTGCCTCAGCCCTTCTGAGATCCTGTGGCCTGGAATGGACTGAGATATTGTGGCTTCAGTAGGACAGATCCTGTTGCCTCGGCACGAGTGAGAGATAGTTACGAACACAGGTGTATTTAGTCTTGTGGCCTGTACACCTGGTTGTAGCAAGATAACCAAGGTAAAAATGAGGAACGAGCAAAAGTCAGTAGAGTGTAAATGCATAAATTTCCTTCACCAGACAGCATGGCTAAAATGGCAACGCTCTTCTTGCCAAATAAGGCAAGCGAAAATTTGTGTATGCAATAATTTCGCAAAAACCCATTCGGAATCTAACGAAAAAATATATTTCATTGTGTTTATTTTAAATTATTGTAAACTTATATATATATATATATAATGTCGTGCCGAATATGTAAAACTGGTCAATTAGCAAGAACTCATTTAAAATTAAGTCCTCTCTGAAATTTTCTCTTACACATTTAAAGATATATTTTTTCATTAATGTTAATGTAAAAAATTTTAATTTTGCACCAAAAGAATCTTAGAAAACTTACCTAACCTTATTATTACAAGAGCAATTTATTTTAGCCTAACCCAACTAAATATATTTTAGATTTGTTTACAATAATTTAATACTAAACAAACACAGTGAAATATATTTTTTTCGTTAGGTTCAGGATGATTTTGGCGAAATTATTGCATTCACAAATTTTCACTTGTCCTATATGGCAAGATGAGCGTTGCTATTTAAGCCAAGATCGCAAATTCTGCCTATTCGGCATGACACACACACACACACACACACACACACACACACACACACACACACACACACACACACACACACACACACACACACACACACACACACACATATATATATATATATATATATATATATATATATATATATATATATATATATATATTAATTTGTGTGTGTGTTTGTGTGTATAAAACTATTCAAATTAAACGTAATGAACGACTGTCAGTGCATAACTAGAAGGATGGACAGAGACTCGGAACCGTATTCCTTGCATGAAGCAGGTCCAACGACACGAAGCGTGGACCAGGATATCACAAACAGCATTTCTGTGACCTACTTGTATCTGCAGCACCAACTGTGATCATAATGTCTCGTCCCACAGCCCCAGAAGTTTTCACGGTCCATATATCTATTCTTAATCCCTCTCAAAGTCAGTGACTAAACAGTAATATAGTATGTACTCAACCATCAGTCACCTTCCCTTCATCTGTAAATTATTAGAATTGGTTAATCAGTTATTCAGAATTATTATTGGGTTAGTTTTGTATTAGCTGGTTTATCTGTTAGCTTCAGTATTTGTTGCACATTACTTAATATAATATTAACGTATAATGCATGAGGTAAACACAGGGAAAACGATGGAGTCTGTAATCTTTTTTTAATTTACCTTTGGCTTAATCAGCATTATTTCACACTTGTATGCCTAAACTTTGTGTTAAATGCAAAATTGCATATCTTTAAGGTAAACTTTGGTAACATTATTTAAACCAAAATAAACATTCAGTATATTTTGTAAGTTACTTGATACCGGGTTTTGAAAACGTATATTTCAGTACTTCACATTTATTGTATATTATACATAAGAGTTCTGATGAATGGGAAATCAATTATAATTTAGCCTTAATCAGTTTGTAGGTGAAGACATGAGGGAACTTGGCACAGTCAGTGCCTAAATATCTTGTGATAGATTTAACGAAGAAACTTATACGAACCCTGGCACACGGCCGGGCTAAATGGTAAGAGCCGACGACCAGACTCTCATACCTGTAAAACCATTGCAAATTCTTTTAAAACTTACTGACTCAACTTCCTTCTCCTCCTCCTCAATATCCTCTTCCTTAACCCCTTCTTTTCTTTCTTATCTTTCTGAATTTTTGAGTTTTTCTTTTACTATTCCTCCTCCCAGCCAATGGGATCCATTAGGTTTCCGTGATTAGGGGGTAGATAGGGAGGAGGGTGGTAGCAAGGGAGGGGGAGAGGTTGAAAAACCAGGGAAAAGATGTGGTGTTGTCTGTATGTGTTATACCTGTCTGTTCTTGTTCCTGTCTGTATTTTTGTACCTGTCTGTGTTGTTCTTATATACTTAGTACCTATCTGTTGTTAATGTCTGCATTGCTCCTGTCTTTGTTGTTGTACCAGTCTGTTTTGTTGTTTCTTTGTTGTTGTACCTGTCTGTATTGCTCCTGTCTTTGTTGTTGCATCATATGATAGCATTCAGTGAAACAGAATGACTCAGACTCCACGAACACTAGTTTTTTATATACCAAGTGACATGTAAACCAATCCTCTCAATTCGGAGAAAGACAGTATAAGGGAGTCCGATGGAGTAGTGGTAGTGCACCATTACTAGATGAACCAGACTAGTATGGAACCTGACTGGAAGTGACCTACCATACCTGTTGACTTACCTGCCTGTATTCTAATTACTGGAACCTAGCTTATTGCCCTACCTGCCTGCTTTAGTCTGCCTACTCGAACCTGATCTGTTAACGTGCCTGCCTGTAGTCTACCTACTGGAACCTAACCTGTTGACCTTTCTGCCTTAATTCTACCTTCAGTCCCCGCAGCCAAGTTCCAGTTCAGAGATGATCTTACAAATCAGGCTGTTGGTGCTAGTAGCTCGCAGTCCAATGTAGGCAACACGGTCTGGGGCAGAACGAAGATAATTCATGAATGCTGACTTGTGTGTACTTAGCTGCTGTTGTAGGTGTTGAACTCCAGCTCTTAGTGCTGAGTTTAACTCGATGGTCTGATGTAGTTGTGTTCCCCCTATCTTACTCTCTCTTGAAATCTATGTATGGAATTAGCCTACACTAGTTTTGTAGACAGCCTGTAACATAGCAAGCTACACTAGTTTGTTTAATCTGTAACATAGCAAGGCTATAGTAGATCACGTTTCTCTCAAATGGGAGCATTTTCTAGCGAAACATACAAGGTTGCTTTAGTTCGTGGAAAGAGCTCATAAAGACTGTGAAATCTCCTCTTATCTGCCTTTCAAACGAACTCTTTATTTCTCCAGTCTTCCACCACTTTATTAACCAAACGCTGGAAAACATCTGTTTACTGTCTAGCTCATTTGAGTGTTCATCAGCCAGGCAGTGAGTGGATATGCGGGCCGCCCGCAGCAAACAACCTGGTTGACGAGGCAAGTAACAGACAAGCCTGACTCAGAACCGGGTTGCGGGACTAGAATGAACTCCTGAGTCCCATTAAAAGTATATACCGACCATTATGAAGATATTCGTAACTAACTTCAAACTAATCTAATTTTCGTCACAAAAGAAGGACTCTGCTTGTACTCAACCGTCTGATTAATTTTCCTTGTTTCCAGTTGTTTTCTTTTTTTTTAATTCATTGTGTCAGAGTCCAAAAATGTACTAATTTTGTGAACGTTTTCTTGTAGTTTTTTCTGCATTGAATTTTTGTAGTGGTTTTGAATCGTGGCTTCTTGGTGTACCTAGTGATGTTCTTAGTGTACCTAGTGATGTTCTTAGTGTACCTAGTGATGTTCTTGGTGTACCTAGTGATGTTCTTAGTGTACCTAGTGATGTTCTTGGTGTACCTAGTGATGTTCTTAGTGTACCTAGTGATGTTCTTAGTGTACCTAGTGATGTTCTTTGTGTACCTAGTGATGTTCTTAGTGTACCTAGTGATGTTCTTAGTGTACCTAGTGATGTTCTTAGTGTACCTAGTGATGTTCTTGGTGTACCTAGTGATGTTCTTAGTGTACCTAGTGATGTTCTTGGTGTACCTAGTGATGTTCTTAGTGTACCTAGTGATGTTCTTAGTGTACCTAGTGATGTTCTTGGTGTACCTAGTGATGTTCTTAGTGTACCTAGTGATGTTCTTGGTGTACCTAGTGATGTTCTTAGTGTACCTAGTGATGTTCTTGGTGTACCTAGTGATGTTCTTAGTGTACCTAGTGATGTTCTTGGTGTACCTAGTGATGTTCTTAGTGTACCTAGTGATGTTCTTGGTGTACCTAGTGATGTTCTTAGTGTACCTAGTGATGTTCTTGGTGTTCCTAGTGATGTTCTTGGTGTACCTAGTGATGTTTTTAGTGTACCTAGTGATGTTCTTGGTGTACCTAGTGATGTTCTTAGTGTACCTAGTGATGTTCTTAGTGTACCTAGTGATGTTCTTGTTCTACCTGGTGATGTTTTGCAAGACCTGTCATCTCAGATTTTTTCCCACCTGAATACCAGTGCGTGTTGATATATTTATTACTCTTGTCTTTCCTCATTTTTCATATTTCTCTGGTCTTTACCATTTTCTTGTGGCTTTGGCGTTGTTTCCGTGTTTTCTGTATAATTTTTAAGCATTTCAGTATAAACATACACATGGGTGTATATTATTGTAACCACAAACGAGTGGTATTCATCAATAACAACACTGCACTAGCCAAGGATTCGAACCCATGTTGTACTGGCCCGCCATTGTGAGCGAGAACCACATGACGCGTTAACCCACAGGACCACCCAATTCTACAAGAACCAAGCACCCAGCCAAGCTGGGTCCGAGGACATACGGAGGTGTGGGAGCTTTCAAGCTAATTTCATTCTCGTCCCTGTTTGGTGTGTGTGTGTGTATATATATAATATATATATATATATATATATATATATATATATATATATATATATATATATATTGTTAAGACGAACAAGTGGTATTGATCAATAACAACACTGCGGTAGCCAGGGATTCGAACAAATGTTGATGGCTTTTTCAAATTCACATTGGAAGAGCTACATCAGAAATTGTGGAGAATCGGGTGGAGTTTGAGTCTCGCTCATGAAAAACTCCTCAGGGTTTTCTATCTAGAGTTTGATGAGTGATTCACTGAACACAGAGACGTTGTGTAACTTAAGTATTTCACAACTTTCCTTATTGTCATCAGTGCATTGTTCCGTCTCTCTTGTCGCCAATATCCAAGGCTTTAAATACACTACATCAAAGGCTTTAAGTACCCTCTATCCAAGGGTTTAAATATCCTATATCCAAGGCTTTAAATACCCTCAAGCGTTTGCAAGTTAGTTATCCATAAAAGACCAGAAGGTAAACAAATAAAGCGAATAAATATAACGGATAACAAGTAACATTGCCACGTCAGTGTTCAGATGCCTCACCCCTGCAATATTTTAACTTTTTCTTCCCCTACATCATTTCGGTAGTGTTGGATCTGGCAGCTGCCCTCCTGCCCTTGTAAGAACGGATCATTTACGTTTTACAGTGGGCTGCAAAATCAAGACAGAATACCTGGCAGCTTACGGTAAATTTCTATAGGGAAATAATCGGCATAATGAGAGAGAAATGTAGCGTGAAGGACACTTATGGCCTTAGTGTAGAGCTGTAGGTGTAGAGCTCTACATGTGTGATTAGAGTTTGTAGTATACTCAGTCCTAGTTATTATTTCCTCCAGTTTTCCATAACTGAGTAGTTGGAATTTGTCTTCATTGAACATCATATTGTTCTCTGTTGCCAATTGGAAAACTTGGTTTATGTCTTCTTGGAGCTTTGCCGTATCCTCATTGGATGACACTCATGCAGATCCTAGTATCGTCTGCAAAGGATGATACAGTGCTTTACATCTCTGTCTATGTCTGATATGAGAACAAGGAACAGGATAGGTGCGAGTACCGTGCCTTGTGGGACAGAGCTCTTCACTATAGCAGCATCTGATTTAACTGTTTACCACTACTCTTCGTGTGCGACTTGTTAGGAAGTTGAGATCTGCCTACTTTACGAGTTATCCCTATACTACGAATTTTGTGTGCTATTACACCATGGTCGCACTTGTCAAAGGCTTTTGCAAAATCTGTGTATACCACATCTGCATTCTGTTTGTTTTCCAGTGCATCTAAGACCATATCATAGCAGTTGCGAGAGGCAGGAGCGACCTGCTCTGAAACCACGTTGCCCTGGGTTGTGCAATTTGTGGGAGTCCAGGTGGTTTGCTATCCTGCTTCTTAGAACTCTTTCAAAGATTTTTATGATATGGGACGTTAAACCTATTAGGCTATAGTTCTAGCTACTACTTTGCTGCCACCTTTATGGAGTGGGGCTATATCTGTTGTTTTTAGTGACCGTTGAATCTCGCCTGTGTCTAAGCTCCTCCTCCATAGCATACTTAGGGCCCGTGAGAGGGGTTTCTTGCAGTTCTTAATGAACACAGAGTTCCACGAGTCTGGGCCTGGGGTTGAGTGCATGGGCATGACGTCGTTAGCTTTCTCAAAGTTTAGTGGAGTTACGGTTATGTCAGAAATTTGGCATACATTGGAAGGATTTTGAGGCTCATTCATGATAAAACTGTTTGGATTGTCTATCTTAAGACTGATTAGTGACTCGCTGAACACAGAGTCGTATTGAGATTTCAGTATCTCACTCATTTCTTTGTTGTCCTCTGTGTAGGATCCGTCTTGTCTGAGTAGGGTGAGAATGTAGAATAAGAATATAGTGTGTGAATTTAGGGTGATAAGTTAGACACATGCGCAACATTTGTCTTGTTTATCAACTTACCGGTATTGTGTATCATTATTATATTCAGTATAGGGAATAGTATATATATATATATATATATATATATATATATATATATATATATATATATATATATATATATATATGCAATAAGATCACAGTAAACAGGTGATTTTAGAATATGCAAAACAACCACTCTGAAAAAAATAGAGAAATTCCAAGCGCTTTCGTGACTACTCACATTATCAAGGAACTATGAAAGTAAAGCATCCAAGGAAGGTATATAAGGGGTCTGGCTAACACCGTTGTGGGATCTGATAGTGAGGTGTTGGCCAGACCCCTTATATACCTTCCTTGGATGCTTTACTTTCATAGTTCCTTGATAATGTGAGTAGTCACGAAAGCGCTTGGAATTTCTCAATTTTTTTCAGAGTGGTTGTTTTGCATATATATATATATATATATATATATATATATATATATATATATATATATATATATATATATATATATATATATATATATATATATATATGGTGCAGTATAGGGAGTTCCTCGGAGAAGTAAGTATATCTATATATA
Organism: Cherax quadricarinatus; assembly: GCF_038502225.1. Taxonomy (NCBI): domain Eukaryota; kingdom Metazoa; phylum Arthropoda; class Malacostraca; order Decapoda; family Parastacidae; genus Cherax; species Cherax quadricarinatus. The sequence goes on from NC_091327.1 coordinate 26,223,305, forward strand.
ATATGGGGAGAGAAAGTATAGGAAGAAGCGAAAAGGAGCAAATAGAATTCGAGAGAGAAAAAACGAGGAATAAGCACTAGCTCATAGCTGTCTTGTCTTGTTCCCAGTCTCTTGTTACAAAAGAAAACACAAAAGTATAAATTATTTACAATCTCGATATTGCTAGGGCCAGGCTCCGAAATGTGCTGAGGAAGGACTATAACAGGTCTTGGGTTGTGAAATACCTGCTTTGACTCCCACCCTTACCCCTGGAGAACACTTGACTCTAAAAGGAAAGGGTAAAAGGGTGGAGAAGGTTTAGGGGACGGTGGAAGAAGAAAGCGGGATGGAAGTGGAGGGAGAAAGTTTTTTTGTGGGGGGTGGGGAGGGTTTGAAGGGTTCTAAGATATTTCTAATTAGCATCATTAGGTAGACAGATTCCTTTTAGCCAACACTTGAACACTGCAGCAGGTACCAGAGACTTCTTACACAGGACCGAGTGTTCTTACAGGAGGTTCTGGGGTTCTTTAGGTAGACTCCGTCTAGGTAGAGTCCAACTAGGTAGACATAGGATATGACATTCCATCAGCAAGTGGAGTTTTCTAGCACGTTTTCCTCTGGATGCCAGCCACAACAGTCAGCTAACACACAGGTACCTAGTGTTACTGCTAGGTGGGCAGGGGTAGCAGGAATGTAAGGAACCTAGACCAAATGTTTTTCCGTACCCGGGAATCGAACCCGGGACTTTTTCGATTATGAGCGGTCTCAGTAGTGAGCTGCTCGGCACTCACGGTTACAAAAGAAAAGTTGATGGGGAAGAGAAGGAGGCTCTCGGGCAGTCGGGTAAAAATATGGTTGATGTGAAAGGCTAAAACGTAAGGAGCCGTCAGGTGGATGAAGAGGGGTGTAGAAATGGATGAATTGGAATGGAGGATAAAGAGTTGAACTAACAGACAGAAACTTTCTATAAATTAACTGATATAATTGGCATATATCAGCTAATTTATAGAAAGCCACTTGTTATGCAAGGTGAAAGAGAGAGAGAAAGAGAAAGAGAGATAGATAGATAGATAGAGAGAGAGAGAGAGAGAGATGTAGTTTGCATGCATCATTTCCGTCCACTCGTCACTGAGGCTATCTGCGACAGCCTGGTGGAGGGACATGTCTTCCAGTGATTGATTACCTCCATTACTTCTCTCCCCTTCCTCCTCTCCCCCCCCCTTTCTTCCCTCTCCCTCTCCTCCCCTCTTCCCATTTCTCTACTTAGATTAGACCCAGTCCTCATAATTAATTTATGAAGTTATTATCCTGCCTCGACATACTTCAGATCATAGTCTATCAATATTTTAACACTCACTGTATATGTGCAAAATATCTACAGTGAGAAAAATAGTGAAATTCCAAAGCGCTTTCCTGATTTTTCACATTATCACAGAAGCACTTGAACTTTCACTATTTTTTCACTGTGGTTATTTTGCATATTGCGATATCACCTGTTTACTGTGTATTTTTTTTTTCATATTAGCAACTTACACGTAAGGAACATTGTAGCCAGCTGGCCGCCACAGCCTTCATTTGCTCATTTGCTGGACTCCAAGGTATTGTCCAGTGTGGTGAGTTTGGTATAGCACTGCGTACCTTGTTCCAAGGTTCGTAGGTTCGAGTCTCCTTTAGCCAGAGATCAGTGTTTATATATATATATATATATATATATATATATATATATATATATATATATATATATATATAAATATATATAAATATATATATATATATATAAATATATATATATATATATATATATATATATATATATATATGTATGTATGTCGTGCCGAATAGGCAGAACTTGCCATCTTGGCTTAAATAGCAACACTCATCTTGCCATATAGGACAAGTGAAAATTTGTGTATGCAATAATTTCGCCAAAATCATTCTGAACTTAACGAAGAAAATATATTTCACTGTGTTTGTTTAGTATTAAATTACCGTAAACAAATCTAAAATATATTTAGTTGGGTTAGGCTAAAATAAATTGTTCTTGTTATAACAAGGTTAGGTAAGTTTTCTAAGATTCTTTTGGTGTAAAATTAAAAAAAAATTACATTAACATTAATAAAAAATATATATCTTTAAACGTATAAAAGAAAATTTCAGAAAGGACTTAATTTTAAATGAGTTCTTGCTAATTGACCAGTTTTACATATTCGGCACGACATGTATATATATATATATATATATATATATATATAATATATATATATTATATATATATATATATATATATATATATATATAATTTATATATATATATATTCTTTTTATTATCATTAGTACTAATATTATTAACACCATCATCATCGCATTTGTTGTTAATTTTCAGGTTTCTGGTTTAGTCATTAGCAGTGGATGGTATAGTGGGGTGAAAAAAATTGTAATTGGAATAATTTTGAGTCTCCTCCCTCCGTCCTAATTCTCCTGGTTGCAATCCCGCTTCCATTTGATTATTCTGCCACGTACCAACTACATAGCAATTACTTTCCATTTAATTTGGCTGTCAGGTGAGCTTAGTGGGTACGTGGTGTGGTTGTGAGTGGCTGGCACCTCGTGTACTGCTGTTGCTGCTACTGCTGTACTGATCCTGCTGTTGCTGCTACTGCTGTACTGATACTGCTCTTGCTGCTACTACTGTACTGATCCTGCTGTTGCTGCTACTGCTGTACTGATCCTGCTGTTGCTGCTACTACTGTACTGATCCTGCTGTTGCTGCTACAACTGTACTGATCCTGCTGTTGCTGCTACTGCTGTACTGATCCTGCTGTTGCTGCTACTGCTGTACTGATCCTGCTGTTGCTGCTACTGCTGTACTGATCCTGCTGTTGCTGCTACTGCTGTACTGATCCTGCTGTTGCTGCTACTGCTGTACTGATCCTGCTGTTGCTGCTACTGCTGTACTGATCCTGCTGTTGCTGCTACTGCTGTACTGATCCTGCTGTTGCTGCTACTGCTGTACTGATCCTGCTGTTGCTGCTACTACTGTACTGATCCTGCTGTTGCTGCTACTACTGTACTGATCCTGCTGTTGCTGCTACTGCTGTACTGATCCTGCTGTTGCTGCTACTGCTGTACTGATCCTGCTGTTGCTGCTACTGCTGTACTGATCCTGCTGTTGCTGCTACTACTGTACTGATCCTGCTGTTGCTGCTACTGCTGTACTGATCCTGCTGTTGCTGCTACTACTGTACTGATCCTGCTGTTGCTGCTACTACTGTACTGATCCTGCTGTTGCTGCTACTGCTGTACTGATCCTGCTGTTGCTGCTACTACTGTACTGATCCTGCTGTTGCTGCTATTACTGTACTGATCCTGCTGTTGCTGCTACTGTTGTACTGATCCTGCTGTTGCTTCTACTGCTGTACTGATCCTGCTGATGCTTCTACTGCTGTACTGATCCTGCTCTTGCTGCTACTGCTGTACTGATCCTGCTGTTGCTGCTACTACTGTACTGATCCAGCTCTTGCTGCTACTGTTGTACTGATCCTGCTGTTGCTGCTGTACTGATCCTGCTGTTGCTTCTACTGCTGTACTGATCCTGCTCTTGCTGCTACTGCTGTACTGATCCTGCTGTTGCTGCTGTACTGATCCTGCTGTTGCTTCTACTGCTGTACTGATCCTGCTGTTGCTGCTGTACTGATCCTGCTGTTGCTTCTACTGCTGTACTGATCCAGCTCTTGCTGCTACTGTTGTACTGATCCTGCTGTTGCTTCTACTGCTGTACTGATCCTGCTCTTGCTGCTACTGTTGTACTGATCCTGCTGTTGCTGCTACTACTATACTGTTGCTACTGCTGTACTGATCTTGCTGCTGCAACTGCTGTACTAATACTGTTGCTGTACTGATCCTGCTACTGCTGTCCTAATACTGTTGCCACTGCTATATTGACCCTTCTGCTGCTGCTATTGCTATAATAATGCTGTTGCTGCTACTGCTGTACTAATGCTGCTGTTGCTGCTACTGCTGTACTAATGCTGCTGTTGCTGCTACTGCTGTACTAATGCTGCTGTTGATGCTGCTGCTGTACTAATGCTGCTGTTGCTGCTACTGCTGTACTGATGCTGCTGTTGCTGCTACTGCTGTACTAATGCTGCTGTTGCTGCTACTGCTGTACTAATGCTGCTGTTGCTGCTACTGCTGTACTAATGCTGCTGTTGCTGCTACTGCTGTACTAATGCTGCTGTTGCTGCTACTGCTGTACTAATGCTGCTGTTGATGCTGCTGCTGTACTAATGCTGCTGTTGCTGCTACTGCTGTACTGATGCTGCTGTTGCTGCTACTGCTGTACTAATGCTGCTGTTGCTGCTGCTGCTGTACTAATGCTGCTGTTGCTGCTACTGCTGTACTGATGCTGCTGTTGCTGCTACTGCTGTACTGATGCTGCTGTTGCTGCTACTGCTGTACTAATGCTGCTGTTGCTGCTACTGCTGTACTAATGCTGCTGTTGCTGCTACTGCTGTACTAATGCTGCTGTTGCTGCTACTGCTGTACTAATGCTGCTGTTGCTGCTACTGCTGTACTAATGCTGCTGTTGCTGCTACTGCTGTACTAATGCTGCTGTTGCTGCTACTGCTGTACTAATGCTGCTGTTGATGCTGCTGCTGTACTAATGCTGCTGTTGATGCTGCTGCTGTACTAATGCTGCTGTTGCTGCTACTGCTGTACTAATGCTGCTGTTGCTGCTACTGCTGTACTGATGCTGCTGTTGCTGCTACTGCTGTACTAATGCTGCTGTTGCTGCTACTGCTGTACTAATGCTGCTGTTGATGCTGCTGCTGTACTAATGCTGCTGTTGATGCTGCTGGTGTACTGATGCTGCTGTTGCTGCTACTGCTGTACTAATGCTGCTGTTGATGCTGCTGCTGTACTAATGCTGCTGTTGATGCTGCTGCTGTACTAATGCTGCTGTTGCTGCTACTGCTGTACTAATGCTGCTGTTGATGCTGCTGCTGTACTAATGCTGCTGTTGATGCTGCTGCTGTACTAATGCTGCTGTTGCTGCTACTGCTGTACTAATGCTGCTGTTGCTGCTACTGCTGTACTAATGCTGCTGTTGCTGCTACTGCTGTACTAATGCTGCTGTTGCTGCTACTGCTGTACTAATGCTGCTGTTGCTGCTACTGCTGTACTAATGCTGCTGTTGATGCTGCTGCTGTACTAATGCTGCTGTTGATGCTGCTGCTGTACTAATGCTGCTGTTGCTGCTACTGCTGTACTAATGCTGCTGTTGATGCTGCTGCTGTACTAATGCTGCTGTTGATGCTGCTGCTGTACTAATGCTGCTGTTGATGCTGCTGGTGTACTGATGCTGCTGTTGCTGCTACTGCTGTACTAATGCTGCTGTTGATGCTGCTGCTGTACTAATGCTGCTGTTGATGCTGCTGCTGTACTAATGCTGCTGTTGCTGCTACTGCTGTACTAATGCTGCTGTTGCTGCTACTGCTGTACTAATGCTGCTGTTGATGCTGCTGCTGTACTAATGCTGCTGTTGCTGCTACTGCTGTACTAATGCTGCTGTTGATGCTGCTGCTGTACTAATGCTGCTGTTGCTGCTACTGCTGTACTAATGCTGCTGTTGATGCTGCTGCTGTACTAATGCTGCTGTTGCTGCTACTGCTGTACTAATGCTGCTGTTGATGCTGCTGCTGTACTAATGCTGCTGTTGCTGCTACTGCTGTACTAATGCTGCTGTTGATGCTGCTGCTGTACTAATGCTGCTGTTGCTGCTACTGCTGTACTAATGCTGCTGTTGATGCTGCTGCTGTACTAATGCTGCTGTTGATGCTGCTGGTGTACTGATGCTGCTGTTGCTGCTACTGCTGTACTAATGCTGCTGTTGATGCTGCTGCTGTACTAATGCTGCTGTTGATGCTGCTGCTGTACTAATGCTGCTGTTGATGCTGCTGCTGTACTAATGCTGCTGTTGCTGCTACTGCTGTACTAATGCTGCTGTTGATGCTGCTGCTGTACTAATGCTGCTGTTGCTGCTACTGCTGTACTAATGCTGCTGTTGCTGCTACTGCTGTACTAATGCTGCTGTTGATGCTGCTGCTGTACTAATGCTGCTGTTGCTGCTACTGCTGTACTAATGCTGCTGTTGATGCTGCTGCTGTACTAATGCTGCTGTTGCTGCTACTGCTGTACTAATGCTGCTGTTGATGCTGCTGCTGTACTAATGCTGCTGTTGCTGCTACTGCTGTACTAATGCTGCTGTTGATGCTGCTGCTGTACTAATGCTGCTGTTGCTGCTACTGCTGTACTAATGCTGCTGTTGATGCTGCTGCTGTACTAATGCTGCTGTTGCTGCTACTGCTGTACTAATGCTGCTGTTGATGCTGCTGCTGTACTAATGCTGCTGTTGATGCTGCTGCTGTACTAATGCTGCTGTTGCTGCTACTGCTGCCAGTGATGCTGCTGTTGCTGCTACTGCTGCCAGTGATGCTGCTGTTGCTGCTACTGCTGCCAGTGATGCTGCTGTTGCTGCTACTGCTGCCAGTGATGCTGCTGTTGCTGCTACTGCTGCCAGTGATGCTGCTGTTGCTGCTACTGCTGTACTAATGCTGCTGTTGATGCTGCTGCTGTACTAATGCTGCTGTTGCTGCTACTGCTGTACTAATGCTGCTGTTGATGCTGCTGCTGTACTAATGCTGCTGTTGATGCTGCTGCTGTACTAATGCTGCTGTTGCTGCTACTGCTCTACTGATGCTGCTGTTGCTGCTACTGCTGTACTGATGCTGCTGTTGCTGCTACTGCTCTACTGATGCTTCTGCTGCTGTACTGATGCTACTGCTGTATCGACGCTACAGCTGTTGTTGGTGTTCTGCTGTTGTTGATGCTAATCCTTGTTGTTTAAGTGTGTGTGGTGTTTTTGTGGGTGCTTGTACTGCTATTTGCTGCTACTGTTGCTGAGCTGCTGCTACTGTTGCTGAGCTGCTGCTGCTACTGTTGCTGAGCTGCTGCTGCTACTGTTGCTGAGCTGCTGCTGCTACTGTTGCTGAGCTTCTGCTACTGTTGCTGAGCTTCTGCTACTGCTTCTATTACTGCTTCTAACGCTATTCCTTTGGTGTGGATGAAAGCTTGTCCCCCGTGTGTACTGCTGTGCCGTTGTGCTGTTCCTGCTGCTGTTGCTTGTTTCTGTTTCTGTTGCTCCTTCCGCTTGCTGCTGTGGAACGATCTGGATGATGAAATAACGGAAGCAGATTCCGGACGAAGCTTTAAGAATAGGGATAAATTTCAGGAATTTCAAAGAGTTAATCACGGTCCTATATACAATATAAATATCAGGCCCATCTTGGAGTATACAGCACCAGCATGAAACCCACATCTGAAAACCCATGTTGAAACTATCCAGATATGTAGCGAACTTGTGACCAGAATTGGACGGTTCGTGATTGAGAGCCGAGGCTAGGAGTCGTGCTCGGCCCCAGCAACCACATGTAGGTTAATACAACTGAATATAGTGATAACTGTGTTCGAGGTAACAGGACGATAAGGAAAACCTTCAGATAATTCCCTAACACCGTCACCAAGAAGAATAAAGTGTAGCTGTAGTGCACTTAGAAAGAGGCACGGACGGGATACTAGACATTTGTCCTCAGTTAGGCAGAAAAATGTAATGGAATACGAAAGGTTGATATTGTGATTGAATACTGAAGAGAGGACACCAGCAGCATAAATTTTCTGTGTATGTAGTTACAAACACTGAAGAGGGACACCGCCTTCATAACTCTGCACTTCAGTTACACAAAATGGAGTAGCAGGCAGGAAACGTCTCGAAACCCATCCAAGGTAGAGGCAACAGTACCAGGGAAGGCGATACTGTGTATACAGGAATACCTTTGACTCTGGACTGCGTGCTGCTAGCTCCAACGACCTGATTGATCAGGCCATCAATCAGGAGGTATCAACATCCCCTTTCCCTCTAAGCATCTCCCTCCCAGCATCTCTGTCTCCCTAAGCATCCTCCTCCCTCAAAATTCCCCTTCCCCAGCATCCACCTCCCTCGCAGGATCCCCCACCCTCTTAGCATCCCCCTTCTTCAGCATCCCCTCCATAACACCCCCAACACCTCCACCCTCGCCCACCCATGGGACTCCCGTACATTATTCCTTCCTAGGGATGACTCATCCAATTTTATTTTTCCTGCGCCACCCTGTATCTCAGTGCCGTTGTGGGAGGGGCTAATGTCCAGTTTCTCTCCCTCTCTCTATCTCTCTCTATCTCTCTCTATCTCTCTCTCTCTCTCTCTCTCTTTCTCTCTCTCTCTCTCTCCTCACAACTAAATTAATAACGTCAGGGAGATGAGCATTGTATATGAACATCAGTCGAGGTCACACAGGCAGATTTTTTTGGTGTGTGTGTGAGTGTGTGTGTGTGTGTGTGTGTGTGTGTGTGTGTGTGTGTGTGTGTGTGTGTGCGCGTGTGCGTGCGTGTGCGTGCATTGTATAGTGTCATTTGGCGTTCTTAATTAAACTTTTAAATTATTCAGTGACTTTAAGCATGCAGAAGATGGTTAAAACACAAACAATGGAAAACTATCAAAACCACAATTACTCAAACATAAATAAAAAAGCTAAGCAGTAAAATAAAGATCTTCTCTCATTAGCTCAGGAAACAGTGTGTGTGTGTCTGCATTTTTCTCTCGCCAATTTTGTGCGAATATAAGGATTTTTTTTATATCCCTCAATTAAAAGTTTTACTTGGCAAGGAGAAGTTAATCCTATAATCAAAGTTTCATCAGTTTTGTAAAGTTAAAGATCCAAACAGTGAAACTTAAACCTAATTACAAATACAACATGTCAACAATAATATATTTTTGTCTGACCTTCCTCATCACCATTTAACGGGCGATACGCGCATATATATATATATATATATATATATATATATATATATATATATATATATATATATATATATATATATATATATATATATATATATGCAAGGAATTCGCGAGAGCATGCGAAATATACACAAACACTGATCTCTGGCTGAAGGAGACTCGAACCTACGAACGAACCTAAGGTTCGTAGGTTTGAGTCTCCTTCAGCCAGAGATCAGTGTTTGTGTATATTTCGCATGCTCTCGCGAATTCCTTGCATTGTTCAAATCTCTAGTAAGGCTGATGCATGCAGGGGATGAGATGAAAAGCTGTAAGCCTTCTCCTTGAAACCTGGCTGCCTTGGATCAAACGTGTAGCGCATGCTACACGCCAAGGTATTGGTCCAGTTTGGGTAGATTGGTAAAGCACTGCGTACCTTGTCCTAAGGTTCGTAGGTTCGAGTCTCCTTCAGCCAGATATATATATATATATATATATATATATATATATATATATATATATATATATATATATATATATATATATATATATATATATATATTATGCAAAACAACCACTGTGAAAGAGTAGTGGAATTACATTGTCAAGGAACTATGGTTCTTTGACAATGTGAGTAGTCACGAAAGCGCTTGGAATTTCACTACTCTTTCAAAGTGGTTGTTATGCATATTTTAAAATCACCTGTTTACTGTGATCTTATTGCATATATATATATATATATATATATATATATATATATATATATATATATATATATATATATATATATATATCAATGAAATGACGAAATATATGATTTTAAATCATTATCAAATCTTCGGCTTGGCCAGGACTCGATCCTGTGTTCCCGTGCCCAGCCCGGTGTGAACTGAGCAAAGTACGCATCACCCTCTCCATTGGACCACCACCGCTTGTTTCGTGTATTCACTGATATATAAACTGCTCGTGAAATTAGTCTCTGAGGCTCCACGACCACGAATATCCTTATACCAGGATAACACGCTCAGTACTGCTGGGCGCCTGGTGTTTAAGTATGGTGGTCCAATGAATAGAGTCGATGTGTACTTTGTTCAGTTTACACCGGGCTGGGCATGAGAACGCAGGATCGAGCCTACGCGGCCTGATCCCAGAGCAGACCTGGAGGATCAGGGTTTGATGAACCAGGTTGTTACCGCCTCTTACAGTTCAACGTTCCGTCCACGTCTTCTCAAATATATCAGCATTTTTTTTCTTTCCATTCGTTGTTTACTTGTGTTTGTCCTTCGTGCGTATATGTGTATAGTGCTCTCCCTCTCATCACTTGCTCTCTTCCTTCTTATTTCTTCATTATCTCTGAGGAGCACATTCCCTCTCCCACAGTGTCCACACTCATCAGCTGACCTTTCTTTCCCTCTTATTGTGAGAGGAATCTTCCCCTTTTCTCCCTACGGTCTCCCCGGCTCCCTTATATCATCACCACCCTTCTCGCATTCCTCCTTAGTGCCCTTCTCGATCACACTCCCTCATTACCATCTTCATCTCCCTTCCGAGCATCATAAACATCTTCATTCACCCATCTCACTCCATCTCACACGCTAGAAGGGAAGACGAGAAGTGGAACTTTTCCAATTATTTTTTCTACAGGATGGTAAGTCATTCGGTCCATCATCGCATGGAAAAGTCACTGCCCATCAATTTGCAATTTTTTTCCCAAAATTTTGGTATTTTTTCCAGCTATCGAACCTGAGGCTTTTGCCGCGAAGTGTGTTATTCTAATGACCATCTCTTCGGAGACTTCAATCTGCGAAATATTAAATGGAAGATAGTAGAGCACATCGTTCCACTAGAAATGGTTCCTGAAAGCAAGTTAGCCCAACAGATGCATAGTAACAAATACACAGTAACGGGTACGTACTAAGAAATACATATTAACAGATATATTCAAACAGTAGAACCCATTAGAAGTGAATATATACTGGAATTGATCTTCACGGACACAGGGAACCAATCATAAAACAGAATAATCACAAACACAATACTGTGATCGCTTCATAGAAGTACAAACAAGAGTATAATCTCTGAGTGAGAGACGCCAGTAATAATGTACTAGAAGGGATGTTCGGCAAAGCCAACTTCGACAGTCAGAGAATTGGCCGGGACAAAATTAATATAGAACTATCAGACATATCTTGGTAAAGTCATTAGCATCCTCATCCCTCACCAGCGTCTGGGAGAGCTGAATACAGAAACAAACAAGATCACTGTAAAATACGTATCGCTGAATCTTCCTCTCCCTCGACCTCCTCTTCGATGATTAATAGACATATGCAACAGTTGATTATATTGTTGAAACGTTTCGCCTACGCGGTAGGCTTCTTCAGTTAAATATAGAGAGTATATATTGTAGACAGCAGGGGTAGTGGCGAGGTAAAGATGTAATCAGTCCATCCACCTTAATGAAGTAGTATTTGAGGTGGTCAGTCCCTCAGCCTGGAGAAGAGTTCCTCTTGTCTACCATACATTCTCCCTTAGCTTAGGCGAAACGTTTCATCAATAAAGTTACCCAACATTGCACATGTCTTAATTATCAGCTTGTCGGTATTTTAGATAATTTTCAACATACCTCCTGTTCCTCCTCGACCCCATCCTTTTCCTCATCGACTCCTTCCTGTTCCGCCTCGACTTCCTCCTGTTCCTCCTCGACTCCCTCCTGTTCCTCCTCTACTCCTTTTCCTCCCTCTTTCTTAACATATTACACAGAAATCCTTCACCCCCTTTTCCAAACCTCTTTCATTCCCTTCTACGTTATTATTTCCTATAATATATGTTTCCTTTCTCCCTAGTCTCTTTCCTCTTTTCTTGCTCAATCTCCTTCTCAGGTCCTCTTCCCAATTCATCCTCTTCACCCCTACTATTCACCCACTTATTTACATCACTCTCCCACCTTGGCTCCCACATTCATTATTGTTATGACTTCCTATTTCCCACATTATCTGTCGTACTCGTCTCTTATATCCCCATTCTCTCTCTCTCTCTCTCTCTCTCTCTCTCTCTCTCTCAAATTCATCCATTCACTATGCTGTATTTATCTCTTTTCTATTCCTTTGAAATTTTTCTTCATTTTTCTCATTCCCACTCACTGTCACCACTACCACTATCCATCATCACTAACACCATCCAGCACCACTACCACCATCACCGCTGCCACCACTCACCATCACTACCACCACCACCCACCATCACCACTACCACCATCTACCATCCCCACTGCCACCATCACCACTACCACCATCCACCATCACTGCCACCATCCATCATCACTAACACCATCCATCACCACTACCACCATCACCGCTGCCACCACTCACCATCACTACCACCACCACCCACCATCACCGCTGCCACCACTCACCATCACTACCACCACCACCCACCATCACCGCTGCCACCACTCACCATCACTACCACCACCACCCACCATCACCGCTGCCACCACTCACCATCACTACCACCACCACCCACCATCACCACTACCACCATCTACCATCCCCACTGCCACCATCACCACTACCACCATCCACCATCACTGCCACCATCCATCATCACTACCACCAGCCACCATCACCATTACCACCACCCACCATCACCATTACCACCACCCACCATAACCGCTACCACCATCACCACTACCACCATCCATCACCACCACTACCACCATCCACCATCACCACTACCACCATCCATTACCACTACCACCACCCACCATCACTACCACCACCCACCATCACTACCACCACCCACCATCACTACCACCACCCACCATCACTACCACCATCACCACCACCCACCATCACCACTACCATCACCCACCACCACCATCACTACTACCTCCCACCATCACCACCCACCACCATCACCATCATCCTCACCATCATCATCCCCACCACCACCACCACCACCACCACCACCTACAACCAGCAACCACCTACAACCACCACCGTCACCACCTGCTTCTCTCCCTCTCCGTCCCACATTCACCCTCCAGAATCCGAAAAGCAAACTGGGTATATATGGTGTCTGGGTCAACAGCGGTACAGGCATATTGGACAGCGGGTCTCACACCACCTCTAACCTCTTGACGCCCCCTCTGACTGGCCCAGGAGCTACTGTGTGACCTAGCGTCATCTGTGATTGGCCCAGGAGCTGCTGTGTAACCCAGCATCCTCTCTGGCTGATCCAGGAGCTGTTGTGTAACCCAGCGTCCTCTGTGAGTGGTCCAGGAGCTGCTGTGTGACCCAGCGTCCTCTTTGACTGGTCCAGGAGCTGCTGTGTGACCCAGCGTCCTCTGTGATGATTCCAGGAGCTGCTGTGTGATCCAGCGTCCTCTCTGACTGGTCCAGGAGCTGCTGAGTGATCCAGCGTCCTCTCTGACTGGTCCAGGAGCTGCTGTGTGATCAAGCGTCCTCTTTGACTGGTCCAGGAGCTGCTGTGTGATCCAGCGTCCTCTCTGACTGGTCCAGGAGCTGCTGTGTGATCCAGCGTCCTCTTTGACTGATCCAGGAGCTGCTGTGTATAGACAGGAGGGAGAGATGAAGGAAGGAAAGATGAAAGAATGCATGGAGAAGTAAAGAGTAGAGAGAGTCTTCCTGGAGTGTTCCGAGAGTCAACGCCCCCCTCCCCCCTGGCCCGGTCCCGGATGAGGCCTCCCAGGGAATGGCCTGATCAACCAGGCTGTTTGTGGTAGGAGATACAAAGTCTTCCACTGGGCAGTGGGGAACAACGTTTTAAACTAACAGGTTCCAACTGCTAAATATGGAAAGAATACAGAAGTCAAGACACACATTGTATACACAACGCAACGTCATTAAATAGAGCGAATAGAAGTGAAAAATCGTGGCGTAATAATGTCAAGTGACTTCTCCAAAAAAGAACACAAGGCAAATGTCACGAAAGTCAGGAAGATGACGGGGTGGATAATGAGAACTTTCAAAACAAGGAAAATAGTGCCAATTTTGATGCTTTTTAAATCACATGTTCTCTCTCGCTTAGTGTCGGCCAGGTTAAGGGCGTGGGAATATCTGAGCTGCAACAGATGCAGAAATCATTTAAGGCCCGCATAGCGCCAATAAAGCATTTAAATTACTGGGTACGCTGCTAAGTACTAAGTATGTACTCTCTGGATTGAAGGTGAGAGAACTACATGACAATATATACGTGGAAGATGCTTGAGGGCTTAGTCCCAAATCTGCACACTGTTATAATATACTGGAGTGAAAGAGATGGGAGAATGGGTAAAATAAATCCAATCAAAATTAGGAGCGCCTTGGGCACAGTAAGAAAACTTCGTATCAGCATCCCTGGGCACAGTAAGAAAACTTCGTATCAGCATCCGTGGGCACAGTAAGAAAACTTCGTATCAGCATCCGTGGACCTAGACTGTTTAATACTCTTCTGCAAGATATCAGAAACATTATCAGTTTGCAAATAAAACTGGACATTTACCTTCGCCAACTGCCAGATCATCCAGGCTATAATGGATATGCGGGTCAGTGGGCCGCCGGTAGTAACAGCCTTTAAAGGCACATCAAAAGTATCCACATGAAGTCTGAATTAAGCACCGTAGCCCGACTGAGGGAGGAATTGGGGCAGATTTTGAGTATAACGAAAGTCTGAACATTTATTATCGTGTGTGTTTGGTGTACGTGTGTGTGTGTGTACTCACGTAGCTGTGTTGGCAGGGTTTGAGTCATAGCTCCTGCCCTGGCTTTTTAACTCTTTCCTGCTGTCTTTGCTTATTTCTGGTCTTCTGAGCCTGATCATATCTGTTCTTGAAATAAGAGCTTATGTACACAAATGTGGACGTAAGGCCTCGATTTAAAGGACCTCAATTTAAGGAGCCCCGATTTAACATACTAAGGTAATAAAGGAGAAAATCCGCTGGGTATGGACCAAGTCCAGTGATTGCATAAATATCCATTAATATTACAATCACGGCTGGACAATTTCTTCATCTACCACAATCGCTATTTCCAGCCACTCGCTCACTCAGCTTCCTGTTTCAGAAATATACAGTGCATGTTTTTGGAAATGCGGCTGAAAAAAAGTCCATCCAAAATTTGAATAGCATGCGAAGAGGCCTTCATTGAATGTGCTGTTCAGTTTTGGATGAACCTTTTCAAATATATTTGCCCAAAAATATTAGAATTTATATCATAGTTTTATGAGAGCACCAAACGAGCCTGGCCCATGGCCGGGCTCAGAGAGTAGATAAACTCTCGAAACTCTTCAAAGGTATATCAGAGGTATAACGTGTACGTGATACTGAGGGTATGTGGCTGCCTCCTTCACCTCTGGTAAGTTCAGCTTCACACCCAGAGATTGTAAAGAGTACTTATTAACGTCCCTTTGGCTCAGATGCGCCTCTACCACCTGTGTCCCCTAGCACCCTCTGCCTGACTCTCAGAAAACTTGTCCCTGTCAACCGTCTGATCGCTTCGGTATTTGATACGTCGTTACCATGTCTCCTACAGCCTTCTCTTCTAGTATTGGGAGAACAACTCTCTCTTAGTTCAACCCTCCCCCCCCCCTCTAGGGAGGTACCTTGATGCTGGTGAGGGGCTCTTGATCTAGAGAATTGGATCTGTGCTCCAGTTCCCTGAATTGAGCCTGAATGCCTTCCACCCCCCCACATGCGCTGTATAATCCTCTGGGTTTAGCGCTCCCCATCATTATAATAATAACCCAACTCGGTTCTGGTAGTAACCTCGCTGTAAGCTTTTGCATCTCTTGTTTCTTTATATGCTTGTGGGACATGTTGAGTCATACCTGGAGTCTACCTGGAGGGCATTCCGGGGATCAACGCCCCCGCTGCCCGGTCCACGACCAGGCCTCCCGGTGGATCAGGGCCTGATCAACCAGGCTGTTACTGCTGGCCGCACGCAATCCAACGTACGAACCACAGCCCGGCTGATCCGGCACCGTCTTTAGGTATCTGTCCAGCTCCCTCTTGAAGAGGAAGGTATGTTGGGTATATCTTAACTAGATGTATACTGGTTGACAGGTGTCTTAATTAGTTCGACTTCCAGTCCTCTACACTCTCTTCACTCACCCGTCGTCCATTTTCCCCTCTTCCACTATCCCCTCTTCCACTATCCCCTCTTCCACTATCCCCTCTTCTTCTCTCCCCCTCTTCCTCTCTTCCTCTCTTACTCTCTCCCTTCTTCCACTATCCCCCTCTTCCTCTCTCCCCTCTGCCACTTTCCTCTTCCTATTCCTCTCTTCCTTCTTCCTCTATCCCCTCTTCCACTCCCCCTCTCGTCCTTCTTCCTCTATCCCCTCTTCCACTCCCCCTCTCGTCCTTCTTCCACTCCTCTCTCCCTTCTCCCCTCTTCTCACTCCCCCCTTATCCACCCTCCCACCTTCGGCAGGTGGTTACGGTTAATGACAAAAACGGAGAAGCAATCGAGGTACTTGTCGACGCAAACATTAATCACTCGCCAAATTGTATCACCTGATGATACTACAATATCACTAATGTTGACGGTGCTGGTGGAGCTGT
>NC_091327.1:26242219-26402219 GCF_038502225.1 Cherax quadricarinatus
GCCGGATCAGCCGGGCTGTGGCTCGTACGTCGGACTGCGTGCGGCCAGCAGTAACAGCCTAGTTGATCAGGCCCTGATCCATCGGGAGGCCTGGTCATGGAATATATATATATCTTTCCTTACCATATGTTTATGTAGCAGTGTGCATATTTGGGACAAGACCCTCAGGTACCTTCCAGGTATATATTATCATGTATCTCTCTCTCCTCCGCTCCAGTGAGTACATATTTAAGACTTTAAGGCGTTCCTAGTAATTTAAATACTTTATTAGCTCTATGCTGGCCGTATACATGGATTATATGCACTGAAAATTATATGGTAGCATCTTTCTAAATAATAACTGAAGTTGTACTCCTTGGACTGCAGGCGATGATACTCGGTACTTAAATATTACTGAAGATACTGGATACCTGAAGATACTAGAAGGTACTGGATGTCTGAAGATACTGGATACCTGAAGATACTAGAAGATACTGGATGTCTGAAGATACTGGATACCTGAAGATACTGGACGTCTGAAGATACCGGATACCTGACGATACTGGATACCTGAAGAATACCTGAAGATACTAGAAGATACTGGATGTCTGAAGATACTGGATACCTGACGATACTGAATACCTGAAGATACTGGATGTCTGAAGATACTGGATACCTGAAGATACTGTATACCTGAAGATAATGGATGTCTGAAGATAATGTATACCTGAAGAAGTTGGATATTTGAAGATACTGGATGCCTAAAGATACTGGAATACACTAGATACTTAAAAGATGTTTTCTGAGGTCAGCGCCCCCGCGGACTGGAGCCAAACTAGGCCTTCCAGTGCATCAGTGCCTAATCAGCCAGGCTGTTGCTGCTGGCTTCGCGCAGTCCAACGTACGAACCACAGCCCGGCTGGTCAGGAACTGACTTTAAGAACTGGAGAGACATATCTGCACACTTGTAAAAATACAGTCTGCTAGAGTACGTTGTAGGGTAGACCGCGCAAAAAAATCATAAACGAAAATCTTGGCTGCGGTAAATACACTGGCAGGAATCTATAAGAATAATTGGCCCTAGGCTTTTTAATGGCCTTCCTTCAAAATAAATTACGTAAACCCGTTCAAAAGGGCATTTAAGACATCCCCTGAGGCGGCTGGATCAGATATTTCGCGGAGCCTGTGTTTAGGCTGGTCAGGTGTTGCTGTTTTCCACCTCCCTTCCTCCCACAGTGTGTGAGCACCTCCCCCTCCTCCCACAGTGTGTGAGCACCTCCCCCTCCTCCCACAGTGTGTGAGCACCTCCCCCTCCTCCCACAGTGTGTGAGCACCTCCCCCTCCTCCCACAGTGTGTGAGCACCTCCCCCTCCTCCCACAGTGTGTGAGCACCTCCCCCTCCTCCCACAGTGTGTGAGCACCTCCCCCTCCTCCCACAGTGTGTGAGCACCTCCCCCTCCTCCCACAGTGTGTGAGCACCTCCCCCTCCTCCCACAGTGTGTGAGCACCTCCCCCTCCTCCCACAATGTGTGAGCACCTCCCCTTCCTCCCACAGTGTCTGAGCGTCTCCCCTTCCTCCCACAGTGTGTGATCATCTGCCCTTCCTCCCACAGTGTGTGAGCATCTCCACTTTTACAGCGTGTGAGCATCTTCCCTTCCTCCCACAGTGTGAGAACATCCCCTTCCTCCCACAGTGTGAGAACATCCCCTTCTTCCCACAGTGTGTGAGCATCTCCCCTTCCACAGTGTGAACACCTTCCCTTCCTCCCACAGTGTGAACACCTCCCCTTCCTCCCACAATGTGTGAGCACCTCCCCTTCCTCCCACAGTGTGAGCACCTTCCCTTCCTCCCACAGTGTGTGAGCACCTCTCCTTCCTCCCACAGTGTGTAAGCACCTCCCCTTCCTCCCAGTGTGAGCACCTTCCCTTCCTCCCACAGTGTGTAAGCACCTCCCCTTCCTCCCACAGTGTGTAAGCACCTCCCCTTCCTCCTGCAGTGTGTAAGCACCTCCCCTTCCTCATACAATGTGTGAGCACCTCCCCTTCCTCCCACAGCGTGTGAGCACCTCCCCTTCCACTGTGTGTGAGCACCTCCCCTTCCTCCCAGAGTGTGTGAGCACCTCCCCTTGCTCATACAGTGTGAGCACCTCCCCTTCCTTCCACAGTGTGAGTACCTCCCCTTCCTCCCACAGTGTGAGCACCTCCCCTTCCTCCCACAGTGTGAGCACCTCCCCTTCCTTCCACAGTGTGAGCACCTCCCCTTCCTTCCACAGTGTGAGTACCTCACCTTCCTCCCACAGTGTGAGCACCTCCCCTTCCTTCCACAGTGTGAGTACCTCACCTTCCTCCCACAGTGTGAGCACCTCCCCTCCCACAGTGTTGCTTGGCCAATCCCATGGGTCGTCATCTAGGTTCATAATTTCCACCAGTTTCTGGGACAAAATTACTGTTGTGGCCTCCTTAATCACAGTGTTAGTGCGGCACCTAACTCCTTCGTACCTAACTGTCAAATACAACCAAACACACCTGGTTCCTAATTATTAGTGATTAGGGGAAGGTAGGCGAGGGTTTTAGGAGGTACGGAGGGAGGGGACGGCAAAGTAGGAGAGGGAGAGAGATGGTTGGCTGGAAAGGTGAGGGGAGGATAGAATGAAGCTGGAAAGGAGAAGGGAAAGAGAGAAAAATGGAAAGGTGTGAGAAAGATGAGGGAGGATAGAATGAGGCAGAGGAGGGGTGAGGGGGAGAGGGAGGGAGAGTAGGAGGGGAAGGAGGAGGGGTGAAGGAGGGGGGAGTAGGAGGGGAAGGAGGAGGGGTGAAGGAGGGGGGAGTAGGAGGGGAAGGAGGAGGGGTGAAGGAGGGGGGAGAGGGAGGGAGAGTAGGAGGGGAAGGAGGAAGGGTGAGGGGGAGAGGGAGGGAAAGGAGGGTGAGGTAGCGAGAGGGAAAAATTCACTTGTTTATGCATTTTGTTTGTGATGCTAACAAGGACAGTTCTTCAGTACAGTTCGTGTGTTGTTTGTTTGTGTGTAGATTGTTTGCTATTTGCTAGTCTGTGGTCTACTTACTTGTTATTTGTTAACATGTGTGTGGATGGAAGGGTATCTTTGTATGCTGTTAGTGTGTGTTTAATGTGTTTGCTAGTTGTTAGTATGTGGGTTGTTAGTAGCTGTTAACGTGTGGGTTGTTTGCTCTCTTTTTTTTACACAGGGTTTGACAAGGTTAAGGATCCCTAGCTTTATTGACAAGCTATTTACAGGTTAAGGATTCCTAACTTTATTGGCAAGCTAAGAGCTGTTACCTACATCAGCTCATTTGAAAGCATTTTTATTGTTATGAGACATACAAGTAGGAAGCAGGATGAAGTTGGAGCCATCTGTGGGCCAGCATTTTCATCTGATCAACTGACTTTATCTCGTTGACATCATTATGCTGTACGAATGTGTTCATACTCGAGTCATCCTGGGTATGTATGATCTTAGATGGAGTGATGTTCTGGAGAAGGGTACAGCAAGTTGCTGCTTTCTCTCTCTCTCTCTCTCTCTCTCTCTCTCTCTCTCTCTCTCTCTCTCTCTCTCCCCTCCTCTACCCTCCCTTTCCCCTTCCCTTTCCGTACATCCCTCCCTCTCCCTGCACCCCTCCCCCTCCCTCCACACAAGTCAACTTGGGGTAGGGGAAAGTGTATCCACCAACATTCCCTGTTAATTAAATTTGTACGTCAATCAGAGGCGGATTTATGCAGATTTCGTGAATTTCCCCCGTAAATGATTTTCACCCTTTATTCATTCGTTTAATTTGATTTAATATGTATTGTTTTCCATTTCTTTTTCTATTCCGGTTTTATTAATGCTTCACAATTACATATTGCAGGTGCACAGTTACGTGATTTTTTTTAAATATGTGGAAGGATTGGTCCCAAATCTGCACAGAGAACGGACACTGCAGGAGGCCTACTGGCCCATACTAGGCAGGTTCTTACTAAACACCGATGTGTGATTTGAAAAACCCTGCATCATTACTGTCATTAAATATGTGGGCCCCTCAAGGAAGGTTCCTTGATGTTGGTGAGGGGCTCTTGATTTAGGGAATTGGATCTGTGCTCCAGTTCCCCGAATTAAGCCTGAATGCCTTCCACACCCCCCCCAGGCGCTGTATAATCCTCTGGGTTTAGCGCTTCCTCCTAGATTATAATAATACTTAAATGTGTGGGAATGTTTCATTCCTACTGGGAATGTTCCGTAGGCAGTGATGGCTGTCTTCATCTGCCTCCACTGAGTTGATCACTCAGGCTGTGATGACTGTGTGGGTCATTTACGGCCTATAAGTTTGTAGAGTTAGCTTCCACCACTACCACATCAGCAGCACTTGGATGTCGATGTAATTAGTCCATGGACTAATTGCAGTGACTCCAGGCTGAGGGACTGATTACCTCAATCTCTTTCTGATCTTCACTTTTCTTAGTATTGAACTGATGAAGCCACTGTGTGGCGAAACGTTTCCACAATAAAGATACCCAAGTGTTGCACATGTATCTAATTTATCAACTTGTTGGTTCTTTGAACCATTTACCCACCACCAGTGCCACTTCTCCCAGTGCCACTTCTCCCAGTGCCACTTCTCCCAGTGCCACCTCCCAGTGCCACCTCCCAGTGCCACTTCTCCCAGTGCCACTTCTCCCAGTGCCACTTCTCCCAGTGCCACTTCTCCCAGTGCCACTTCTCCCAGTGCATTCCACTTACTAGTCTGAGGCTGAAATATTACTCCCAGTGGTCCATACAGATTACCTGCGTGTCTGGTCGCCATCCACACCTCCTAAGTCCTTCATGTATTTCAAATAACCTTCCTCTAACCATTTTATCTAGTCTATTTAGTATTTTCTACGTCATAATTAAGTATTAATGTCACCACTTACGTAGTTTTCGTGTTATTACTGTCTCTTATTTGTAGGTCGGTCGCTTGTGTGGTATAGTATCAACTGCCTTCTTGCAGGCCATGAAGATACAGTGTACTCTTCTCCATTGTTCGTGTGTAAATGTATATGCAGTTGTGTTTGTGGAGTTCTAGTCGCAGCTCCTGGCCCGACCTCTTAAACTATGATTGATCAATGTTAATAGTTCCTTGTCTATTACGTACTGTCATATCTCCCGACATGATGTATAGAGTGAATACCTCTGACAACTTTCAACGACTTTTGCCCTCCCACAGCCCGGCCCGAGTCCAGCCTTCATTTCTAACAGCCTTGTCAACCAGGCTGTTGTTGTTAACGGCCTGCTGGCCCCACAAAGACACAATAGCCTGGTTCATCTGGCTCTGGCAGAGGTAGCGGTCCAATTTCCTTTGAAAATTTTTACATTTATTCTGGCAATTGGTTTCCTTTTCATCACTTCTCGTCCGAGTCATTCCACTCTACAATATTAGGACTAAAAAAATACTTCGTTGTATTTCTGCAGGTTGACTCTAATGTATTCTAGCCCCTTTACTCAGAGTGCAAATAGTTCCTTCATATCTGTGTCAATTCTCTGTCCTCTTATAAGGTTGCAAGGTATATTTCTTTGTCACTTGGAACACTTGAAGTTCCTTGGAACGTAGGCCAGAAAGGTACATCATAATTTACACTATGAAAATCTTGTAGGGATTAGTTCCAACCTTCATCACTGAAATCACTCAGTGTGACAGCAAGAGACTTGGCAGACGGTGCAAATTACCTCCAGTAAAAAGCAGGGTCATGATGAGTACATTGAGAGAACTCGATGAGTGTCAGAGGTACCCGAATTACCAATAAACCTCTGCATGTCTTCAAGAGGGAGCTGGACAAATTATTCGAATCAAACCCCGTTAAGTCTGGCTATGCTTAGTGCTTTGGAGTGCGTGCGGTCAGCAGTTGCAGCCTGGTTGATCAAGCCTTGATTCACTAGAAGGCCTGGTCTGGGACCGGGCCGCGGGGGCGTTGACCCCCGAAAGCATCCTTCAGGTATCCTGTCTTTTGATTATCCACTCATAGCCACCCCCCTTGATGATGCTCCTGCCCCTCCCCACTGAGCACTACTGTACATATAGGATAAGCCTGAAAAAAAGCAATCCACAAGTAACATACTTCAGTTCTGCTTTAGCGAAACCTTTGACCCCCATCTCCTTTCCCTCATAACTGATGCTACTTTACAATTTAAAGGAATACTTGACAATACCTTCACTGCGTAGTGAAGTCTCCAGCTCAGGCTGACACATTTCAACACCGTGGCCAATCCTGTGTCATCGAATATGATACGGAAACAGTTTTTGTTTGTACTACGAAGTCATAGAATAGGGAAGCAGCACACTGCTGATGTATCTCATTTTGTTAACACAAAAAAAAAATGTTGACTGTAGAGTATATTGTAAACAGATCGTTCGTCACCTCAGCCGCGTTACTGAAGCTGCTCTCTATACCTTCAGGAAATTTTAGGAGAATCTTTTAAACCATACCCCGGCTGGGATTGAACCCGCGGTCAGAGAGTCTCAAAACTCCAGCCTGTCGCGTTAGCCACTAGACCAGCTAGCCACAATAAGATTCGTCCAACTAGGTATATTTCTACACCATAGTAAGGTTAGCACAGGCACCACTGTGACCACAAATGCAAGTTTTTACAGACGAATCTCCAGCTAGCGTGGCCATGACGAACTCTAGCTCAAGTCCCTTCACTGCCGTCTGGCTTCACGCCAGTGAAGGGACTTGAGCTAGAGTTCGTCACGGCCACGCTAGCTGGAGATTCGTCTGTAAAAACTTGCATTTGTGGTCACAGTGGTGCCTGTGCTAACCTTCCTAAGGTGTAGAAATATACCTAGTTGGATGAATCTTATTGTGGCTAGCTGGTCTAGTGGCTAACGCGACGGGCTGGAGTTTTGAGACTCTCTGACCGCGGGTTCAATCCCAGCCGGGGTATGGTATGTTTGCAATCGTGTCATTACGATTTCGTGAGTCAGAATCTTTTAACGTTAACGATAGAATGATTTTCTTTAATTATGCATGATACGCGTGCATTACTTAGTGTGCTAGTATTTCTTGTGAATACACGAACTTTGGTTTGAATATTTTTTGTGTTATGGGTGTGGCTATGCAGGTGTGTCAGCACTTAATGACAGGTCAAAGAGCTTCTGATAAAGTAGTCACATGTGCAACACTTGGGTATCTTTGTAGAGGAAACGTTTCGTCACACACTGGCTTCGTCAGTCCTGTACAAAGAAAAATTGTGAAGATCAGCAGGAGTTTGAGGTAATCAGTCCCTTAGCCTGGAGTTCATGTTGAAAAGATTGATGGACTGATTACATCGACCCCAGGCTAGGGACTGATTACCTCAAACTCCTGCTGATCTTCACAGTTCTTCTTTGTGTAGGACTGATGAAGCCACTCTGTGGCGAAACGTTTCCTCAATAAGTATACCCAAGTGTTGCACATGTGTTTAATTTATCAACTTCTCGGTTCTCAGAACCATTTATCTACATTATCTCCACCCTCAGTCAGTCCTCGTGGTTAAGTCATCCATAACTCCGGCACTAGTCTAGTTGCAAGCCTCTAAGTTTTCTCGAACTTCTGGATATGTTGGGTGAGGTGTGGGGCTCCGTGAAGGTGGTGTGTACTTGCTGCTTGTGTTTGAGTTAGTGGAACCTTGGTATTGATGAAATGCTTTACTCGATTCTGATCTTATGGACCTTATTGATACCTACCCTGGAGACTGTAGTGGAGTGCGCCTTCAACCTTGCACTTTCTTACCTATGTTGTTCTAGTGCTACAACTATGAGTGAAAAAACGGCATTTCTAGCATCGTTATTGCTCAATTCCTGATTAACCAGGCTGTGATGCCTAAGTTGGTCTGCCTGCTGCTAGCACAGCCAGCCTGACTGGTCAGGCCATCCATCAGAACGCCACTAGAACGGTGACCTCGGAATCTACAACAGGTAAACAACAGGTTAACTTCTACAAGTGCCCCCTGTTCTTGGTTCCACCAGTGTAAACTGTCTGTACGAATCTTCCTTGTAAAATTCTATTAGTATTTTGTACGTCGTAATCATGTCCCCTCTAGTTCTCTTCGAAGATGGCGAGAGAGCGCGCGTGTAAGAAGAGCAATCACGGTGAAGGATAATTGTTGTGGGCTGAGTCTAGTGTCTTGGCATCACATGAGAAGGTTGTAATTACTGATCTCTATCTTAACATTTAGACACTACGACCACCACCACCCTTACTACCACCACCACTATCACCACCACCAGAACCACCAACACCACCATCCCTGTTACCACCACCACCACCCACAATACCACCACTGCCCCAACCTCACTAACCAAAAAGTACTTAATACGTATTCTAAAACGCAACACATCTACCGAGTAGGTACCTGTCAGGTACATACCTCCCAGGCAGGTACCTCATGGGTACGTACCTGCCAGGTACTCTCCATGACCGTGGTACACGCTCCATTTAAACTTCCAGTTCGTCCGTGTTCAAGGACGCACCCCAGGGATCTTTTCTCCGACCCTCAGTGTCAAGGTACTGACTACCTGACACTCACCTCGTCAGTGTCAAGGTACTGCCCACCTGACAAGCACCTCGTCAGTGTCAAGGTGTGATGAATGGTTTGAAAAACCGACAAGTGTCTCAATCTTCAGTGTCAAGGTACTGCCTACCTGACACTCACCTCGTCAGTGTTAAGGTACTGCCTACCTGACACTCACCTCGTCAGTGTCAAGGTACTGCCTACCTGACACTCACCTCGTCAGTGTCAAGGTACTGCCTACCTGACACTCACCTCGTCAGTGTCAAGGTACTGCCTACCTGACACTCACCTCGTCAGTGTCAAGGTACTGCCTACCTGACACTCACCTCGTCAGTGTCAAGGTACTGCCTACCTGACACTCACCTCGTCAGTGTCAAGGTACTGCCTACCTGACACTCACCTCGTCAGTGTCAAGGTACTGCCTACCTGACACTCACCTCGTCAGTGTCAAGGTACTGCCTACCTGACACTCACCTCGTCAGTGTCAAGGTACTGCCTACCTGACACTCACCTCGTCAGTGTCAAGGTACTGCCTACCTGACACTCACCTCGTCAGTGTCAAGGTACTGCCTACCTGACACTCACCTCGTCAGTGTCAAGGTACTGCCTACCTGACACTCACCTCGTCAGTGTCAAGGTACTGCCTACCTGACACTCACCTCGTCAGTGTCAAGGTACTGCCTACCTGACACTCACCTCGTCAGTGTCAAGGTACTGCCTACCTGACACTCACCTCGTCAGTGTCAAGGTACTGCCTACCTGACACTCACCTCGTCAGTGTCAAGGTACTGCCTACCTGACACTCACCTCGTCAGTGTCAAGGTACTGCCTACCTGACACTCACCTCGTCAGTGTCAAGGTACTGCCTACCTGACACTCACCTCGTCAGTGTCAAGGTACTGCCTACCTGACACTCACCTCGTCAGTGTCAAGGTACTGCCTACCTGACACTCACCTCGTCAGTGTCAAGGTACTGCCTACCTGACACTCACCTCGTCAGTGTCAAGGTACTGCCTACCTGACACTCACCTCGTCAGTGTCAAGGTACTGCCTACCTGACACTCACCTCGTCAGTGTCAAGGTACTGCCTACCTGACACTCACCTCGTCAGTGTCAAGGTACTGCCTACCTGACACTCACCTCGTCAGTGTCAAGGTACTGCCTACCTGACACTCACCTCGTCAGTGTCAAGGTACTGCCTACCTGACACTCACCTCGTCAGTGTCAAGGTACTGCCTACCTGACACTCACCTCGTCAGTGTCAAGGTACTGCCTACCTGACACTCACCTCGTCAGTGTCAAGGTACTGCCTACCTGACACTCACCTCGTCAGTGTCAAGGTACTGCCTACCTGACACTCACCTCGTCAGTGTCAAGGTACTGCCTACCTGACACTCACCTCGTCAGTGTCAAGGTACTGCCTACCTGACACTCACCTCGTCAGTGTCAAGGTACTGCCTACCTGACACTCACCTCGTCAGTGTCAAGGTACTGCCTACCTGACACTCACCTCGTCAGTGTCAAGGTACTGCCCACCTGACACTCGCCTAGCGAGGAACATCCCTCTACTTAATTAGCTGAGGAGCTGTCAGGAGTAACAGCTGATCCTATCTTTATTTGGTGGTAAATAGCTTTGATCAAAGCGGCAAGGAGAACTAATAGCAGGTTTGTAATCTATCCACGCCCTCGTGTGTGTGTGAGGAGGGAGGGTGTGGTAAAGCTGCTTTTAGAAAAAAAATGCAGACTGTGCCTCTAGTTAGGATTTTAAATGGATAATGGAGAAGATGTTTGCGTATTGAGTATTTTGCAGCAAAAATAAAGACGAGGTGGATGAATAAGAGCTCAAGGCCTTTCGCATTGTCTCCAGCGCTTCTTCAGGAGCTTACAATATGAGGAAATTGAAAAATAAGATGTAAAATCCAGAGATCGGCTGACGAGATGTACACTTTCACTATTTTTGTTAAGTCGAACTTAAAGTGGATCGTTAGAAATGAAACTTCCCTCCCTTTAATTGGATCAAAACTGACTGCTTTCTCCAGGTCCTGTGTATCCCTTACGGGTTTAGTGTTCCAAGTATAATAAGACTGAATTGAAAATAGTCACTGTTGGGACTCCACCATTTGGGAAATATGAATTTCTTTCTATATCTTTTATATGTTGATAATATAAAACTTAGGTAGGTAGCTGTTCAGAGAAATGAAGGTGAATACTGGTCAAACTTCCTGATGGTAGAACGATGGAGATGGAACGTATTACCATCAGCCTTCATTAAGGCAACTTGGGAAGAGGGAATGCCATCTTTCCAGGGAGAAGGCAAGCTCTACCATCTAGCTTCATTGAATTTTCAGGGAAGGATTAATATCAGAGCTGGAACAGATGCAGAGATCATTAACGACACACATAGAGACAAGCATTTAAATGAGAAGGCCTTAGAATTCTAAATATGTACTCAGTAGAGTGAAAGGTGGGGGGGGATGCATAATATATGCCTGGAAAATAATTGAAGGCCTCGTTCCAGATCTCAGTACTGCTATAACATAATAGAGCGAGAGATGTGGGCGAAAATGTAAAATATAGCTAGCGAAAAACTGGTGCGCCTTGGGCACAATAAGAGAACATTGTATCATCATCTGTGGACCCTGCTACAAGATATCAGAAACGCTGCAGGAATAAAAGTAGAAGTCTTCAGAAGGAAACTGTACAAATATCGGATCAACCAGACTATGATGGTTATGTGGTCCAGTAAGCCACCAGTAGCAACAGCCTAGTTGACAAGCCTTCTCCAGGACTGGGCTGCGGCAGTGGGAAAATTCTTGAAACCCATTAAAGGTATGTCATAGGTAACGCCTCAGTTTCCCAGGTTTGACAGAAGGAATGTCATCTCTCTATGGAGATGAGAAGCACTGCCATGTAGCTTCATTTTCGCAGATTAGAAGAAGGCATGTCATCGCTCCGTCTATTTAAGCGTCAGTCTTCCAGGTAATTGACATACCTGGTAGGGTTAAACATTTTGGTGGCTGCCGGAGTAGAGCAGTAGTAGCGTTTACGATCACTAATGAGGAGAGTAACAGGTGGTCACTGTGTCCTCCAGCACTTCTCATCTCTCTCTCTCTCTCTCTCTCTCTCTCTCTCTCTCTCTCTCTCTCTCTCTCTCTTTCTTACACACACACACACACACACACACACACACACACACACACACACACACACACACATATATATCCATTATTAAAGGAAGAGGAGGGCGCTTACGAGATTCTCGTGCAAGAACGAAAGAGGACGCGAAAAGGTATGATCAAGAGATCTTGAAAGAAACAGTGAACAAGGTAGAGAAAAAACAGCGAAAGCGAGGAGTGAGAGCCAGACAGCCAGCTACAAGAGGACAAAATCTTGACCTCCATTTCCTAAGCTAAACGGCAGGAATTATGCAACTGTAAAACGCAAAATGACGGCAGTTTGAAAACCCACCAACTTCCTCACAGCCGCCGCCGCCATCACCACCGTCCTCACTCTGCGTGTGTGTGTGTGTGTGTGTGTGTGTGTGTGTGTGTGTGTGTACTCATCTATTTCTACTCGCCTATTTGTGGTTGCAGAGGTCGATTCACAGCTCCTGGCCCTGCCTCTTCGCTGGTCGCTACTTGGTCCACACACTCCCTGCTCCATGAGCTTTATCTTATCTCTTCTTAACGCTGTGTATGGATCCTGCCTCCACTACATCACTCCAAATTGTTCCACTTCCTGACAACTCTCTGACAGAAGAAATATTTCCTAACATCCCTGTGACTCATCTGAGTCTTCAGCCTCGGTTGTGACCTCGTTGCTGTGTCCCATCTCTGAAATATTCTGTCCCTATCCACTTTGTCAGTTCCTCTCAGTATTTTATATGCTATGTCCCCCCCTGTTCCTCCTGTCCTCCACTGTCGTCATGTCGATTTCCCTTCACCTCTCTTCGTAGGACATACCCCTTAGCTCCAGGACCAGTCTTGTTTCAAACCTTTGCACTTTCTCTAATTTCTTGACGTGCTTGACCAGGTGTGGGTTCCATACTGGTGCTGCATACTCCAGTCTGGGCCTGATGTACACGGTGTACAGTGTCTTTAACGATTCCTTACGGGCCTGATGTACACAGTGTGCGTGCGTGCATCTGTGCGTGCAAGCATGACTTTATTTTTTATACTGTTGTTTAAGAACATAAGAATGGAGGAACACTGCAGCAGGCCTTCTGGCCCATACAAGGCAGGTTCTTATCAAAACCATCCAGTCCCACTGACTTATTTGTATATCCTTTTCCCAAAGCCACCCGAGAATTTGCTTCACTCGTTTCATACACTGCTATTTATATCATCACACGTTTCATACACTAATACTTATATCACGTTTCGTACATTTGTTTATATCGTGAGAAATCCAGACACCGAACGCAGACATCCATCTGTTGAATCAAGACATCCAGACATAACCCAGACATACATTTATTGAATCGACATCCATATATCGAATCCAAGCATCCATCTATTGAATTGACGTCCGTATATCGAAACCAAGCATCCAGTTATCAAACCATGGCAACTAAATATTGAATCCAGAAATCCAGTTATCATATATATATATATATATATATATATATATATATATATATATATATATATATATATATATATATATATATATATATATATATATATATATATACTCAGTTATATATTTCAAAACATCATTCCTACTCTCAAAATATATCATTCCTTTGAGCAAAGGTTTTTTTTATCTGAATTTGTTATCTTGTGTATGGGTTACTTCCGGGCAAGTATGACTGGCTGCTTGTGAGGATTTGCTGTTTTAAGTACAGTTCGAGACCGGTAATGATCACATGTAACCACCATATTGTACCTCGTTATCGCCGCTAGTTACGCCCCCCCCCCCCGAGGCGGACAAATGGCGTAGCATTAGCCAGATCAACACTAGCATGGAGCTTCAATTTATTAAAAATAAAGGTTGCGGTGATTATTTGCCATCATCAGTATATAAAATATTACATTAATGTAAATCCTCCGGGTTTAGCGCTTCCCCTTGATTATAATAATAATAATGCATTAATGTAAATAAAAAGCAAAGAATGGATTTCTTACAAACTTTTTATTTTTGTTGAAAGTAATTATATGAAGGCAAATAAAGATTAGATGTGAAATTGGAAGAAACGTGAGCGTTGTGAGACATTTGGTAGTGAATGTGTCAGCAGATAGATTTGAGTAAGAGAATGTGAATCATAGAATAAAGAAGGAAAGAAAAAAAGAAAGGTTAAAGGTGGGTTTAGTTAAGGCGTCTGTGAAATGAAAATGTGGAGGTAAAAAAAAAAAATGGTGTGGGGGGAATACATCAAAATATAGTGATATTAACAACTGTTTCATGTGTGAGGTCATGGATTTCAAATTTAAGAGCGAGGAAATGCTGGAGGCAGTGACCAAGTTTGGAAAACCTGATCCTCGAGTATTTTCCTTGCATGGTTATGAGACTGTCGACTCCCTTCCACAGTATTTCCTCTAAACTAGTGGGACCGCCACAGTATTTTACTGGGTTGACTGATGTTGTGCAAGTAGTAAAAGATGAAAGTTAAGACACTTGTGCAACATCTGGTTATCTTTATTGTAGATGTTGCACAAGTGTCTTAACTTTCATCTTGTCGGTATTATATACCTGTCTTGCACAAGCAGTAAAAGATCCATGATATCTCGCCTCCAATGCAGGCGAAATATCTCTGATATCTCGCCTGCATTGGAGAACTGAAGGGCCTTGAAAAGTACCGTCAGTTGAGTTTGATACTTTGTGTAGAAGGATCTCGTATCCGCTCAGTCATTTTTCTGGACGAAGTTGTCTTTTTGTTGTACTCTTAAAACGTTTCGTCCTTTGATATTAATATTTCAAGTTTATCTACGTCTTTTAACCTGTTAATAATACTTGATTATCTACGTCTTTTAATGTTAACATTCCTAATTTATCTAAGCCTCTTAACCTGTTTATCTACGTCATTTAACCTGTTTGACTCTCTCATGGAGGCAACTTTAATGCTGATTTCGGCATCGTCCATAAAATATGATAAATTGGTTTGTTTTTTATCCATGTGACGAAAATGGAAAGATCAGAGTTGCAGGTTGTACTCCATTTATTTCTTTGGATATTTTGTAAGTTAGGATGTTACTTTTTTTTCCCCCAAACGTCTTCGCAGAATTTTTGCATGCACCTATATTTCAATTTGCATAAAATCCTTTTTTTTTTTTTTTGAGACACAGGATTTTACTTATCAAAAGCAATGTTGTCTTGGACGTTGAAACTAGTTTGTTTCTATATATCTGCTAAGCTTCTTAAAACCTTAGAAACTTGTATAATGTGTAACTTGTCTGCATCGTGTGTTCCGCCACTATGTTGTCTTCAAGCGTAGCTGTGTGCAGCTGTTATTTTTCAGGGGTATCCTGAATCTAAACTCTTCAGTAGTACACTGGGCACCTGTGCTGTGCCAGTATGCATTTTTGGGGGGAGATATTGAATTGAAGAAGTCAGAGCCTGACATCGAGTGTACAATGGTAATACAGTGGTAGAGTATATTGACACTATATAAATAGATTTGAAAGGTATGCAATACCGACAAGTTGAAAAGTAAGACACATGTGTAACTGTTGGGTACCTTTATTGTTGACTGAAAATTTTCACCTACACAGTAGACTTCTTCAGTCAAATATAGAGGCAGCAGGCGTGGAAGCAAAGTAAACATCATGTACTCAGTCTATCAGCCAACTGTTGCATATGTGTGTCTCACTATATAAATATGACACTCGATGCAGGTTAAGGCATTTTATTGTGAAGACGTTTAGTCCACCCACTAGCGATTTATCAATCTACGGTGGACGAAACGTCTTCACAGTGAACTGCATTTTGTCTTACATAATACATTAACATTGTAGAAGGCTGAGTCAGTGAAAAACCTTGTCAGGATCCTGGTACCTCCATTGCGTCCACCGGATTTATAAACGTTGATTCTTCCTGTCAGGATTTTTTGCTTATTTCTTCATCTCTGGTGTGCGTGTGTTTCTCCTGGGTGTACGGGGCCACCACATGAAGAGCTGTTGCATTTACATTCTGCATATATGACGATATATTATTTTTTCCTCTTATTTTTTGACTTCGTTGCTTTCATGCATTTTCCGTCCGATAAAACTCAGTTCAGTTTATTTTGAATGCCTTTCGCTGGTGGTATTGGGGGGTGAGATAGTGGGTGAGACCGCGCGCGGGGCGAGGAGTCTTTGTGGGTGCTGGAGGCAACGGAGGTGGCGATAATACGTTAATGTTTCGTAATGTTTTCCTGTCAAGCGCTGCAGCTCCGAATTACAGGGACGGTGTCGTAGTGTATACGTTTAATTCTAAAATTGCAGGTGATTGGGACACTAACGACCAGGCTTCAGATGTACTCTTGCGTGTATTGCTCTCCTGCCTTTTCAACACTAGGAATGGCTGGTTATGAGGCTTTGTTGGCGTTCTTCCGTTCTCAGAATTCCAAGGATGCCTACTTGACTACACTTTTACTTGTGGAATCCATTCTAACCGGAACCTCACAGAAGACCACTGCAGGAAGTCTACTGGTCATTGCTACACCAAATACGCATCAATTTCCTGTTCAAATATGTAGATATCTTATGTATTTTACTGTGTATTGTAGAGACTACGAATGAGACCGTTGTGCATCATTCGGTATTATTATTATTATTATAATCAAGGGGAAGCGCTAAACCCGGAGGATTATACAGCGCCTGGGGGGGGATGTGGAAGGCATTCAGGCTTAATTCGGGGAACTGGAGCACAGATCCAATTCCCTAAATCAAGAGCCCCTCACCAACATCAAGGAACCTTCCTTGAGGGGTCGTCATTCGGTAATCTTTACTGAGGAAATGTTTCGTCAGACACTGGCTGGCGAAACGTTCCCTAATTTTTCAATTTGTCGGTTGTGTACGAATGGTATATAATACCGACAAGATGAGATTAAGACACATGTGCAACATCTGGGTATCTTTATTGTAGACGTTTCGCCATCCAGTGGCTTTATCAATACAAATTCTAGGACATAACTTGAAGACAGTAGAACTATGTACAGAAGATGAGGTAATCAGTCCCTCAACCTAGGAGTAGGTGCGAAGAGCACCATAGTCTTGGAGATACTATCTCTTGGAGATAGTATCTCCAAGACTATGGTGCTCTTCGCACCTACTCCAAGGTTGAGGGACTGATTACCTCATCTTCTGTACATAGTTCTACTTTCTTCAAGTTATGTCCTAGAATTTGTATTGATAAAGCCACTGGATGGCGAAACGTCTACAATATAGATACCCAGATGTTGCACCTGTGTCATAATTTCATCTTGTCGGTATTATATACCATTCTTGCACAACAGTCCTAATCATGAAGCCAGTCGTGGCGAAACGTTTCCATTAATAAATGTCCTGAACCGTACACAAATTTTTCCTAAGCTTATCATGGAGACCAATAGACAAGTTGAACTACTACCAACGAACTTGACAAACTGTAGACAATTTCCAGACCTGCTGGAAGTATTCAGTGTTGACAACTTCAATACCTGCTCGAGTCTCCAGACTTGCTGGAAGTATTAAGTTGTTGCAGGAAGGGTATGTGTGTGTTTTTGTTGTTTAACAAGACACAAGGCGTAGTACCTTAAATATTAATAATAATAATTTCGTTGCAGGTATGAGAGGAAGAGGCTGTGCTGGCTGTAAAGGAAGTTGTAAGTACTCATGAAGTTTCTCATATCTCACTTTCACCATGTCTCTCACTTTCACATGTTTCTCACCGTCATCTCTCTCCTTCATTACGTCTCACCGTCATCTCTCTCACGATATCTCTGATCATCTCCCACCTCGCTAGTATCTTTCGTTCTTTCTCATCCAGTTCTTCCTTCAGGGGTGTAGCTTTGATGCAAACCTAAGAATAACATTCCGACATCTTAATAAGGAATCGTTCAGGACCCTGTACACCGTGTACGTTAGGCCCGTGTTGGAGTATGCGGCATCAGTTTGGAACCCACACCTAGCCAAGCACGTAAGGAAACTAGAGAAAGTGCAACAGTTTACAACAAGACTGGTCCCAGAGCTAAAGAAAATGTCCTGCGAGAGGAGGTTATGAGAAATCGACCTGACGACAATGGAGCACAGGAGAGATAGGGGAGATATGATAACGACATATAAAATACTGAGAGGAATTGACAAGGTGGATAGAGACAGGATGTTCCAGAGATGGACACAGCAACTAGGGGTCACAGTTGGAAGTTGAAGACTCAGATGAATCACAGGGATACTAGGAAGTATTTCTTCAGTCACAGAGTTGTCAGGAAGTGGAATAGTATGGTAATTGATGTAGTGGAGGCAGAATCCATACATACTTTTAAGAAGAGGTATGATAAACCTCGGAACAGGAAGAGTGACCTAGTAGCGGCCAGTGAAGAGGCGGGGCCAGGAGTTGACTCGACCCTTGCAACCAAAACTAGGTGAGTACACACACACACACACACACACACACACACACACACACACACACACACACACACACACACACACACACACACACACACCAACCACCGGGGGGAGTTGAATGATAGCTTTAGGCCTTTCGTATTGTAGCAGTACGAAAGTAGATGAATGGTTCACACAACCGACACGTTGATAAATTAGACACATGTACAACTCTTGGGTATCTTTATTAAGGAAACGTTTCGCCACACAGTGGCTTCATCAGTCCATACACAGGAGAAACTTGAAGAACAGGAGGAGAATGAGGTAATCAGTCCCTCAATCTTGAGTCGATGTGGTCAGTCCATCAATCTTGAATAGATGGACTGACAACATCGACTTAAGGTTGAGGGACTGATTACCTCATTCTCCTCCCGTTCTTCAAGTTTCTCCTGTGTATGGACTGATGAAGCCACTGTGTGGCGAAACGTTTCCGAAATAAAGATACCCAACAGTTGCACATGTGTCTAATTTATCAACGTGCCGGTTGTGTGAACCATTCATCTACATTAGCAGCGGTGACTATGTGATGGCAGGGTTTATTGTTTTGAGGAGGAGTTTCGCTAATACTTCAGACATGATGTAGCTGCCTAAATTTCATTTTGCTTGATTGTGTTAGAAACAGTGATTAATGATGATTCAAGGCAATTAAGTTCTCTGATCACGAGAGGGCGTCGTTGAATGTCATGAGGTGACTGGTGGAATTCCGGTGTTGTACGCAGGCGTTCTTCAAGTTTATCATTCCTACATGCGTTAATATGTTCATTGAGACGTGTCTGGAGGTTTCTTGCTGTTTCACCTACATACTTTCTGTCGCAGCCTCCACAAGGTATAGTGTAAACTCCTGCAGTGACTGGAATAATACAGATGCATAATTTTTATGCCAGAATATCTTTATGGGTATTGCTATGTGGGTGGGCAAGCCGCTGGCACCAACAGCCTAGTTGACCCGTCAGTCAGCAGGGTTGCCTACATCAGCTCTCTCTCTCTCTCTCTCTCTCTCATATATATATATATATATATATATATATATATATATATATATATATATATATATATATATATATATATATATATATATATATATGCCACACTGAAATTCGAAAATATATTGTTTAAATTACCTTCAAAAAATATATTTCTAGCTTCCTCACATATGCAGAATGCAACTCCAAATTTCCATTTGTATTTTTGTATATATTTTTTAAGGTTATTCTGTATATTAATATTCTTTTGTTCTCTGTGTCCATTGTATATTTTTTTTCTTCTCTGTGTCCATTGTATATTCTGTTTTTTGTTCTCCGTGTCCGGTATATATGTATTTTTATCATCTGTGCATTTCTCTCACTTTATCCTCTAATCTTTCTTTTCTCTCTCAATCTACTCTTCTTTATCTACCTTCATCCAGTAAATTTTCTTTCTCTTTTTCTAATCTTGTTTCTCTGCCACACTTTCTTCTCTGCCGCTTTACCTCTTTTCATTTTCTCTCTCCGTCTGTTTCTTTCTTCCATCCTTTCCTCATCATCCTTCCCTCATCATCCTTCCCTCATCATCCTTCCCTCATCATCCTTCCCTCATCATCCTTCCCTCATCATCCTTCCCTCATCATCCTTCCCTCACCATCCTTCCCTCACCATCCTTCCCTTATCATCCTTCCCTCACCATCCTTCCCTCATCATCCTTCCCTCCCATGATCCTCTCCTCTCACCACTCTTCCCTCCCTCCATCCCTCCTCCCTCCCTCCCTTCCTCCTCTCCCTCCCTCCCTCCTTCCCTCCCTCAGTCCCTCCCTCCCTCAATCCCTCCCTCCCTCCCTCCCTCAATCCCTCCATCCATTCCTCCGTCCCTCAATCCCTCCATCCATTCCTCCATCCCTCCGTCCCTCAATCCCTCCATCCATTCCTCCATCCCTCCATCCCTCCCTCCATTCCTCCATCCCTCCCTCCATTCCTCCATCCCTCCCTCCATTCCTCCATCCCTCCCTCCATCCCTCCATCCCTCCCTCCATTCCTCCATCCCTCCCTCCTCACAGCCACATTTGTGACGTGAAATAATTTCAACGTCAGCCTAAATATTCCCTTTGTGAAGAGAATTCAATCATTAATTTATTCCATCTGGGCGGCACTGGCACCCTTCCTGGGTTCCCCCTGAGTGACAAGTCCCCTTGAGTGCCAGGTCCTTCCTGAGTGCCAGGTCCACCCTGAGTTCCAGGCTCTCGTCCCTGAGTGCCAGGTCCATCCCCCTGAGTGTCAGGTCCATCCCCCTGAGTGTCAGGTTCCCCCTGAGTGTCAGGTCCCCCTGAGTGCCAGATCCCCCTTACACCTAAAATCCTAGATGACAAAGCAGTCTTTAATCTAGATAGAAGTAAATAGTTGTCATTAGATAAGCCGGGGTAACTTAACGTCCTCTGCTCTGTCTATCCCATGTAAGTGGTTCAGTGGGTTGTATGGTCGTGGTAGGTGGTTTAGTGGGTTGTATGTTCGTAGTAGGTGGTTCAATTGGTTGTATGGTTGTAGTAGGTGGGTCTGGATTGTATGGTCGTAGTAGGTGGTTCAGTGGGTACGGTCGTAGAAGTTAGTTCAGTGGGTTGTATAGTCGTGGTAGGTGGTTCAGTGTGTTGTATGGTCGTGGTAGGTGGTTCAGTGTGTTGTATGGTCGTGGTAGGCGGTTCAGTGTGTTGTATGGTCGTGGTAGGTGGTTCAGTGTGTTGTATGGTCGTGGTAGGCGGTTCAGTGTGTCGTGTGTTCGTGGTAGCACCGTGGTGCAGTGTGTCGTGTGTTCGTGGTAGCACCGTGGTGCAGTGTGTCGTGTGTTCGTGGTAGCACCGTGGTGCAGTGTGTCGTGTGTTCGTGGTAGCACCGTGGTGCAGTGTGTCGTGTGTATGCACTGGGTCTCTCGTGTCATGTGTCGTGTGTTCGTGGTAGCACCGTGGTGCAGTGTGCCGTGTGTTCGTGGTAGCACCGTGGTGCAGTGTGTCGTGTGTTCGTGGTAGCACCGTGGTGCAGTGTGCCGTGTGTTCGTGGTAGCACCGTGGTGCAGTGTGTCGTGTGTTCGTGGTAGCACCGTGGTGCAGTGTGTCGTGTGTTCGTGGTAGCACCGTGGTGCAGTGTGTCGTGTGTTCGTGGTAGCACCGTGGTGCAGTGTGTCGTGTGTATGCACTGGGTCTCTCGTGTCATGAGAAAGTTTGCGTGTACCATTTGAAGACCGGGTATCGTTTGCATACACTATAACATTCCCTTTGATCCAGCATTGATCTTCTTTTTCCCACGTACTCGGTAACTTACGTTCTGAACGCCGTGAAGGACGTTTAAAAGCCGTTTCTTGCCCAGGTGAATGCATCTCAAAATAGCAGAGGAACGCAGCAAGAGAATCTCCACTATGAGGCACTCAGAAATCTGCCCATGACTTAGAGGACGAGGAAGAAAATGACCTGCAAAATGGATATCGTGATTGTGTTGGGTTCGGGGGTGTGGTGTGGGGGTGGCGGTGTTGTGTACGGACGTGGGTGTTATGTTGGGGGGTGGACTTGGGGGGGGGGGGGGGAGGTATGTTTGCACCTCAGTAGACATGTATGAGACATCATGATATTGACAGCTGAGTAATGGCTTGGCTCAGCCAGGCCATAATCTCTCAGTCAATTCCTCTTTGAAGCAGTTTTACAGACAGGCAGGCAAACAGACAGTAAAGCAGGAAGGAAGGAAGGAAGGCAGGCAGGCAGAAAGGCAGGCAGGCAGACACAGGCAGGCAGGCAGACAGACAGGAAGCAGGCAGGCAGGCACACTGTTGGCACTCCTCCCAAGGTTGTTACCGATGTCATGCATGCTGTTGACACTATATTAGTGTTGGTTCAGCTGATACTTCATACTGTTGGCCCTACTGACAGGGTTGTTAGTGATAACACACCATGGCCTCCGTATTGGTGTTGGCTTAGCAGTGTTCGCACTACATACTGTTTGAAGTGATGCACTGTTGGCACGCTCTTTACCTGCCACTGCTGGTAGGCTACTTCCCACTCTTGGTACATTTATGTAACCGTTGACATGCTGACACTGCTGGTACACTGTTGGCAGGCTACTTCCCACTGCTTGTACGCTGTTGGCAGGCTACTTCCAACTGCTGGTACACTGTTGGTAGGCTACTTCCCACTGCTGGTACACTGTTGGTAGGCTACTTCCCACTGCTGGTACGCTGTTGGCAGGCTACTTCCAACTGCTGGTACACTGTTGGTAGGCTACTTCCAACTGCTGGTACACTGTTGGTAGGCTACTTCCCACTGCTGGTACACTGTTGGCAGGCTACTTCCCACTGCTGGTACACTGTTGGCAGGCTACTTCCCACTGCTGGTACACTGTTGGCAGGCTACTTCCCACTGCTGGTACACTGTTGGCAGGCTACTTCCCACTGCTGGTACACTGTTGGCAGGCTACTTCCCACTGCTGGTACACTGTTTGCAGGCTACTTCCAACTGCTGGTACACTGTTGGCAGGCTACTTCCCACTGCTGGTACACTGTTGGCAGGCTACTTCCCACTGCTGGTACACAGTTGGCAGGCTACTTCCAACTGCTGGTACACTGTTGGCAGGCTACTTCCCACTGCTGGTACACTGTTGGCAGGCTACTTCCCACTGCTGGTACACAGTTGGCAGGCTACTTCCAACTGCTGGTACACTGTTGGCAGGCTACTTCCCACTGCTGGTACACTGTTGGCAGGCTACTTCCCACTGCTGGTACACTGTTGTGTCACCGTTGACATACTGACACTGCTAGGACACTGTTGACCCTGCAGTAAAATTTAGAGTAATATTGATCCTGCTCTCTGTTGACTCGCCTGGCTCTCAGATATTGATGGTAATGGAGAATAAAATGCCGAGCTTCCCTCTCATCATGGTACCATGAAGGTGTAATGTTTACCTATCACGATAATGAGTCACTTGCCGAGTGCTCTTCTGTGTCCGTCACTTGACCGCTGTATGCTGAATGTGCTCAAGGTTGTCTCACTCGTCTTCAACTCACTAAACTAGGATTTAACTATATCCTTTATCTAAAATTATCCAACTTTAATCCATTGTTCCGAGTTTTTTTTTTATTATTATTCTGAGCACCCTGTTTGTACCTTTGTTTAAATCCCGTCTTTCACTTGTATACTGCAGTTTTCTCTTTATACCAGAGGTCGCATGTAGTGCAACGTATGAACTACAGCCCGGCTTGTCAGGAAATAATTTGAATGACTTCTAACTCAGAGCCGCATTAAGGGTTAGGGTCACACATTATTGGTTAGGGGTCACACAACAGTGGTTAGGGTCACAGACGTCGCACCCGGCAGACCAGGTATTGACACCCGTTATGTGGTGGACAGTTTTTTTGTTATTTACTTGTTTAAGACAGGTAACTGACAGGTGACTATAATTATTTAGATCTCCAGGAGTGAGGAAAAGGAAGTTGAGGGGAGAAAGAAGACCGTAAAAAACGAGCATTCGAAAAGGCAAATAAAGAAAAGGGAACACAATAAACAGATGACATAAACACAGGAGACAGGGAAATTATTAAAGCCCAAGGGAAAAAAAACAGTGGTCCTGGGAAGAAAAGACGGGAGTCCCCCGAGAGAGAGAGAGAGAGGTCCCGGGGAGAAAGGTCCCCGGGAGATAAAAAGAATCTCAGAGAGATGGGAACTACAAGGTAACCACAGGGGGTGAAGGTGAGCTCAGGTGTGTACCTGCCACCCCACCTTTGCACCTACCACCCCACCATTGCACCTGCCACCCTACCATTACACCTGTCATCCTACAACTTCGTTAGCAATAAGCTTATTAATGATGCCATCCCCACTCCAACACCCTGTACCCCCGCACCCATCTAACTCGCCTCCCATGCCACAATACATCATCAACATTTTCCGTGTGAGTCTGTGTTGAGAGTTATGGCGCCACTTTAGCACGGGATAAAAGGCCAATATAATATCCCTGGCTGTAAATTTGTAAACACCGGCGTTCGAGTGGGTTTACGATAGTGCAGGTGAGTGCGTAGGTGTCATGCTCCTTATATAGACTGGTGGGTCAGGGACTCGGACCGGGTTGTGCAGTGTGACGTTTGGGGTGAGGCTGCTGGTCTCTTATCTCTCACTCTCTCCTCCTTTTGCTTTCAAGCCCTTGATAATCAGTGGTATCTTGTTTTCTGTTTCAAGCCCTTGATAATCAAAGGTATCTTGTTTTCTGTTTCAAGCCCTTGATAATCAAAGGTATCTTGTTTTCTGTTTCAAGCCCTTGATAATCAAAGGTATCTTGTTTTCTGTTTCAAGCCCTTGATAATCAAAGGTATCTCATTTTCTGTTTCAAGCCCTTGATAATCAAAGGTATCTTGTTTTGTTTCAAGCCCTTGATAATCAAAGGTATCTTGTTTTCTGTTTTAAGCCCTTGATAATCAAAGGTATCTTGTTTTCTGTTTCAAGCCCTTGATAATCAAAGGTATCTTGTTTTCTGTTTCAAGCCCTTGATAATCAAAGGTATCTTGTTTTCTGTTTTAAGCCCTTGATAATCAAAGGTACCTTTTTCTATATTTAAGCCGTTGATAATCAAGCGTATCTTTCCTGTTTTAAGTCCTTGATAATTAAAGGTATCTTTTTTATTTAAAGCTCTTGATAATCAATGGTATCTTTCTGTATATTTAAGCCCTTGATAATTAAAGGTATCTTTTTTTTTTATTTGTAAGGCTTTCAGAATCAAATTGATTTGTATAAACAAATGTCTTATCCTATACAAGGATATATTTATGGCGATTTCGTCTGTATTTTTTCTATTTACTGTTATACAATGCGTGAGTATGATGTATGGAGCATTTTTGGTATATTAGTGTTAAAATGGCTTGTTTCTTGATTACACTAATGTGTCTTCGCTGTATATCACCAGCCTTTATCTAGACATACATCTAGCCAGTGACATGGCTGATGCACAGCTTTCATAAGAAACCTGGATAGGATTTGTAGGATCAGCCAGGTGGTGATAGCAATGCAGGCCCACGAGCAGCAGCAGCCTGGTTGATAAGGCTGCCAGCAGGGAAGCTGGGCCCGTCCCTCAAGCCGCCTCCCAGACGCTCTTAGCACCTGCGTCCTGAGTAACTCTTCGGCAATCATTTTCTGGTCAAGCCTTGGATAATGTGGAGAGAGAGAGAGAGAGAGAGAGAGAGAGAAAGCAAGCAAGCAAGCAAGCAAGCAGAGCAGATCAAAAAATTATTAGACGTTTCGCTTAAGGAAAGCAAAACGTTGTCATAGTCAAGACTCTTTCTCTCTTGCATTTCTCGGCAATCTTCATTAGAATCACTTTATACCTGTGACTAGTTTCGTGAGTTTTCTACCCTCTCAGCAAGGTCTGGGTCCAGTCTTTGCTGTTGATTGCCTCTTTAATTAACCAGACTGGTGTTGCTGGCCCACACATCCAGCATAGCTTGGTTGATCTGGCACTTGGAGGAAGTAGAGATCCAGTTGCCATTTGAAATTTTCTACCTTAGTTTCGGCAATATTTTTGAGATCTACTGCTAGTAACGACCCACGGATGTTGATATAGTATTCTCTTATTGGGCCCATGGCGCCCCTGCTCTTTATTGCTGTTTAATCACGTTGCGCGTGAGTATTTACGTTTGTAATCACCTGTTTGGCTTTGTACTGGTTGGACTCCAGCTCATGGGTCCCTCTCTCTGGGTTACCGGACATACCACTTTTCATTTTTCATATTTTACACTTTAAATATCTCACGTTTTTTTAGTAAAATTGGCCGAACTGCCCGAAATATAAATACTTTAGACAGATTTATTTTATGCATTTACTTGTGAATTAGCATACAAATATGTTTCGTTTTTCAGCAAAACTGACTTAGCAGCCTCGGGGAAGCTTGCTAAAATAATGCAAGATAATTCACTTTTATCTCAGCGAGCTGCTGTAGTTCAGACTAAATTTATGCTGCTTACCGTCAATTAATGATATTAATTTCACGATATTCAGATGTATTTTCGCTGGGTTATTGCAACAATGAATGTACACTGTGGCCAGTAGTAGCAACCTGGTTGATCAAGGCTTGATCCACCTCGAGGCCTGGTCATGGACCGGGCCGCGGGGGCGTTGACCCCCGGAATACCCTCCAGGTATACATTCTGCTTGGCAACACGATCGTTGGTTTATAAGCTTAGATCGCAAACTCTGCCTTAAAAAATGCACGATTTTCTAGTATCTCTGGAGTGTTCAACTTGTGTCCGTGTTTCTTGTCCTTGTTCTTACATTGTTAAAGTCTATCACCATATTAATGATACACAGTAGCAATAAGTTGATGAATAAGACATGTGCAACACGTGGGTATCTTTATTATCGAAACTTCTCGCCTGCGCAGCAGGCTTCTTCAGTCGAATGCATAATGACATTTGAACTGGAGTCAGTGGAAGAAGTGGAGAACTAAGTCTGAGGTGTGTTGTTAGGTAAGACACATATGCAACAGTTAGGTATCTTTATTTCGAAACGTTTCGCCTACACAGTAGGCTTCTTCAGTCGAGTACAGAAAAGTTGATAGAAGCAGAAGATACTTGAAGACGATGTAATCAGTCCATCACCCTTAAAGTTTTGAGGTGGTCAGTCCCTCAGTCTGGAGAAGAGCATTGTTCCGTTGTCTGAAACAATATGAAGTTGAAGTGACAAGATGGAGCCTTTATATAGTGCCAGGAGGTGAGACGTAGGTTGCTTTGGGAGGGCAGGTCCCTCTCAAACCCAGCCGTTCTCACTAGTAGAGGTCGAAGTTGATGGTCTGTACCAAGATACCCTTGTGTTGCAGTGTCTGACAGAATGAACATTAAAATGGTATAAACTGACTGAGGGACTGACCACCTCAAAACTTTAAGGGTGATGGACTGATTACATCGTCTTCAAGTATCTTCTGCTTCTATCAACTTTTCTGTACTCGACTGAAGAAGCCTACTGTGTAGGCGAAACGTTTCGAAATAAAGATACCTAACTGTTGCATATGTGTCTTACCTAACAATCTGTCGGTATTTTATACCATTTTAATGTTCATTAAGTCTGAGGTGTTCAGTCTCTCAGTCAAGTTATTTAGTAGTGATTATTATTATTCCTAGTGGGCACCGCCTCCTGTGACGCAGTCTTCTATGCCACACCTCACCTCTCTCTGGCTTCTCTATACTGTCAGTAGTAGTATTTGTATCTTACCAATAACAGTTGCTGATTCACCGTCTCCCTACGTGATTTCACTGACCGTTATGTAACTCATGCTGACTCAGCATGACGTATGA
Organism: Cherax quadricarinatus; assembly: GCF_038502225.1. Lineage (NCBI taxonomy): Eukaryota > Metazoa > Arthropoda > Malacostraca > Decapoda > Parastacidae > Cherax > Cherax quadricarinatus. The sequence continues at coordinate 26,269,565 of NC_091327.1, forward strand.
GCTCTTTGAATGCTCTCCGGGCACTGGGCATCAGTTCAAGACAGGTTAGCAGAGGAGACAGGTCAGGCCTGGTGTTCTCCGTATTTACCATCTTAATATACGCTACCTAGACATCTACCGTGTGTATTCATTCTCCAGTTCTATCACCACCGAACCCATTACGACAATACAAGTCACCTTCCTTTTGTCTCAGCTTCGCATTGATCTATCCAGACTGAGAGATTGAACACCCCTAAATGACATCTTCAAGGCTGTATGATTGGATACGTTAAACTTCTGCTGTTTCCAGTCTAATTGTCGTAACTGTATTCGACTGAAGAAGCCTGCTGCGCAGGCGAAAACCTTTAGCAATAAAGAGATAAACGTATAACATACGTGTCTCATCACTGTTAAAGTCGTTACCCTATCTGTGCACCTGAGTACTTGTATGCTGTCGTTATCTCTCCTTGATCTATGTATGCCTCTACTCGCCCCTTTTCGATGGCAAAGTTTCAAAACTTTGCATATATTGGGGGTCGAGTTCCAGTAATCACTTAGTGAAGTATTCCTACAGTTTGTATGTAATCGCTGACTTGTAAATAGCTACTTTAGCTGCCGCAGGTTGTGGGATGAACCTCTTGAGGTTGAATTGACTGTCATCATCATCTGTCGAAACTTTAAAACTACGAGTTGTTTCAGTTTCCACAATGTTCCTTTTATGTGGGTCAGATTTTCGTCTAGTATGGTCCTGTGTTTAATAAATTCTCTGCGTTACTTCGGGTATTCATTTTCCCTCTGTTTCCTCTCATGACACACACACATAAACACCAGGAAAATAAGAATCAGGCAGTGGCATCTTGAGTACCTCTCCAAGACGCACTTCTCAACACTTTAAGTTCTCGGGAATGTTACTAGAGAGTAAGAGCGGGTGTGAGTGGGGGGCGAGTGGATGTGAGTGAACAAGCATCATGTCTGACATTGAATGTCAAGCGACTAGAACAAGGAGAAAAAGTGCCAAGTATCTACTGTAATGGTGAAGGGAAATTTACACTATAACCTCCCTAGCAACCTTCCCTTGCTATATGCTTCCCCTCCCCCTCTCCATAAGCCTCCCCTCCCCCTCTCCATAAGCCTCCCCTCTCAATAAGCTCTCCCTTCCCCTCCCCTCCACCTCCCTTACCTAAATCTGAAAAACAATACGAAAACGACTTCCAAATACTCTGATCTGCTGTACCGCGGTTTTTTTTTTTCGGTCTTCTGTACCGCGGGTTGTCTTGGTCTGCTGTACCGCGGGTTGTTTTAGGTATACAGGTTACAGAGTGCACCTTGAAAGGAAACTACTTTCGACCACGCCTGGTATGACATAGCCGATATTGGGTATTGGGTGTGTGGGAGGTTGGGTGAATGAGGGAGGAGGGGGGGAGGTAATTTGCGTGTCGAGGAGGATAGGGTACAAGTTACTCACTTGCTACAGCTGGACTGTCATCCTTGATTTCTGGGATATGAAGTGTTTCTGTTACTGATCCTGTATGAATGTTCCGTACAGCTACGTGAGGTAGCCTTGACGGAGCCCTGGCCACGAAGAATGAGTGTGAAGGATGCCTCACGGTTTAACGACTATCATGTGTTTGATAACATTTTTATATAAGAATAAACAGAAAGATGGACCGGGGGCTTGAACCGTGGTCCAGAGATTGGCGAGTCCAACGCTTTGCTGTTGATTCATGTACAGTCGTTCATTACGACTTAAATCGGATTCTCGTAGACCTTTAACCCGTAAGCCAAGAGTTCATCCAATTTGGAGGAGGTCGTGACCCCTCTTAGACGAAGTACTGGCCGAAAAGATTGATCTTAAGGTGTTTATATCGTCTTTTACCCTTTCTCTTCACCCTTTGTGTATGAGGGTAGAGGAGGAGGAAGAGGAAGGAGATAGAAGAGAGAAGGAATACAAGAAAGATAGATGGGGGGGTATGGGTAGTGAGATGTCAGTACCTTCTTGTGCTAAAGTTTCTCTCAGCACAGTTACCACCTTTCCCCCTCCTCCCCTTTTATTAATATTGTTCCCCTTTCTAATACATTCATATTATATAAGATCTCTGGTAATTAACTTTGTATGGAAATCCTGTATTGTTGTATTCTTATTAGAAGTAAATAACTTGGCTGTCATATTGGTATTTTCAATTTCTCATATATATATATATATATATATATATATATATATATATATATATATATATATATATATATATATATATATATATATATATATATATATATATATATCGTGCCGAATAGGTAAAATTGGTCACTTAGCAAGAACTCATTTAAAATTAATTCTTTTCTAAAATTTTCTCTTATACGTTTAAAGATATATTTTTCATGTATGTTAATGTAAAAATTAATATTTTTTTACCAAAAGAAACTTAGAAAACTTACCTAACCTTATTATAACAAACGCAATTTAATTTAGGCTAATCCAACTAAATATATTTTAGATAAGCTTAAAATAATTTGATAATAAACAAACACAATTAAATATATTTTGGTTCGTTAGGTTCAGAATAATTTTTGCAAAATTATTGCATGCACACATTTTCGCTTGCCTCATTCGGCAAGAAGGGTGTTGCTATTTTAGCCCAAATCGCAAGTTTTACCTATTCGGCACGACATACGTATATATATAATGACATGTTTATATTCTAGTTATCTCTATTGTCAGCTTAATTTGGGCACAGTAAAATAATACATAGAGAACATTTAAATCAGAGTGAAGTGATTACCTGTGAGATAAGTACTGGTAATTATCTGGCATTAATTAATATTAATGAAGCCAGACTGGAAGTCTTGAGGGGTAACCTAAGTTACTGTCTGACACGAGCGAGTCCAGACACAGAGCAGCGAGGTGATGCAACACTAAGAGATTCCCGGTAAACTCCAGATCCTTCTCAGTAAAGATATCCAGGTATTGCGTATGCACCTCTTATTCACCTAAATTTACCATCACTGCTGTCAGTGTCACATGAGAGAGTCAACGAAAGTGGACGCCATATAAGAGCCATGGCCCAGGTTAGATAGGAAGGTGAGAGGGTGGACGCCGAGAAGGTGGACGCTGCTACACAGTAAGTTAAAGATCCTCTGCTCTGGGTGAGAGCCAGTGTCTCACAAGCTGAGGGAGCTGCCTCCAGGCAGCCTGGGTAATGCCCAGTCTCTGATGAACATTGTACAAAGCTAAGATTGGATTTGTTTTGCCCTGGTTGTTCTACTTAATTTTCTGGTTGGCTGAGCTGGGCATGTGGGAGAAAATTGTGAGGTGGATATGTGTACTCATCTTGTGTATGCAGTGACTGTGACCCGCCTCTTAAATTATAATATAAACCGGGCTTATTGACTTCTCTCTGAAAAGGTCAGTCGTAGCTAGTCAGGAAAATTACGATTGCTTTCTATTTCATCTGGTTCGTTTCATTTGCTTACTGTCCTGACACTGTTAATATGGCTTGTATGCGTGTCCTGATACTCTGCCTTGCCTCTCTGACAACCTGTTCAGCTGAGATGAAATATAAGGGTAATAAAAGAATGCCTCGTTCTTTCATTACGGGGAGCGAGCGAGCTATGCAGGTAGCAGGGGCCGAGCCTTGGCTCTGGATGGACTAACAGACAAATGAAGGCCTACGAGTGAATTGTGGTGGACTAATTAACTATACTGGATTGTGGTGGGGTAATTAACTATACTGGAACCAGTTTAATTTGCATTCCCCATTTGTAATAGTTATGTCATAGATTATTTCAATAATCCCCCTCCCCATATTATTGCTTATTTCCCCTTCCAGTCACTTTACATAAGCAGTACTTTATCAGTAATTGTGTATTCCCATACTTTCATTATTAGCAATATGAAAAATTGTATACCCTCATACATTTGTATATAATTTCCCCCAGTATATAATATCCCTGTTGTATAAAGTGCTGATTAAGTGGTGTATAAGTGTTGTAAGTGTTCCATCAGGAGATGGAGAGGGGAATTCTGATATTCCTCAGTTTGATAAGTAAGATTAAGTCACCTCTGGCTGGTCATTTCTCGTATATTATTAACACTAAAACACTAGAAGTGCAAGCATTGTTCCCTGGATATTGCCTTAGACACTAGCTCTGAAAATTCAGTTTTACCATCACTCTCCCTTATTTTCTCCAGGTATCCCTGAAGTTTAATGAAGAATAAGGTACATTATTCAGCCTTGGATATCTTTATTACCGAAACGTTTCGCCTACACCTGTCTGTCTACCTGAAGGGTATTCCGGGGATTAAGGTACCCGCGGCCCGGTCCATGACTTGGTCTCCTGGTGGATCAGGGCCTGATCAACTAAGCTGTTACTACTGGCCGCACGTAGTCTAACGTACGAACCACAGCCCGGCTGATCCGGCCCTGACTTTAGGTATCTGTCCCGCACCCTCTTGAAGGCAGCCAGGAGTCTATTGGTAATTCCCCTTATGGCTGGTGGGAGGCTGTTGAACAGTCTTATTCTTCAGCCTGTCACTGTTACACAGCATCAGTGATATACGAGATAAACGTGATCTTGGTTTAGGGTGCTGCAGTCTGCTCATCTATCTTTCTTGCTTTATTTACTTGTCTCTCCTAGAAATCTAGGACTTTTCTGTAGTACCCAATTACTTTCTTATTATCTTTGTTCCCTAGGTAGTGTGTGTGTGTGTGTGTGTGTGTACTCACCTATTTGTACTCACCTATTTGTGGTTGCAGGGGTCGAGTGTGTGTGTGTGTGTGTGTGTGTGTGTGTGTGTGTGTGTGTGTGTGTGTGTGTGTGTGTGTGTGTGTGTGTGGAGGGTTTATCGTTTTGTGCTGTGGGCTGTGTTTAGTCTCTCAAGGTTGTTAATACCAGTGCCACCATCACCACAATCGCCCCGACCAGTACAAGAACCATCAGCACTACCCCTTCCAGCTTATATTTCAAATGGTATGTCTCCCTCCTACCTCCCTTCCTCTCTCCTTTCTTCCTCTCTCCCTTCTTCCTCTCTCCCTTCTTCCTCTCTCCCTTCTTCCTCTCTCCCTTCTTCCTCTCTCCCTTCTTCCTCTCTCCCTTCTTCCTCTCTCCCTTCTTCCTCTCTCCCTTCTTCCTCTCTCCCTTCTTCCTCTCTCCCTTCTTCCTCTCTCCCTTCTTCCTCTCTCCCTTCTTCCTCTCTCCCTTCTTCCTCTCTCCCTTCTTCCTCTCTCCCTTCTTCCTCTCTCCCTTCTTCCTCTCTCCCTTCTTCCTCTCTCCCTTCTTCCTCTCTCCCTTCTTCCTCTCTCCCTTCTTCCTCTCTCCCTCCTTCCTCTCTCCCCCCTTCCTCTCTCCCCCCTTCCTCTCTCCCTCCTTCCTAACTCCCTCTCTCCCTCCTTGACTCAAGAATCACCTCACAGTCCAACCAAGAGTTACAAGACACACTTTCTTAACCGCACTCGCACGCCTCTTGCTCCCCCACTCTTCTTGCAGTCTTACGCTTCATGCACGTCTACCCTCTCACTGTTGCACACTGCAGAGATAATCCCCACATAAATAATACTACACTGCTTAAGAACCATTGATGTAAACTTCAAATTTCTCGAATCCGGAGAGGACTTGGGGAGGGCACGAGGAGGAGGAGGAGGGAAGAGGGACTCGGAAGAGAAAGGAGGCTGGGAACAGGAAGGTGAAAAAGAAGGGTGGAGTGACTCGGATTGTTTACCTCTCGGGTGGTTAACCAGGTAAGGAGGGTTAGTAAAGGAGGTGAATCGCCATAAACCATTTGGAAACGATGACATGACAGCTTCAACACTTGCCACGCTTGCTTCCACTTCATGTTTTTTTTTGACAGATATACTGAGAATATCCTTAGTGGTAGAAGGCATCATGTGGAGTAGAGGTAAAGTTAAGGGGTTCCATGTGGAGTAGAGCTGCTACATACAGAAAATTTGCAATAATATTATCAGTAAAGTCTTCCGGTGGACAAATGAAAGTAACATGATTCTCAGTGGCGACAAATTTCAGTTGCTTAGGTATGGAAAGAATGAAGAACTCATACCAAGCTCAAAATACAGAACACAGGCAAATCATCCCATAGCTTAGTGGGATGATTTGCCTGTGTTATGTATTTTGAGCTTGGTATGAGTTCTTCATTCTTTCCATACCTAAGCAACTGAAATTTGAGGCCAGACTAAGCATGTCAAATGGTATGCCATTTAGAGAACACAGTAAAGCGAACGTGGTAGAGGCCAGAAAATGACAGGATAGATAGCGAGAACTTTCAAAACGAGAGAAATAATGCCACATATAGTACTATATAAGTAACTTGTACTGTCACGTTTAGAATATTGCTCTGAGCTCAGTTCCGTTGAGGCAGGAGAAAGATCAAAGCAAGAAAATGTAGAGAGATCATTTACTGCCTGCATAGTTGCTGAAGTATTTAGGCTATTTGGAATGTACTTTCTTGAGGGAAGAACTCCTCAGGGGAGGTGTTCCTTGATGCTGGCGAGGGGTTCTTGATCTAGGGAATTGCATCTGTACTCAGCTTCCCTGAATTAGGCCTGGATGCCTTCCATTCTCCCCCTTTCCCACACAGGCGCTGTATAATCCCTACCGGTTTAGCGCTTCCCTTAATAATAAAGTGAAAAGAGTTATCTGTGATGTCTGTTGGCCACCGGGCAGCTGATAACAACAGCCCGGATGAACAGGCACTGATCAGGTATATAACTGGTATGTCACCGGTTGTGTAGGGTGCAGTGTTAGAGGGAAGGATCTTCGGGGAATTGTTAGTGGAGGGGCTGGGCTTGTGCAGGAATAGTGTGAAATTGAGATATGGGTGGAAGAAGCGAGACTATTAGAGGGGTAGGGGAGATTGTGGGGGGAGGGGCTGATAACTTACCACGAATAAAAGTAAGACCACCAAATTTACTTTGAAAAGTGGTCATTTATAAGGGTGAGTGGAAGATGGAGCGGGGAAGGCAGGGCCACGAATTTCGGGTGAGTTCCAGATTGAGCCTCAAAGATTGTCCAACTTCGGGATACGGAGCTCCAAAACTTTTCGAGCGTCAGAATGCGTGTGCTCGAAAAATTTTCAAACTCCAAAGGAAATGATGTCAGTTGAAGTGGCTCTACATCCACATATCTACGTGCAGTAAGATATATCATTTTGATACCCGAATGTTGCCCACACTGATGTATAGGTGCACATACACATGAAGGGGTCCTGTTTTGTGTATAGTTTTGTGAACGAGTTGTTGTTAAAGCTTCTGAAAGTAGTTTCTTGGGTTACCTAATTTTGCATGTGCTACTGAAATGCCAGTGATAAGCTCGGTGCTGTGATTACCCAAAGATCTTTGTCCTTGTATGTAATTTGAAGTCTCTCTTCTCTCTGGGTGTATTCCATGTCAAGGTCTCACGCCCTGTTATTCTCGGCAACTTACAAAATGAATTGCAGTAGTGACTTGTCAGACTTAGTCACTCGTCTTGGAGTTTCTTTCATTAGTTTCATATCATTTGCAAACATCATGTTATGGATAGTATACAATACCGACAAGTTGCAACACTTGCGTATCCTTATTGCCGAGATACTCAAGTGTTGCACAGCTGTTATCACTAGCAGACAGGGAAACAAGTTAAATTCCCACTTGCAGGTCATTTGTGCTAATCAGGAACAACAGGGGTTCAGCTCACCCAGCTGACTCATCTTCTATTCCTATCTACACTTAAGCACATTATCAGTTACTCCTGCCTGCTCTTCCAATGTGTATAACAACTTCCAGTGTGATACTATCTTATTCTTTCTTATTGATTAGGAAGACATAGTCATAGTCTACTCATCCCTCTGTATTCTGCTTTATCCTCATTATTCTGCCATATACTTATTGTATATTAGATTTATAGTATAGGATGCGCATTTTATGAGCCCTTGTGTGTGTGTGTGTGTGTGTGTGTGTGTGTGTGTGTGTGTGTGTGTGTGTGTGTGTGTGGTCCACTGTTGATCCAAGGCTTCTGGTTACATTATTTGTTATTGTTAGTCCTTGTAGATGTGTGTGTTTATTTCACGTGTTTACCTTACGTGACGCAGTGCCCCCTGTCGTCCCCTGCCTTCTTACTGTTGTTCACTCATGTCTACTTCCCCTGCCTTCTTGTTCACTTGTGCCCTGTCTTCTGTCTGCTTTCCCCTTTCTTCTTACTGTTGTCCACTTTGTACCCTTCCTTCTGCCTGCTGGTCTTGCCTGGAGATGGCTGCAGGCATCAACGCTCCTGACCAGGCTCCATGGTTGACGCCGCCTGCGTCAACATGATTGTTGGTGATGGCAGCTCCTAGTCGAGGCAGGCGCTCTACCCGGATGTTCTGGGGCAGTTTGAAGGAAGTTGCCAACTTCCTTCATGAAGACAATTGAGGGTATGTTGGTAATTACCCTCTTACATGAAGGAAGTTTACTGAAGTGCCTTTTCTATACTTTTTACTGAAGTGCCTTTTCTATACTTTTTACTGAAGTGCCTTTTCTATACTTTTTGCCTTTTATTTATACTTTCATACATAATTTTTAAAACCCTTTTCACTTGTGTATTTGGTAGACAGTGCCATCAGTATACAGCGTTAATAAGACACAATATGCAATATATGGCATTCTGTTGAGTAAATGTTTCGCCCACTGGTGGAGGAAACGTCTTCTCAATAATATGCCATAAAGTGCGTAATGTATCTCATGAACGTACTAGTCTTTATTATCATTCCATTTATATTCGTAAGCTGACAAGTAGTGACTTAACTCAGTCACAGAAAAACTTGACTGTGCGACGTTTCACTCACAGTCGGGGTAATAGAGGAATTTCCTCCAAAAAATGTCTTCGAAAATACCATTTTAATTGTCTCTGTTTCACCATGTTTATCCAGTCAAGTTTTTGAAATTGCTGAGCACATGGCAGGTGATCAAGGATAAGAGGTGTCAACACCGTGGCTGGAACAGTTCGCCAGGAATCCGCACATATGTGAATCTTGTGACGACGTTTCGCTCCCCCCTGGGCCATTGTCGTGACTCATGGAGAGGATTAACTGCAACCTTTCATATACATGAGACCATAAGAAAGAAGGAACACAGCAACAGGCCTACTGGCCTATGCGAGGCAAGTCCAATTCTCCTATCGGCTTAAGCTCACTGACCTAGTGACCTTAAGTTATTCTTCACTGGTCATGGAGCGAGTCGCGGGGGCGTTGACCCTCGGAACAGCTTCCAAGGTAGACTTCTCCTAGAGGAAGGTGCCTTGAGGCTGGTGAGGAAGAGGGGGAGGGCTCTTGATCAAAGGAATTGGACCTGCCCTTCCCTTCCGTGGAGGGAACTTGAGTGCTTCCCTTCTCCCTGGCGCTGCATGACCCACTGCCAGGGTTCCCACTGCCGGGATCTCCACTGCCGGGATCTCCACTGCCAGGATCTCCACTGCCAGGGTCTCCACTGCCGGGATCTCCACTGCCAGGGTTTCCATTGCCAGGATCTCCACTGCCGGGATCTCCACTGTCAGGATCTCCACTGCCAGGGTCTCCACTTCCGGGATCTCCACTGCCAGGGTCTCCATTGCCAGGATCTCCACTGCTAGGGTCTCCACTTCTACGATCTCCAGAACTCAGTGGTGCCACGTCTGGCATTAATTGGCGGCGTTCAAAAAAGATTCCTCGGCACCACAGACTCGGGATTGATGTCCGGGGTGCCTGCAAGTACTCAAGCCAGCGAGTGACGATGGAGTGCCACCTGCTGCCCCCACCCCTGCCCTCACTCCTGCCCCTCGTCAGCAGAGAGACCTTACACGACCACCTTTGACGTCCGTCACACCTAATTATCCGGAGGGTGTCAACAGAGGAGCACCAAATAGAGCGAAAGAAAGACATCAAGGGCTTGAAGAGTAATCACGCCGGCTGACCTTTCAGAGAACACAAGGGACATATCAAGACAGCCAAGATGATGACGGGGTGGATAATGAGAACTTTCAAAACAAGGGAAAGAGTGCAAATGGTGACACTATTCAAATCGCTTGTGTTCTCTCGTTTAGAGTATTCAATGTTAACGGCCCCGTGCAAGGCAGGAGAGATATCAAAGCTGGAACAGCTACAGAAATCATTTACTTCCCGCTTAGAGCAAGTAATGCATTTAAATTGTTGAAACGCCTCAAATGTGTTCACTGGAGCGATGAAGATATATATACATATGCCTTTATATCTCAGATTTGCATTTGATGAGTTCCGAAAGTTTTTCTACTCCCAGAGCCCGGCCTTGGGTCAGGCTCGTCTGGTGTTTGCCTGATCAACCAGGCTGTTGCTGATGGTGGCCCGCTGGCCTATATATCTACCACAGCCTGATTGATCTGGCATCTGGTGAAGATACTTGTCCAGTTTCCTCTTGAAGACTTCTACACTTGTCCCAGCAGTTATACATGAAAATATATATACCTGGAAAGTACTTGTCACTGTACACTGCCATAACAACGTACTGACATGAGAAATATGGAAGAAAATATACAGTAAACCCAGCTAAAATCAGGAGCACCGTGGGCACAATAAGAGAACATTATATCAACATCCGTGGTCCCAGAAGATGTCAGAAACACTGATGGGACAAGTGTAGAAATCTTCATGCGGAAACTGGACAACAGTCTCCTCAAAGTGACAGATGAGCCAGGCTGAGATGTATATGTGGGCCACCAGCAGCAGCAGCCTGGTTGACCAGGCAAGCACCAATCAGAGATATATCAATGGCTTTGCACGTTGCCATTTATCCTCCAAACAGAAGGGACATTTTTCACACTTATCAGTTGATTTCTGCTCGATATAAACACAATACTGTTTTTTTACTCAGTCTGTTTTAAAGGCTAAGAGCTGGTATCCAACCTCAGTTTATTTCAAAGCTCAGCACTGTCTGAGGTATACTACCATCCCCCAGGATGCCACCCATACCAGTTGGCTAACACCCAGGTACCTACTTTATGCTGAGTGAACAAGGACAACAGGTGTAAGGAAACACACCCAGTGTTTCCACTCGTACCGGGGATCGAACCTCGGACCTAGGTTAATCTAGGTTAGATTAGTTACTCCGTATTTACGTGCAGGAAGAGTCTGTCAGCGCTGGACATGTAGTGTTTTAGAGCGTTAGTATCCCCACGCAAGCTGTTTAAGCTAGAGGGATACTTGTTGATAGACCCTTGCAAAGGGTGGAAGGAAGGCGGTGAACAATAAAGGGCTAATTCTCGTGTACAGATGGGAGTATACATGGGTGGACAGTGGGTGGGTAGGGTGTAGCGAAGAAATGCGGGGGTAGTGGGTGTCGTTAGGGGAGGGGGGGAATGCAGGGGTGGAAAGTGGGTGTTCTGGGTGTCGTTAGGGGGGGATACAGGGGGTGGAAAATGGGTGGTGGTGTCATTAAGTGGAGAATATTAGGGCCTTGTGTGTCGTACCCTTACATCTAGGGCACTCCATTAGCAGCCCTGGAGGGACGGCGTACCTCCCTACCAACTTTGGGGAGGTAGGGCAGTACATGACGAAAAGAATAGCGACGTTTCGGCCGTTGATGTGTATTGTCAAGTGCGTCAAAGGTTCACAGCGATCAAAACGTCTTTAGGTAAAACGTTTATATACTTTGTATATTTGATACATGAAGAGTTTCTGATGCTGGTGAGGGGATCTTGATCCAAGAATTAGACCTGACTGCGCTTGGAACAAACCTGATTACCTCCCATTTCTCCAAGCGCTAAATAACCCCTACAAGTTTAGCACCTCTCGCATAAATATTATTACTGGGAAAGATTGGGAAGAACTTGGTAAGATTGGGAAGAACTGGGAAAGAGTGGGAAGAACTAGAGCAAATTGGGAAGAACTGGAAAGGAATTGGAAGAATTGGGAAGAGAAAATCTTGGGAGTGTGGGGAAACTGGCATTTACTGTGTGTGTGTAATACTGACATTCAACTCACAGCCCCTAACTTTCTGCTATACTGTGCTTTCCTCAACTATCTACAATTTTAAATAATAGTAGATAGTCCTCAGTCACAATAGCAATATATAGTCCCTACATTTTTAAGTCTGTTATTATCTGCCTTTCTCACGTACATGTACTACCATGTACACAGCTCCGCCCTCAGACCTTTGTGCAACAGATCAGTCCTTATTGGAAATGCTTTCTCTCTACGACGTGCTGCGTGGACAAGTGCGAATAGGCTGTCTTATATTAACGGAGAGACGTGTGTAACTGCTGTGAAACAGTGAGTGTATTCTTGTAAAGAATAGCCCGGTCAGTTACCAAAGAAATCATCAGCTAGACAGTGTAGACAGTTACCATAGAAATCATCAGCTAGACAGTGTAGACAGTTACCATAGAAATCATCAGCTAGACAGTGTAGACAGTTACCATAGAAATCATCAGCTAGACAGTGTAGACAGTTATTACTCTGATTCGTTACAAGGGTAATTCATTTTGTTGCCACTCATGGATTTTGTGTTTTATTATTAAAAAAAGTACATTGAAGATTCACAAGAATGTTACTATAACATCGCTGTATAAGTAAAACCTTCAGTGCAACTGAAATCAAGCCATTTACGATAATCATTGTTACTTGTTCTCTCTATGTAACATTGCTGTTCACTAACAGCCCCTTATCAGGCAAGAGACATCGCAGGCCTGGAGAACCTTCACTGAGCCTGTAAACTGGGAATGTCCGAAGTCCTTTAAACTGTACCATCTGGAATGTAGGCAAGAAAGTTGCCTCATAATTTACATAGGAAGCCAGATACATTTGCCGGTGCGAAATACCCCCTATGAAGAACAATGGTGAACTGAATACACTACCTGGAGGTTACCTGGAGGTTATTCCGGGGATCAACGCCCCCGCGGCCCGGTCCATGACCAGGCCTCCCGATGGATCAGGGCCTGATCAACTAGGCTGTTACTGCTGGTCGCACGCAGTCCAACGTACGAGCCACAGCCCGGCTGATCCGGCAGTGACTTTAGGTATCTGTCCAGCTCTCTCTTGAAGGCTGCCAGGGGTTTATTGGCAATTCCCCTAATGCTTGATGGGAGGGTGTTGAACAGTCTTGGGCCCCGGACACTTATGGCGTTTTCCCTTAGTGTACCAATGGCGCCCCTACTTTTTATTGGGGGCATTTTGCATGGCCTGCCCAGTCTTTTACTTTCGTAGGGAGTGATTTCTGTGTGCAGATTTGGGACCATTCCTTCCAGGATTTTCCAAGTGTAGATTATGATACATCTCTCCCTCCTGCGTTCCAACGAATACAAGTCACGTGCTTCCAAGCGTTCCCAGTAGTTAAGGTGCTTGACAGAACTTATACGTGCAGTAAAGGATCTCTGTACACTCTCTAGATCTGCGATTTCACCTGCTTTGAATGGAGATGTTAATGTACAGCAGTATTTCAGCCTAGAGAGAACAAGTGATTTGAAAAGGATCATCATTGGCTTGGCATCTCTCATTTTGAAAGTTCTCATTATCCATCGTATCATTTTCTTTGCACGTGCGATCGTGGCACTATTGTGATCTTTGAAAGTGAGATCCTCAGACATTACTACTCCCAGGTCCCTTACATTATTTTTCCGCTCTATTGTATGGCCGGAGTCAGTAGTATACTCTGTTCTAGTTATCTCCTCCAGTTTTCCATAACGGAGTAGTTGGAATTTTTCCTCATTGAACATCATATTGTTTACCGTTGCCCACTGGAAAACTTTGTTTATATCTTCTTGGAGGTTAACCGCGTCCTCAGCAGATGACAGCCTCATGCAGATCCTAGTATCATCCGCAAAGGATGATACGGTGCTGTGGTGTATATCTCTGTCTATGTCTGATATGAGGATAAGGAATAAGATGGGGGCGAGTACTGTGCCTTGTGGAACAGAGCTCTTCACTATGGCAGCCTCCGATTTAACTCTGTTGACCACTACTCTTTGTGTTCGATTTGTTAGGAAGTTGAAGATCCATCTCCCCACTTTCCTAGTTATTCCTTTAGCACGTATTTTATGGGCTATTACGCCATTATCGCATTTGTCAAATGCTTTTGCAAAGTCTGTGTATATTATATCTGCATTCTGATTTTCTTCCAGTGCATCCAAGGCCATGTCATAGTGATCCAGTAGTTAGTTGTGAGAGGCAGGAGCGACCTGCCCTGAACCCATGTTGCCCTGGATTGTGCAGATTTTGGGAATCCAGGTGATTTGCAATCCTGCTTCTTAGCACTCTTTCAAAGATTTTTATGATGTGGGACGTCAGAGCTATTGGTCTATAGTTCTTAGCTAATGCTTTGCTGCCACCTTTATGGAGTGGGGCTATATCCGTTGTTTTAAGTGACTGTGGAATTTCACCCATGTCCAGGCTCCTCCTCCATAGTGTACTTAAGGCACGCGAGAGGGGTTTCTTGCAGTTCTTAATGAAAACAGAGTTCCACGAGTCTGGGCCCGAGGGCTGAGTGCATAGGCATGTTGTCAATGGCTTGTTCGACATCTATCGGAGTTAGGGTAATGTCGGAAATCTGGCATAAATTTATGGAGTTTTGAGGCTCATTCATGAAGAAATCATTTGGGTCGTCGATCCTCAGACCGATTAGTGGTTCACTAAACACAGAGTCGTACTGGGATTTCAATATTTCACTCATTTCCTTGTCTGAGGAAGGGCCCGATACTAGATGTGGTATTTGCCTTGTTTTTGGCATATGAAAAGAAATATTTTGAATTTCTTTCGATTTCACTAATAGCTTTAAGCTCCTCCTGCCTCTCCTGGTTCCTGTAAGAGTCATTTAACTTAAGTTCGATAGTTTCCACTTCCCTGGTCAGCGCCTCGAGAGAACTCAAAAAAGTATAAAGGAACCAAAGCTTTCTAACACACTCCCTATAGATCCCTGGCTATCTTCAAGAGGGAACTTGATAAGTACATCAAGTTATTTTATGATCATTCAGGTTGTTGTGCCTATGTTGGACTGCGTGCGGCCAGCACCAACAACCTAATTGATCTGGCTGTCAACTGGGAGGCCTGTGAACTGGTCGCCGAGACAGTGACTCTCGGAACTTTTTACAGGAAAACCTCAGGTCTACAAGTAATCCTCAGGTCTGCAGATAAACCTCAGGTCTGCAGATAAACCTCAGGTCTGCAGATAAACCTCAGGTCTGCAGATAAACCTCAGGTCTGCAGATAAACCTTAGGTCTGCAGATAAACCTTAGGTCTGCAGATAAACCTTAGGTCTGCAGATAAACCTCAGGTCTGTAGATAAATCTCAGGTCTACAAGTAAAAGTCAGATCTACAAGTAAACCTCAGGTCTACAAGTAAACCTCAGGTCTACAAGTAAACCTCAGGTCTACAAGTAAACCTCAGGTCTACAAGTAAACCTCAGGTCTACAAGTAAACCTCAGGTCTACAGGTAAAGAACAAAAAGACACAATACCGTGACTAGAACAATACACATATGAAACTCGAAGTCTACAGACAAACTACTGCCGGCCATATTGACCGATCGGTCGGTTTTAAGTCGGGCATAGTAGAGACAGATTAGTAGCACGAGTGATGCAAATTATTTTGCCGTCAGCATTGCGGATTTATAATCGCATTTGCACAAGCAAGTTGTTAAGAGGTAATTGGCAAGGTGCGCATCACTCCTCACTACAATAGTAAATAAATGCAGATTTTGGGAGGACTATTTTCCTCTCCTACACTGAATATTTTTTTCCTCCTTAGACAAAAAAAAAAAATGATAATGATGAAGCATGACGTAATAAACACAACACATTTGCAACACCTGAGTATCTTGACCCAGAAACATTAGAAAGGAGCCAGTGGAAGAAAGTGGAGCGATGCAGCAGTAATAGACGTGGTCACATACGGGCGGGGCCCAGTAGTAGGTAAAACCCATAAGGTGGACCAGTTATGTACCAGTCAAGTTACAGACTCGTATATTCTCTCTTCCAAGATTCCAGGATGTTCATGTGTCAGACAGGTATTTTTTTAATTATAAGATATATAATAATGCCCATCAAAATAGTCTAGGAGACCGGGGCCAGGAGCCGAGTGTCGACCCCAGCAAACATTGAGTACACTCAGGACTAGCTATATACTATGCACAACCTCACAAATTCTAGTACATATACATGTACTATGTATATAAGGGTTGTGTATATATATATATATATATATATATATATATATATATATATATATATATATATATATATATATATATATATATATTATGTATGTATATATATGTATGTATATGGAGTATCTAATAAATTCTTACCACACAATAGAGCGAAAACCGAATGTGAAGGTGTTGGTAGTGATAATATCAGAGGATCTCACCTTCAAGCATTACAACAGTGTCATCATCACATCTGCGAGGAAAATGATAGGATGAATAATAAGAACTTTCAAAACAAGTGATACCAAGCCAATGATGATCCTCTTTAGGTTACTTGCTCTCTCTAGGCTGGTATACTGCTGAACACTAACAATCCCCATTCAAGAGATTGAAGATCGAGAGAATTTACAGAGAACTTTCACTGCATTTATAAATTCAGTCAAACGCCTTAATTGCTGAGAATGTTTGAAGTCCCTTGATCCGTACTCCTTGGAATACAGGCTAGAAAATCCTGGAGGGACTGGTTGATCAGGCCCTGATCCACCGGGAGACCTGGTCGAGGACCGGGCCGCTGGAGCGGTGACCCCCGCAACAACCTCCAGGTAGACTCCAGGTAGGTAGATAAATGCCTCTTTGTATAATATATGCAGAACAAGCCATACGGGAATGAAAATCTTTAGCTCAAGATCTTTTGCACTCGTGCGTCTTCAGGAGCTATGCAGTAGTGCAAGACAGCAATAGATAGGAGGGGCAATTCTCTGAGGCAAGGCAGAAGGTGCCAGTGGCAGCTCATGTCACAGAGTGACACATTCTATCTTGCCTCAGAGAATTTGCCCTCCTGTCTGTTGCTGTCTTGCAACATTGCATAGCTCATGAAGACGCATAAGAGTGTGAAAGACCCTGGGCTAAAGATTTTATCCCCACGTGCTTTGTTCTGCATTGTTAAGATCGCCTGTTTTCTAATTCATTGTATAATATATATTGAATATATGTTATACAAAGAGGTATTGTGATGAATGCCTCTCTGTATAATGTTCAACATACAGTATGTTGTACAGAGTTATTCATCGGAACACAGACTATATGTAGTGTACTAAATAGAGAGGTACACAGTGTTGGCGTGCTGTGTGTGTATGACTTGTAAGGTGCTCCAGTGAAGTTACTACTACCATACTACACTCACTCTACACACTCTCTACACTCAACACTCACTCGCCACTCTACACTCACTATCCACGTCTGTTACCACTCACTCGACCCTCCTACCACTCCTCGAACCCTCCTGTACCTTATCTTGTCTCCCCTCTCCCCATACAAACTTACCACCTCAATGATCCAGCACCACCCAACGCAGCAGTACCACCACCACCACCCACCTTCATCACCCACCACCACCACCACCACCCACCACTTCACCCACTACCACCACCACCCACCACCACCACCATCCACCACCACCACCACCACCATCCACCACCACCATCCACCACCACCATCCACCACCACCATCCACCACCATCCACCACCACCACCACCACCACCACCACCACCACCACCACCACCACCACTTCACCCACCACTTCACCCACCACTTCACCCACCACCACCACCACTTCACCCACCACCACCACACTGCTTCCCTCCGGCAGTACGTCACGCGAATTCTTCATCAACGGAATAAAACAAAATGCACTAGTGACTATTTCACTCTACTTGTTGGTAAGGGGCCTGTGCATGTGTGCTCACCTATTTGTAGTTGCAGAAGTCGAATCACAGCTCCTGGCCCCACCTGTCTTCGCTGGTGTGTGTGTGTGTGTGTGTACTCACCTAATTGTGTTTGTCGGGGTCGATTTATAGTTCTTGGCCCCGCTTCTTCACTGGTCGTCACTAGGTCATCTGCTCCATGAGCAGGTTTGCAGCCTGTCCAGATCCATTTGTAGTTCTGCCTGGTCCTCGTCCGATTGAATTCTTCTCGTCAACTTCATTTCATCTGCAAACAGGGACACTTCGGAGTCTGTTCCTTCCGTCATGTTCACAAATACCAGAAACAGCACTGGTCCTAGGACTGACCCCTGTGGGACCCCGCTGGTCACAGGTGCCCACTCTGACACTTCGCCACGTACCATGACTCGCTGCTGTCTTCCTGACAAGTATTCCCTGATGCATTCTAGTGCCTTCCCTGTTATCCCTGCTTGGTCCTCCAGTTTTTGCACTAATATCTTGTGTGGAACTGTGTCAAACGCCTTCTTGCAGTCCAAGAAAGTGCAATCCACCCACCCCCCTCTCTTTTGTCTTACTGCTGTCACCATGTCATAGAACTCCAGTAGGTTTGTGACACAGGATTTTCCGTCCCTGAAACCATGTTGGCTGCTGTTGATGAGATCATTCCTTTCTAGGTGTTCCACCACTCTTCTGATAATCTTCTCCATGACCTTGCATACTATACATGTCAGTGACACTGGTCTGTAGTTTAGTGTTTCATGTCTGTCTCCTTTTTTAAAGATTGGGACTACATTTGCTGTCTTCTATGCCTCAGGCAATCTCTCTGTTTCGATAGATGCATTGAATATTGTTGTTAGGGGTACACATAGCGCCTCTGCTCCCTCTCTCAGGACCCATGGAGAGATATTATCCGGCCCCATTGCCTTTGAGGTATCTAGCTCACTCAGAAGCCTCTTCACTTCTTCCTCTGTTGTGTGTACTGTGTCCAGCACTTGGTGGTGTGCCCCACGTCTCCGTCTTTCTGGAGCTCCTTCTGTCTCCTCTGTGAACACTTCTTTGAATCTCTTTGTTGAGTTCCTCACATACTTCACGGTCATTTCTTGTTGTCTCTCTTCCTTACTTCCTTAGCCTGATTACCTGTGCGTGCGTGTGTGTTCCTTACCTGCCTTGTGATACATATTGCTTACTGTTACAAAACTCGTCTTCTTAACCTTCTCCATTGGTATGGTAGAGTGTTAAGGTAACATTCTTTTTGAACATATGACCTGTTTACGGTTTTGTAACAATAACTTTATAAGAATTCAGGATTACGAAACAAATAACTAAAACTTAGAAACTTTACTAGTAGAGTTTTAGCTTAATGTATGATATAATGTTAAGATTAACATAAAATAAGGAGTTTAACTCTTACATTTCTCTTGGTACGTACCAGGACATTGATATGAATAAATGAACCTCTTGAGGTCGAGCTTTGTAATAAGTTTACCAATAATATGATTGATATGAATAAATGAACCTCTTGAGGTCGAGCTTTGTAATAAGTTTACCAATAATATGCACCTATAATGGTTATTAAGACTTAACCACAAAGTAACTTATAATGGTTATAAAGACTTATCAGAACTATCAATTCAGAGTATACCAGAACTCGTAAGTGACGGACTTAGTCTCATTCCCATCAAGCATGACTTGCAATATCATAGATCACAAATTAACACCAAGGCCGACAAGGCTTATTCAGTCACCTGAAAGATTAATTCACCCGAGTATAAATAACTCGGAAGTGACAAGCTTAAGAAAGGAAGTCAATCATGAAAGAAAAACGACCACCAGAGAGAACTAGACATTTATGAGAGGTCAATGATTAACTGAGTGAGATGCTCCCTTGGCTATGCAAGCCGGACTAGAAGTGGAAGTGCTAGTCAGAGTGAGTGTGAAGGACCTACTCTCAGCGAGTGCTGTAAAGCTACTCAGAGCAAGGGTGGTGAACCTACTGATGGTACCACCGAGTGGTAAGCCGACGTCAGGTTGGTCACGTGACTGAGGGAGACCTCAGTACCTGAACTGCTAACCGGCACTTAAACCTAGTGGTTTCCCACTACCTGGAAATAAGAATATTAAAGCTTAACAAAACGTAATACTGTAATACAATATTAGCATTAGCATATATATATATATATATATATATATATATATATATATATATATATATATATATATATATATATATATATATAATAATAAAATAAAAGGGCATATCCTATTATAAAATAAAACGGGTATGGCCATACTCGTAACACTTACCATCTTAAATTTATCTTTCCAGCTGTTGAGGAATGCCTGATTGTATAATACATAGACTTCCTCTTTGTATAATATGTAAATAATATATATTGAATATATATTATACAAAGAAGCCCTCCTCACACCTGTTTTCCATTCTAGACCCCCTCTCCCCCTCATCCCTGCAAAATTATCACTCCTGTAGTGTGACTGACTACGCTGCACTGGCTCCTCTCCCTCCTCACCTGCAGTAGTTACTGGTCACACACAACCGTGTGGTCACTGACTGCTACTGCTTCCTCGTGTTTCATTTTCCAAGACCTTTTATATTTTTATTATTATAATCAAGGGGGAAGCACTAAACCTGTAGGATTATACAGCACCTGTGGGGGGGGATGGAAGGTATTCAGGCTTAATTCAGGGAACTGGAGCACAGATCCAGTTCCCTAGATCAAGAGCCTATCACTAGCATCAAGGAACTTTCCTTGAGGGGTTTCATCTTACAAAATTCACATCAGCAAATAACGACAAGTATGTAAACAGAAGTAACACAAGGAAGTTATGTGTCACACAAAATGTATTAAGTAGGTAGCAGTTTGGTAGACAACCATGCAGGGAGGTGCTGCGTCCTGGCAAATGAGTGTTAAATGAAAACCACTTTTTTTTTGCACTCTGGCAGGAGTGCTCCTCATTTATGTTTCATGAACACGTAACATGACAGGTAAATTTTACAAACTTCTATTTACATACAGTGTTCAAATACCTCTACTTTCTTTCTTAATAGTACTTAATCTTGTACTATTTCCTTCCCAACATAGCAGGTCTGGTTTGAGACTAGGACGTGGGGAAGATGATCCCAAGAAGCACTCAACAGACAACGATCATACTCGTACCTCTGCTTCTGTAACCACTAACACGTAATTAACTAGGAGAACCAGGGAAAAGCGGGCACTGATGGTGAGTCTTAATGGACGCCCTGAAGTAATAAGCTAGAATCAGATTTCTAGACGAATGGAATGAGTTGGATTAAAATGGGTTTGGAAAACTTTATACAAAGTTTCGAGGGTAGGTATGAGAAGTAGTTTAACAGGTGGGAGCAGAGGTTGTGAGTTGACCCCCAGCAAACACACATTGGCCAGTATACCCAAACACTTGCTCTTTCACAAATTTATGTTCTCCACTAGCAGGGAAGATTTATTCGGGAAGCGCCGCCAGCAAAGGAATTCTCTTCCCCGAAATTCAGCAACATCAGAGTTATGGTTCCAGTTAGTCAGGGAGTCGAGGGAATGACACACGCTTGCACGTTCCTGGATGAGGGTACCGGATGTCCTAGAGAGGAGCTCTACTAGTGAAAACCTACCCCGAATCAGAGCTCTTGTCTCATAAACCTACTGGAGTTCTGTGATAGTCACTGAGAAAAAAATCATGAAAGACAGGGATGGGTAAACTTCATCTTCCCTGGACTGCAGGAGAGCATTTGTTGCGGTCATCCAGCAGAGATTGATGTACAAGCTAAAATAGCATTAGATTTAAAAGGGAAAGTCGTCAGTAGATCAAGTAATACCAGAAAGACAGTGATTGCGGGAAGTGTCAAGGATATGCTTGGGTAACAAGTGGGAGTCCCAGAAGATCAGCACTAGGCCCACTGGTATTACTGATATAAGTGAATAACCTGCCAGATCGGACATCTATGTTTCTGCAGATATAAAGCTATTTGGGACCAATAGAAACCTGAGAGAGCAGAGATGACCTCCAGGAAAATTTAGACTAGTTGTAGTGCTGGTAGAACAAGTGACTACTGATGCTCACCCTTCCCTGAAGGATACCTAAAGGACGTTTCCAGGGGTCCGTCCCTGGGCCGTGTCCCGGAAATTGTGGAATGGAAAGAGGTGACCAGAAATGAAGTATGAACTGGGTGGAAAGAAACATTTATTAGAACAGAAAAAAAATATCACCAGAGGAGCACTTAAACCGTAGGATTTCGGCAACCTGTGTGAGACTAGCAAGTCTTAGAGTAGATCTTAAGAATCCCAACAAAAAAATTCTTAGAATCCTGTAAACAACGTAACTTAGAATGCGCACCACCAGCTTGAAATCCCCACCTGATCAAGCATGTTTAGAAGTTTGGAAAGGTATCAGACGACTCTTCAAGAGAATAGGACTGTGGAAGACAAGACTGAAACGTACAAAATATTCTCTGTCATTGAGAGGACTGATAGATATAGATTATAGTGTAAAGACCAGGTACAACGGGATAAGTATGGAAGTTAAAAACAGATGACCCACAGGGATGTTGTATGTTAAATGATCTGGATGTTGGGATGGAGGAGGCAGATTCTCTACATAGGCTTAAAAGTATATATGATTGGACCCGTGAGGCCAGAAACCACTAATGCTGGTCAATGATGACTAAGAGGCAGGACAAGGAGCGAAGATTTGACCCCCACAAACACGCAGAGGCGAGTTCACACCAACACCCCGCCCACTACCCCTTAATGCTATCCCAGATTTATGTTCTTCAATAGCGGGAAGATGTTCTTCCTAGAAGCAACAGCCAAGTATTCCTCCTTCCGAGAATTTAGCGTGGCCATCACTTATACCAAGCTGAATTTATCTCTTGTATTAACTGCGTGTAGAAGGCTGGGGGTGGAAGCAGGAGGGGTGAGTCTAGTATCAGATACCTAACGCATGTTATTTCGGAGCTATGCTCCAGTAGTGTGGCTACGTAGGTAGCAGGAAGTATGTGAGCATCCCGCAAGAAGCTACCGTCAACTCTATTTCCCCAAAAAAAAATTAATGGTTAAAGAAATGTGGAAGTGTTGCCAAATATTTAGATTATCATTTCATCCAATTTACTGCCATGATGCTACTAGCATTATGCTACCAGGCTGTGAGGGATATGTGGGCCAGCGGGCCGCCAGCAGCTAGAGCCTGGTTGAGTAGGCAAACACTAGGCTCCGGGAGTAGGAAAACTCTCGAAACTCATCAGAGGTATATTTACTGCCGTGCTGCTATCACAATAATCTACACCCACATCCAGACACTTGTTTACTGACTGACTGACAGAAGACTTACACAGGAAACATTACTAGACCCATTCTAGTTTACAAGTTGAAACTAGACCACACACTGCTGCAGCTGCCTGATTAGCTAGGTCATGATGGCTATGTGGACCCTGCGGGCCGCTAACACCAACAATCTACGTAAACGGGCAGTCAACAACGAAGCCCGAACTCGTGCCGGGCTGCAAGGGCAAAATAACCCAGAAAACGAGTTAGTCGCACCAAAGACACTTGAGTTACTAGATAACATGGCAGGCAGCCACCACTCTAGTAGTATATTTGGTAATAATTAATTTTTTTTGTCTTGGAGAGTACGGTGTCTAACAATTCCCCTCTATCTAGTGCTTTCGCTGATAACAAGAGTCTAATTGACCAGGCATATACCGGAAAAGCCTGGTCCAAGGCCTGGTTGGGAGAGGAGGAAGACTCTTGAAACCGGTCACAGGTGTATCCCAGGTATTTATCGTCTAATAATTTGTATTTAATGTCGTCTGTTCCTCTCCAAAGTTATTTAAAGTAGTACCTAGTACACAGTAAGAATATGTGCCCGTGTATCTGCTGCTGCTGCTGCTGCTGCTGCTGCTGGTGTTGCTGCTGCTGTTGCTGCTGCTGGTGTTGCTGGTGTTGCTGCTGCTGTTGATGGTGCTGCTGCTGTTGCTGCTGCTGCTGCTGTTAGTGCTGTTGCTGCTGCTGTTGATGGTGCTGTTGCTGTTGCTGCTGCTGCTGCTGCTGCTGCTGCTGCTGTTGCTGCTGCTGTTGCTGCTGCTGGTGTTGCTGGTGTTGCTGCTGCTGTTGATGGTGCTGCTGCTGTTGCTGCTGCTGTTGGTGCTGTTGCTGCTGCTGTTGTTGGTGCTGTTGCTGCTGCTATTGTTGGTGCTGCTGTTGGTGCTTCTGCTGTTGCTGCTGGTGTTGCTGCTGCTGCTACTGCTGCTGCTGCTGCTCCTCCTCCTCCTGCTCCTCCTCCTCCTCCTCCTCCTCTATATACACACTACTGTATTATCATATGTTAACGTTGGTTAAGCATTAAGGAAACCCCCGGGGTGGAACATCCAGGGTTCCTGTGCAGCTCTCTGCAGTGACAGATAACAAAGAATGTGCATGGTAAACCCACAGAGAAACAGGAACACCGTGGGCACACTATGAGAACGTTGTAATATTTGTTATACCTCTGATGAGTTTTTATATTCCCAGAGGCGGCCATGGACCAGGCTCGTCTGGTGCTTGCCTGGTGAATCATGCTGTTGCTGCTGGCGGCCCGCTGATCCACATATACATCACAGCCTGGTTTTTCTAGACGTTTTAGCATCTTACTAGATGATAGTATCTCCGCCAGGTACCTGATCGGTCAGGCTGTGATAGATATGTGCGACTGTGAGCCGCCGCCAACAGCAACAGCTTGATCGACCAGGCAAGCACCAGGCAAGTTTGCATGAGTAGGAAAACTCTGGAAACCGGTCACAGGTATGTGACGACTCTCCACGGAGTCTTCGATTTTCACCTCTATAAATTTATGTAAAATATTCATCGAGAAATGTACAAAACATAATGAAAACTTGTAATTTGAATAATTTTAGTTTACTCTGCATACACTAACGCCATACTGCTCATTCTTTTTCCACGCACGAGGCACTAAAAAGCACAAACGTATAACTTTTTAGGCGTGAAGATAAACGAAGACAAAAGAGAAACAACAGAGCCAGGCTAGAAACAGACATGTGAAAATATGGGGAGACAACAGGTGAGACAGAAGAAATACACACTGGAAAAACAATTACTGCATCTCTGAATACCACATCTGTCACCCCTACTGCATGGAAGACTACACAGGTACGGTCTTGGGGGCAATTGAAAGACAAAATGCAGATCTAGTGTACACAGAGGTTGCAAAACCTACGACATGTGTGATCATTATGGCACATAAAAGGCCTGCGAGGGGAATTACTGAAGAAAAAATGTAGGCATATGGATATTTAACTTTTTTTAACAAACAGAAACCAAAAGGCAATAGTATAAATGAAATTATAGGTTGCCATAGTGAAAAGCTGTGTTCCTCAAGGCACAGTACTTGCCCCCAGATACCTTTTGTCATCCTGATATCCGAGTTAGAGACAGATTATATGACCATATTATCCTTGCAGGACGATACTAGAATTAGTATGACAGTAGCGTCCATTGAGGACAGCAAGTTTCTCAAAAAAAAAAAAATAATTTTCGTCGAGGACAAATTTCGGTTACTAAGCTACTGAAAATTGGATGAAAAAAAAAAGTTGGAATGAAGTATAAAACAAAGGCCACTCGACTAAGCGGATGAATAATATAAGAACTGTAGAAGTGATATCTCAGATCGTACAACAGTGTTGTTATCGCAGCAGCAAAGAAAACGGTGAACTGGATAACTAAAATCTTCAAAATAGGAGATGCCAAGCCAGTGACGATGCTCGGGTAGAAGGTGTAAGCTGGCGATTATATATCAAGACAATCGTTTTTCAGGGAATTCTTCAAAAGTTGTTGCAACGTACCGTCCATGGCTGGAATTGATCACATGTGTACGAGGAGTGTACAAGAAATGCACAGAAACACAGCCGTGCAAGGCGGTTTAAGGTAGGGTCACGAGAGAGGTCCAGGGGTGAGGTGAGAGGAGAGGTTAAGAAGGTGAGGTCAGGTAGGCAAGGTGAGGAGGGGCAGAGATGGGTACGTCAAGTACAAACATGGTGTCTTCTCGTAGGTTCGACCTTCGCAACCTCTACCACCACCCACAACCCACCAGTACAAAAATCTACCAAAAACACAACCCACTACCACCACCACAACCAACTACCACTACCACCACCTATTGTTGTCAACCCTCTGGGTTGTCAGTCACAGGGAGTGAGCCAATATAGCCAAATTGGGTGGTGTTCCTCTCTGCCGCTCCCCTGTAGGCAAACACCCACCCTGCCACGGCAAACACACACACACACACACACACACACACACACACACACACACACACACACACACACACACACACACACACTTTCAAGCACATATGAGAAACAGACAAACATAATATGACAAGAGTGACTCACGAAATCGTAATGACACGATTGCAAACAAACCATACCACGGGCGGGGATAGAACCCGGGTTCTGTCCCCGCCCGTGGTATGGTTTATGACAAGAGTGGATATAAAAGAGGGGATATAAAACCCCAAAATACATTTCAATCACATTGATATCATGAAGTATTTTTCCAGCCTCAAGGTAGTAGGAAAATGGAAGGAACTGGACGCGAGAACAAAGTTCATACTCAGTTTTAAGAACATATACGATGGTTCTCAAGGAGCCAGAGAAGCGGAAGCTCCGGGACAAGGAGCCAGGACTCGACCCCCACAAAAGTAAATTGGCAAACCTTGCGTCGATTTCAGAGGTCACCGCCCCCACGACCTGGTCCCAGACCAGGCCTGGTTGCCGGTCTGATCGACTAGGCTGTTGGTGGCAGCTGCAACAAAACACATCACTGTTTCAGGAGAAGAAACATCAGTGTGACTGAGATTCTCTTGTTTCACTACATTTATTTCCTTTTATTTTGTCATGAATTTTCTTCTTGAGTTTGTGGCCTCTGCGCCGTACCTGCCGTGCTGGTGGTGCCGTACCTGCCGTGCTGGTGGTGCCGTACCTGCCGTGCTGGTGGTGCCGTACCTGCCGTGCTGGTGGTGCCGTGCCTGCCGTGCTGGTGGTGCCGTACCTGCCGTGCTGGTGGTGCCGTACCTGCCGTGCTGGTGGTGCCGTGCCTGCCGTGCTGGTGGTGCCGTGCCTGCCGTGCTGGTGGTGCCGTACCTGCCGTGCTGGTGGTGCCGTACCTGCCGTGCTGGTGGTGCCGTGCCTGCCGTGCTGGTGCAGTACCTGCCGTGCTGGTGGTGCCGTACCTGCCGTGCTGGTGGTGCCGTACCTGCCGTGCTGCTGGTGCCGTACCTGCCGTGCTGGTGGTGCCGTACCTGCCGTGCTGGTGGTGCCGTACCTGCCGTGCTGGTGGTGCCGTACCTGCCGTGCTGGTGGTGCCGTGCCTGCCGTGCTGGTGCAGTACCTGCCGTGCTGGTGGTGCCGTACCTGCCGTGCTGGTGGTGCCGTACCTGCCGTGCTGGTGGTGCCGTACCTGCCGTGCTGGTGGTGCCGTACCTGCCGTGCTGGTGGTGCCGTACCTGCCGTGCTGGTGGTGCCGTACCTGCCGTGCTGGTGGTGCCGTGCCTGCCGTGCTGGTGCAGTACCTGCCGTGCTGGTGGTGCCGTACCTGCCGTGCTGGTGGTGCCGTACCTGCCGTGCTGGTGGTGCCGTACCTGCCGTGCTGGTGGTGCCGTACCTGCCGTGCTGGTGGTGCCGTACCTGCCGTGCTGGTGGTGCCGTACCTGCCGTGCTGGTGGTGCCGTACCTGCCGTGCTGGTGGTGCCGTGCCTGCCGTGCTGGTGCAGTACCTGCCGTGCTGGTGGTGCCGTACCTGCCGTGCTGGTGGTGCCGTGCCTGCCGTGCTGGTGGTGCCGTGCCTGCCGTGCTGGTGGTGCCGTGCCTGCCGTGCTGGTTCCGTGCTGGTTCTGTGCCTACCGTGCTGGTTGTTCCGTACCTGCCGTGCTGGTGGTTCCGTGCCTGCCGTGCTGGTGGTTCCGTACCTGCCGTGCTGGTGGTTCCGTGCCTGCCGTGTTGGTGGTTCCGTACCTGCCGTGCTTGTGGTTCCGTGCCTGCCGTGCTGGTGGTTCCGTTCCTGCCGTGCTGGTGGTTCCGTACCTGCCGTGCTGGTGGTTCCGTGCCTGCCGTGCTGGTGGTTCTGTGCCTGCCGTACTGATGGTTCCGTAAATGCCGTGCTGGAGGTTCCGTACCAGCCGTGCTGGTGGTTCCGTGCTTGCCGTGCTAGTGGTTCCGTACCTGCCGTGCTTGTGGTTCCGTACCTGCCGTGCTGGTGGTTCCGTGCCTGCCGTGCTGGTGGTGCCATACCTACCGTGCTGGTAGTGCCGTACCTGCCGTGCTGGTGGTTCCGTGCCTGCCGTGCTGGTGCCGTACCTACCGTGCTGGTGGTGCCGTACCTGCCGTGCTGGTGGTTCCGTGCCTGCCGTGCTGGTGGTGCCGTGCCTGCCGTGCTGGTGGTGCCGTGCCTGCTGTGCTGGTGGTGCCGTACCTGCCGTGCTGGTGGTTCCGTGGCTGATGTGCTGGTGTTTCCGTGCCTGCCGTGCTGGTGGGGCCGTACCTGCCGTGCTGGTGGTGCCGTACCTACCGTGCTGGTGGTGCCGTACCTACCGTGCTTGTGGTGCCGTACCTACCGTGCTTGTGGTGCCGTGCCTGTCGTGCTGGTGGTGCCGTGCTGGTGGTGCCGTACCTGCCGTGCTGGTGGTGCCGTACTTGCCGTGCTGGTGGTGCCGTACCTGCCGTGCTGGTGGTGCCGTGCCTTCCGTGCTGGTGGTTCCGTACCTGCCGTGCTGGTGGTGCCGTACCTGCCGTGCTGGTGGTGCCGTACCTACCGTGCTGGTGGTTCCGTGCCTGCCGTGCTGGTGGTGCCGTACCTACCGTGGGGTTGGTGCCGTGCCTGCCGTGCTGATGGTTCCGTGCCTGCCGTGCTGGTTCCGTACCAGCCGTGCTGATGGTTCCGTGCCTACCGTGCTGGTTGTTCCGTACCTGCCGTGCTTGTGGTGCCGTGCCTGCCGTGCTGGTGGTTCCATGCCTGCAGTGCTGGTGGTTCCGTGCCTGCCATGCTGGTGGGTCCGTGTCTGCCGTGCTGGTGGTTCCGTGCCTGCCGTCCTGGTGGTTCTGTGCCTGCCGTGCTGATGGTTCCGTGCCTGCCGTGGTGGTAGTTCCGTACCAGCCGTGCTGGTGGTTCCGTGCTTGCCGTGCTAGTGGTTCCGTACCTGCCGTGCTTGTGGTTCCATACCTGCCGTGCTTGTGGTTCCGTGCCTGCCGTGCTGGTGGTTCCGTGCCTGCCGTGCTGGTGGTTCCGTGCCTGCCGTGCTGGTGGTTCCGTGCTTGCCGTGCTGGTGGTTCCGTGCCTGCCGTGCTGGTGATTCCGTGCCTGCCGTGGTGGTGGTTCCGTACCTGCCATGCTGGTAGTTCCGTACTTGCCGTGCTGGTGGTTCCGTACCTGCCGTGCTGGTGGTTCCATGCCTACTGTGCTGGTGGTTTCGTGCCTGCCGTGCTTTTGGTTCCGTTCCTGCCGTTCTGGTGGTTCCGTACCTGCCGTGCTGGTGGTTCCGTGCCTGCCGTGCTGGTGGTTCCGTGCCTGCTGTGCTGATGGGTCCGTGCCTGCCGTGCTGGTGCCGTATGGTGCCATGCCTGCCGTGCTGGTGCCATGTCTGGTGCAGTGCCGGCCATGCTGGTGCTGTGCTGGTGCCATCCCTGCCGTGCTGGTGGTTCCGTGCCTGCCGTCCTGGTGCCGTATGGTGCCATGCCTGCCATGCTGGTGCCATCCCTGCCGTGCTGGTGCCGTGCCTGCCGTATTGGTGCCATACCTGTCGTGCCGGTGCCATGCTTACTGTGCTGGTGCCGTGCCTGCCATGCTGATGCCATCACTGCTGTGCTGGTGCCGTGCCTGCCGTGCTGGTGCCGTGCCTGCCGTGCTGGTGCCGTGCCTGCCGTATTGGTGCCATGCCTGTCGTGCTGGTGCCATGCTTACTGTGCTGGTGCCGTGCCTGCCATGCTGGTGCCATCACTGCTGTGCTGGTGCCGTGCCTGCCGTATTGGTGCCATACCAGCCGTGCTGGTGCCATGCCGGTGCCGTGCCTGCACTCATCAACAAAGTTGGATGAGGATTTACTGGGTCGACTTATCACAGAGGAAGGCACACTAATTGATGACCCTCTTGTTGATGTGTATACTTCTTGACTTATATATTGATGCCAGCGTTTGTATAGCCTGTCGCTACACACACACACACACACACACACACACACACACACACACACACACACACACACACACACACACACACACACACACACACACACACACACCCACCTGTGTGTACAGACTGTCGATCAACCAACCGCGTTGGTTGATTACATGTACGGTAGTATAACGTGTGTTTGCGCTCT
This sequence comes from Cherax quadricarinatus, assembly GCF_038502225.1. Lineage (NCBI taxonomy): Eukaryota > Metazoa > Arthropoda > Malacostraca > Decapoda > Parastacidae > Cherax > Cherax quadricarinatus. The sequence continues at coordinate 26,299,770 of NC_091327.1, forward strand.
TATGCTGCTGCCAGCAGCAACAGCCTGGTTGACCAGGAAAGCACCAGCCTGGTGCCCACACGTGTGTATGAGTCTGTGTTCAAAGCTAATATTTTCTGGGGCACTGACTCGAACGTTGGGACATTTCGAACATTGGGACGTTTCGAGCATTGAGACGTTTCGAACATTGGGACGTTTCGAACATTGGCACGTTTCTAACATTGGCACGTTTCGAACATCGGGACATTTCGAACATTGGGATTTTTCGAACATTCGATCTTTTCGTACATTGCAGAGGATGACAGCAAAACTAACTTTACAGTCGATACTAACTTTTAACCTTGTTAAGATTGATTTAACAGAAGTTAGCCCAAGTTTAGAACTATTGATTAATAAAAAAAAACATGATCTGGCTAATTGGCGAATTGATCCTGGCCAAGTTCTTAGCCAAGTCTGCAAGCTTTTTTTCTAAAGGTACATATCTGTATCCATTTCCACCCTCTCTCTCCCATTTTCTCCTTGCCGCTATTTTCGTCTCTCCTCTTTCTCTTTTTTCCCCCTGTTATTTTTTCCTTTTACCTCTCTTCCCTTCTCTTTGTGTTTCTTGTTTTCCTTCACCTCCCTAACTCACTTTTATTTTATTTTTTTCTTTTCACCCCCTTTCTTGCTCTGTGTTCGTGTTGATCTATCCTCCATCACCATTCCTTCTTTCTCCGTGTTTTCTCCCCCGTCTCTTCATATTATCCCCATCTCTCCTCCATCCCATCCCTATCTCTTCTCTATCCCAGCCCCATCTCTCCTCCATCCTAACCCCATCTCTCCTTGGAAAGTCCTTGGATATACCTTTGACTGGTGTCGAGATTTTTCCTTCCAGCAGCCCGGCCCTAGGCCAGGCTTGTCATCCATCACATCCTGGTTGATCCTGGTACTTGGAGGAAATTTTTGATTTTTTTCTTGACAGCCTGTCACAGTAGTGTTTCTGATAACTTTTGGTTAGATGTTCAGTAGTCTCGGGCACAGGATTTTGATGCTTTGTTCTCTTATTGTGCGCACGGCTCCCCTGTCTTTCGCTTAGTCTATTTTACATTATCTGTCGTATTTCTCACTTCAGAATGTTGTTATGGCAGTGTGCAGACTTGGGTCTAAGCCCTCATGTACCTTCTACGTATTTATCAGTCAGGCTGTGATGGATGTGTGGGCCAACTGGCCGTCAGCAGCAACAGCCTGGTGGACCAGGCTCCGCTGGTGCGAATCCGCACCAGCGAGTACATATTTAGGATTTTGAGGCGTTCCCAGAAAATAAAATACTTTATGGGCTCTGCTGACCTTAAATGATCTCTATATCTGTTGCAACTCTGCTCTCTCTCTTGCTATGGAAAGTACTCTTAGCGAGAGAGAGAAAGCTAATTAGTGTTACCATTGTTTGGAAAGTTTTCATTATCCACCCCGTCATTTTCCTGGCTGTTGTGACATTTGCCTTGTTGTGTTATTTAAAAGAGATGTTAGCTTACATTATTATCTCCAGGTTTTCCACATTTTCTTTTCCTTCTATTTGGTGATCCTCTTCCGGTTTATTTATTTACAGTGTCCCTTTTGAGTTATTCTTTCTGTACCTAAGTAGCTGGAACTTGTCGTCTCTGACCGCCATGTTCTCTATTGTCTATTTAAAAGAATTTGCTTATTATTTTTTTTTTTTTATTATCACACCGGCCGATTCCCACCAAGGCAGGGTGGCCCGAAAAAGAAAAACTTTCACCATCATTCACTCCATCACTGTCTTGCCAGAAGGGTGCTTTACACTACAGTTTTTAAACTGCAACATTAACACCCCTCCTTCAGAGTGCAGGCACTGTACTTCCCATCTCCAGGACTCAAGTCCGGCCTGCCGGTTTCCCTGAATCCCTTCATAAATGTTACTTTGCTCACACTCCAACAGCACGTCAAGTATTAAAAACCATTTGTCTCCATTCACTCCTATCAAACACGCTCACGCATGCCTGCTGGAAGTCCAAGCCCCTCGCACACAAAACCTCCTTTACCCCCTCCCTCCAACCCTTCCTAGGCCGACCCCTACCCCGCCTTCCTTCCACTACAGACTGATACACTCTTGAAGTCATTCTGTTTCGCTCCATTCTCTCTACATGTCCGAACCACCTCAACAACCCTTCCTCAGCCCTCTGGACAACAGTTTTGGTAATCCCGCACCTCCTCCTAACTTCCAAACTACGAATTCTCTGCATTATATTCACACCACACATTGCCCTCAGACATGACATCTCCACTGCCTCCAGCCTTCTCCTCGCTGCAACATTCATCACCCACGCTTCACACCCATATAAGAGCGTTGGTAAAACTATACTCTCATACATTCCCCTCTTTGCCTCCAAGGACAAAGTTCTTTGTCTCCACAGACTCCTAAGTGCACCACTCACTCTTTTTCCCTCATCAATTCTATGATTCACCTCATCTTTCATAGACCCATCCGCTGACACGTCCACTCCCAAATATCTGAATACGTTCACCTCCTCCATACTCTCTCCCTCCAATCTGATATTCAATCTTTCATCACCTAATCTTTTTGTTATCCTCATAACCTTACTCTTTCCTGTATTCACCTTTAATTTTCTTCTTTTGCACACCCTACCAAATTCATCCACCAATCTCTGCAACTTCTCTTCAGAATCTCCCAAGAGCACAGTGTCATCGGCAAAGAGCAGCTGTGACAACTCCCACTTTGTGTGTGATTCTTTATCTTTTAACTCCACGCCTCTTGCCAAGACCCTCGCATTTACTTCTCTTACAACCCCATCTATAAATATATTAAACAACCACGGTGACATCACACATCCTTGTCTAAGGCCTACTTTTACTGGGAAAAAATTTCCCTCTTTCCTACATACTCTAACTTGAGCCTCACTATCCTCGTAAAAACTCTTCACTGCTTTCAGTAACCTACCTCCTACACCATACACTTGCAACATCTGCCACATTGCCCCCCTATCCACCCTGTCATACGCCTTTTCCAAATCCATAAATGCCACAAAGACCTCTTTAGCCTTATCTAAATACTGTTCACTTATATGTTTCACTGTAAACACCTGGTCCACACACCCCCTACCTTTCCTAAAGCCTCCTTGTTCATCTGCTATCCTATTCTCCGTCTTACTCTTAATTCTTTCAATTATAACTCTACCATATACTTTACCAGGTACACTCAACAGACTTATCCCCCTATAATTTTTGCACTCTCTTTTATCCCCTTTGCCTTTATACAAAGGAACTATGCATGCTCTCTGCCAATCCCTAGGTACCTTACCCTCTTCCATACATTTATTAAATAATTGCACCAACCACTCCAAAACTATATCCCCACCTGCTTTTAACATTTCTATCTTTATCCCATCAATCCCGGCTGCCTTACCCCCTTTCATTTTACCTACTGCCTCACGAACTTCCCCCACACTCACAACTGGCTCTTCCTCACTCCTACAAGATGTTATTCCTCCTTGCCCTATACACGAAATCACAGCTTCCCTATCTTCATCAACATTTAACAATTCCTCAAAATATTCCTTCCATCTTCCCAATACCTCTACCTCTCCATTTAATAACTCTCCTCTCCTATTTTTAACTGACAAATCCATTTGTTCTCTAGGCTTTCTTAACTTGTTAATCTCACTCCAAAACTTTTTCTTATTTTCAACAAAATTTGTTGATAACATCTCACCCACTCTCTCATTTGCTCTCTTTTTACATTGCTTCACCACTCTCTTAACTTCTCTCTTTTTCTCCATATACTCTTCCCTCCTTGCATCACTTCTACTTTGTAAAAACTTCTCATATGCTAACTTTTTCTCCCTTACTACTCTCTTTACATCATCATTCCACCAATCGCTCCTCTTCCCTCCTGCACCCACTTTCCTGTAACCACAAACTTCTGCTGAACACTCTAACACTACATTTTTAAACCTACCCCATACCTCTTCGACCCCATTGCCTATGCTCTCATTAGCCCATCTATCCTCCAATAGCTGTTTATATCTTACCCTAACTGCCTCCTCCCTTAGTTTATAAACCTTCACCTCTCTCTTCCCTGATGCTTCTATTCTCCTTGTATCCCATCTACCTTTTACTCTCAGTGTAGCTACAACTAGAAAGTGATCTGATATATCTGTGGCCCCTCTATAAACATGTACATCCTGAAGTCTACTCAACAGTCTTTTATCTACCAATACATAATCCAACAAACTACTGTCATTTCGCCCTACATCATATCGTGTATACTTATTTATCCTCTTATCTGCTTATATCCTGCGATTTTTCCGTTTCTTTTTCCGAGGTGATTTTCATGTTTATTTCAGCGTCATCCGGAAATGATGTGAAACGTAAGGGAGCGTTTTTTTTTTATATCTGTACCAGCATAAAGATAAACAGTAGAGGCCCGAGGACCGCGCCTCGGGGGTACTGAGAGTTTCACTTTACTGATGCTAGATTCTGTTGCTACTACTGTGTGTTCTGTTAGAAAGTTGAATATCCCTTCGCTTTCTTTTCCCAGTTATGTCTATCACCTTCATTTAATGTGCAATCACTGTATGATTACATCTGAAGCTTCTGCGAAGTTCATTTTTCTCACATATATCTTTCCTCATTCTATCCTCCTCTCTCCTCCCTCATCCTGTCCCCACTTCTCCCTCATTCTATCCTCCTCTGTCCTCCCTCATCCTATCCCCATCTCTCCTCCCTCATCCTATCCCCATCTCTCCTCCCTCATCCTATCCCCATCTCTCCTCCCTAATCCTATCCCCATCTCTCCTCCCTCATCCCATCCCCATCTCCCTCATCCTATCCCCATCTCCCTCATCCTATCCCCATCTCCCTCATCCTATCCCCATCTCTCCTCTCTCATCCCAACCCCATCTCCCTCACCCCACCCGATCTCTCCTCCCTCATCCCACCCCCATCTCCTCCCTCATCCCATCCCATCTTTGTTTACTCTTTTTTTCTCCAAAGCTTCAAATAGAATTAGTGAAGAAGTTCATCTGAAAAATAATTTTCTCATCGAATGGTTTAGTGTTGTCTGGTGACTACTGTTGCTAGGTAACAAGGTGATTACTGTTGCTAGGTAACAAGGTGACTACTGTTGCTAGGTAACAAGGTGACTACTGTTGCTAGGTAACAAGATGACTACTGTTGCTAGGTAACAAGGTGACTACTGTTGCTAGGTAACAAGATGACTACTGTTGCTAGGTAACAAGGTGACTACTGTTGCTAGGTAACAAGATGACTACTGTTGCTAGGTAACAAGATGACTACTGTTGCTAGGTAACAAGGTGACTACTGTTGCTAGGTAACAAGGTGACTACTGTTGCTAGGTAACAAGGTGATTACTGTTGCTAGGTAACAAGATGACTACTGTTGCTAGGTAACAAGGTGATTACTGTTGCTAGGTAACAAGGTGACTACTGTTGCTAGGTAACAAGGTGACTACTGTTGCTAGGTAACAAGGTGATTACTGTTGCTAGGTAACAAGGTGATTACTTTTGCTAGGTAACAAGGTGACTACTGTTGCTAGGTAACAAGGTGACTACTGTTGCTAGGTAACAAGGTGACTACTGATGCTAGGTAACAAGGTGACTACTGTTGCTAGGTAACAAGGTGAATACTTTGTAGATGAATGGTTCAGAGAACCGACATGTTGATAAATTAGACACATGTGCAACTCTTGGGTATCTTTATAGAGGAAACGTTTCGCCACACAGTGGCTTCATCAGTCCATACAAAGGAGAATCTTGAAGAACAGGAGGAGAATGAGGTAATCAGTCCCTCAACCTTGAGTCGATGTGGTCAGTCCATCAATCTTGAATAGAATACGGCATATGAGCGGAGAAGGAGCTTATAAACCGTTGGCAGGAGAGGTGCAGCAGTCATAGGTCGTGTAACATTTGTTCAATGTGGAAGTAGGTCGTGCCCAAGGGTTAGGCAAGTGAAGAATTCCCAAGTATTAAGATCCCAAGAAGTTGCAGTGTCTGACAGGTTTGTAGATGAATCCTGTTCTTCAAGTTTTTCCTTTGTATGGACTGATGAAGCCACTGTGTGGCGAAACGTTTCCTCAATAAAGATACCCAAGAGTTGCACATGTGTCTAATTTATCAAGGTGAATACTGTTGCTAGGTAACAAGGTGACTGCTGTTGCTAGGTAACAAGGTGACTGCTGTTGCTAGGTAACAAGGTGACTGCTGTTGCTAGGTAACAAGGTGACTGCTGTTGCTAACAAGGTGATTGTTAAGTAATAAGGTGACTACTGTTAATAAATAACAGGGTGACTACTGTTGCTAAGTAATAAGGTGACTACTGTTTCTATGTAACAAAAGGACTACTGTTGCTGAGTAACAGGGTGACTACTGTTGCTAAATAACATGTGGGAAAACTAGATTTCTTCACCAGAAGACAAACAAGGCTGTTGTGTGCCAAGGTTTGTATGCTGCTAATGCCAACGGCCTGACTGGTCAGGGCATCAACGAGGAGGCTTGGTGTTGGACCTGGTCGCAGGGGCCATAATTCCCGGGAGGACCAGTTACACAGGTTCCCACCTTCATCTACATTTGTTACCCGGAGTATACCTGGAGGGTATTTCGGGGGCCAACGCCCCCACGGCCCAGTCCATGACCATGCTTCACTATAACCTTTCCCCATTGTCTCACATCCTTTCTCTACTTCCCGTCTTTATCCATCTCTTCTCTTCCTCCACACCCTCATTCCTCACCTTCCTTCCCCCTCTCCCCAAACTCTCCCCACCTTTTTTCTGCCTACGTCAGTCTTCCTCCCCACCATGATAACAACACCGTATTTCCATCACCTTAACTCACTCCCTGTCCCACATTTTCTTCGTCATTCCTCCACCCAGTCTCTCCCTCATTCCTCCTCCCAGTCTCTCCTTCATTCATCCTCCCAGTCTCTCCCTCATTCATCCTCCCAGTCTCTCCCTCATTCATCCTCCCAGTCTCTCCCTCATTCCTCATCCTTCCTGTTCCACAGGCTTTTCCTTTTCCATTCCTTGAAGCATTCATCTCTCCACTCCACACCCCTCTCCACTACACAAACCTCTCCACCACTACAACCCCCTCTCCACTGCACAAACCTCTCCACCACTGCACACCCCTCCACCACTACACACCCCTCTCCGCTAAGCACACCTCTCCACCACTACACAAACCTCTCCACTACACAAACCTCTCCACCACTACACAAACCTCTCCACCACTACACACCCCTCTCCACCACTACACACCCCTCTCCACTACACAAACCTCTCCACCACTACACACCCCTCTCCACTGCACAAACCTTTCCACTACACACTCCTTTCCACTACACAAACCTCTCCACTACACACCCCTCTTCACTACACAACCCTCTCCACCACTACACAAACCTCTCCACCACTACACAAGCCTCTCCACCACTACACACACCTCTCCGCTACACAAACCTCTCCACCACTACACAAACCTCTCCACTACACACCCCTCTCCACTACACAAACTTCACCACTACACACCCCTCTCCACTACACAAACCTCTTCACTACACAAACCTCTCCACCACTACACAAACCTCTTCACTACACAAACCTCTCCACCACTACACACCCCTCTCCACTACACACCCCTCTCCACCACTACACACCCCTCTCCACTACACAGACGTCTCCACCACTACACATCTCTCTCCACTACACAAACCTCTCCACCATTACACACCCCTCTCCACTACACAAACCTCTCCACCATTACACACACCTCTTCACTACATGAACCTCTCCAGCACTTCACAACCCTCTCCGCTACACAACCCTCTCCACTACACAACCCTCTCCACTAAACAAACCTCTCTACCACTAGACACCCCTCTCCGCTACACAACCCTCTTCGCCACTACACAAACCTCTCCACAACTACACACACCTCAACACCACTCCTTTCCTCCTATTCCCTCCTCCCTTATACGTCCCCCTCCCCCATCCCCTTCCCATCCCCCCTCCCTTCAGCTAGACGTATTTATAATTAAGCACGGTAGCGTCTCAATTAAAGGCTTGTGAACCGTCCGCACGATACCCGTCATAGCGAAATTCGGTAGAACACGTAGAGGGGGGAGGGGAAGGGGAAGGGGTGGTAAAGAGGGGCAGGAGGGGGGTAAAAATACAGTGTCTTTGAAGTAAGCACGCATGGTATAAATTCCTTTACATTCGTAGTCTTTAATACCGGAGGTGTGCGTGTAAGCACACCAGCCAGGCACGCACGTTAGTGTGCCACACTGACACGCACACCAACCAGACAGACACGTACATTAGTGTGCCACACTGACACGCACACCAGCCAGGCAGACACGTACGTTAGTGTGCCACACTGACACGCACACCAGCCAGGCAGACACGTACGTTAGTGTGCCACACTGACACGCACACCAGCCAGGCAGACACGTACGTTAGTGTGCCACACTGACACGCACACCAGCCAGGCAGGCACGTACATTAGTGTGCCACACTGACACGCACACCAGCCAGGCAGACACGTACGTTAGTGTGCCACACTGACACGCACACCAGCCAGGCAGACACGTACGTTAGTGTGCCACACTGACACGCACACCAGCCAGGCAGACACGTACGTTAGTGTGCCACACTGACACGCACACCAACCAGACAGGCACGTTAGTGTGCCACACTGACACGCACACCAGCCAGGTACGCACGTTAGTGTGCCACACTGACACGCACACCAACCAGACAGGCACGTTAGTGTGCCACACTGACACGCACACCAACCAGACAGGCACGTTAGTGTGCCACACTGACACGCACACCAACCAGAGAGGCACGTTAGTGTGCCACACTGACACGCACACCAGCCAGACAGGCACGTTAGTGTGCCATACTAACACGCACACCAACCAGACAGGCACCTTAGTGTGCCACACTAACACGCACACCAACCAGATAGGCACCTTAGTGTGCCACACTGACACGCACATCAGTCAGGAAGGCACGTTAGTGTGCCACACTAACACGCACACCAACCAGACAGGCACGTTAGTGTGCCACACTGACACGCACACCAGCCAGACAGGCACGTTAGTGTGCCACACTAACACGCACACCAACCAGATAGGCACCTTAGTGTGCCACACTGACACGCACACCAGCCAGACAGGCACGTTAGTGTGCCACACTGACACGCACGTCAAGCACGCACTCATCACCGATTCGAAGGCTGAGGGACTGATTACCTCGTCTTCTGTATATAGTTGTACTGTTTTCACATTATATCTTTTAATTGTATTGATAAAGCCACTGTATGGCGAAACGTCTACAAGATACCCAGATGTCGCACAAACTATGTCTAATTCTTCATTTTGTCAGTATTGTGTACCATTCATACACAATACCATGGTATCGTAGTACAGGGGAAGTCTACTGCAACCCCTATGCTGAATAGGTTTTTATCATGACCTACTTCCTCTAGTGGGCCACGCTCATCTGTGATGTCAACTCCAGCTGCCGCATCCCACCTCTCTAGTATATAAGGTCTGTCTGGGAGCATACGTTTTAATCTTGAGGTACTGACTACCTTCCACCAAGGGTGACGGACTGATCACGTTAATGATGATGATGGTGGTGGTGGTATCACCAGACGAGCCTGGCCCAGGGAGTAGAAAGACTCTTGAAATTTATCAAAGGTACACTACTACTACTATTTCTAGTGTTGTTTTCACCTGTATCCGACTGAAAAGTAATGCTGTGCAGGCGAATAAAGACACCCAGGTGTTGCAAATTTGTCATTCATCAACAGGAATGCTTAATATACATTTGTTTTTCCACACCAGATCCACATTCTAACCCTCCATCTCTTCCTCTACCTTGTCCATCCATATCACTCCCTTTACACCCCGTTCACACTACCTTCTTAAAACCCCCCATCCCTCCCACCACCGACTAGCTCTTCCCTCCCTATCTCAATAATGCTATCCTCGTCCTCCTACATATGGAAGAGCAAGAGTGACGAGACTGGCATGTAGTCCATTGATTTAGCTACATGCTTGACCGCATGCTTGACCGCATGCTTGCCCCATCCTGAGGGAGAGAATATGCCTCGTCATGCCAGGGAGTGCATGCTTGCCTGACTTTGCAAGGTTCGAGTCATAGTTTTCGCATTTCAGGCAGGTTTATCTTTATTCGTTACATCATTTATCTTGTATGTCGTAATTATGTCTCCCTTTATCTAGTAGTCCTCTTTCCCAGGGTCGTCAGATTCAATTCTTTTAGTCTCTCCTCGGTGTGAGCGCGTGCGCGGGGTCCGGTATTTAGCATAATGGTGCTGGCTGCATTCTTATGCTGAATTATAAATGGGCAACTAGTAGCATCAGACACAGGTATGTATCAGCAAACATTTCCAAGTAAAGGTTACCCATCTGCAAGCATCATATTATGTAATTATGTATCGGAGAGCATCACCAAGCAAGTGTTGTTCCTCAGTGATCATCAGACTGACAAGATAACGAAGCTGCAAGCAAGACAAGGCAACGACAGGAATAATAAGGATACGTTAGTAACCAGTAGTGAGGGGAAAAAAAGAGAATGTGAGGCAGCCACGATTCCCGTCTGCATGGAGTGTGTATAATTAGAGGACAGGGAATTATTAATTAAGGAGGAATTTCTCTGGTCATTAGCAAGTAGTGTGCTTGGTGGTGTCAGGACCATGCACAGTGATGGGAGTATTGAAGTGTGCAGAAGGAAACTGGACTGTTTTCTGCAGAAATACCAGGTCAGCCATGTGGCGACGACTTGGTGTTTAGACTTCGGCCAGCAAGAGCCTGATTGGTCAGGCAGTGAACAAGGATGTTTAGTCCTGGACCAGACTGCAAGAAGAAAAAAACTCGAAATCGGTCACTTGTATGTGACAACTAACCACAAACCTAAGCATTACCAGTAGTGGCAATACTCACACATGATACATACGACGACTAAACATTATGTGAATGTTATCTATCATCTTGTAAGTCATTGAGACGGAAGCAGAAAATAATTATCTGTACTGTGTTGAAACTGACTCGTTAGTAATCTTCAGACTTTTTCTACAGTCTTAAGCCAACGTGGGTTTTGAAATGAAAATGCTAGTCCACAGATGGCTCCAACTTCATCCTGTTCCCTACTTGTATGTCTCATAACAATAAAAATGCTTTCAAATGAGCTGATGTAGGTAACAGCTCTTAGCTTGCCAATAAAGTTAGGAATCCTTAACCTGTAAATAGCTTGTCAATAAAGCTAGGGATTCTTAACCTTGTCAAACCCTGTGTAAAAAAAAAAAAAAAAAAAAAAAAACTGGAACGATCGTGTTTTCCATAACTTTTAGGTTATTACGCTTAGTTCTGGACACACCGGTAGACAAGCAAAACACACACACTAAATATTCACACACACTGTGTTCAATTTGTATATGATATATTAACACCCAGAATGTATACAAAAAAATGGAAAAGCGGGCAGATTCATCTTTTTTTTTATTTAATCGGACCCAAAGAGTAGCAGTTAACAAAGCAAAATCAGAGGCTACCATAGTGTAAAAACTCTCTTCCTTAGTTCACAGTTCACGACCCAATCCTTGTATTTCCCATATTTGATATAAATATACAAAACGTATTAGGACTGCCATTCTTGTCTGAAGTTACTAGTATTTTTTTGATTAGTATGCATAGTAGACAAAGGAAGCCTTGGAGCTGATGTTCATCAGGTCTTCCTGTCTTCAACACTAGCTATGGACAAAACAAATTTGGGAATTATAAAAAAAATGCTTTCAATCTTTTTTGGTAGAGCAGAATGTGAAGGACCTGGGAGTAGCAATGCCAGAACATAATAGCCATTACTAAATGGTGGGTGGGTAGACAGGGCCCTTTACGACAAGAGATGCTAATGATGCTGTTCATAACACTGGATTATTATATTGCTGTACCACAACAGCTCTTTGCCGATGACACCAAAATAGGGCGTCGAATTCATTCTGACGAGAACATTAGGGTACTCCAGGAAGATTTGAATAGACTGATGCAGTGGTCGGAGAAGTGGCAGATACAGTTTAATATAGACAAGTGCAAAGTTCTAAACATTGGGCGGGAAAATAACCATGCCATATATAAACTAAATAATGTAGATTTTAATATTACTGATTGCGAAAAGGATTTGGGAGTTCTGGTTAACAGTAATATAAAACCAAGAGAACAGTGCATAACTGTTCGCAATAAAGCGAACAGAATCCTTGGTTTCATATCAAGAAGCATAAGTAATAGAAGTCCTCAGGTTGTTCTTCAACTCTGTATACCTTTGGTTAGGCCTCATTTAGACTATGCTGCACAGTTTTGGTCACCGTATTACAGAATGGATATAAATGCTCCGGAAAACATACAAAGGAGGATGACAAAGTTGATCATATGTATCAGAAGTCTTCCCTATGAGGATAGACTGAGGGACCCGAATCTGCACTCTCTAGAAAGGCGTAGAATTAGGGGGGATATTATTGAGGTGTATAAATGGAAAACAGGAATAAATAAAGGGATCATAAATAGCAAGCTAAAAATACTAGCCTTGATAGGACTCGCAGCAATGGTTTTAAGTTGGAAAAATTCAGATTCAAGAAGGATATAGGAAAGCACTGGTTTGGTAATAGAGTTGTGGATGAGTGGAACAAACTCCCGTGTACACTTATAGAGGTTAAAACGTTGTGTAGTTTTAAAAATAGGTTAGATAAATACATGAGTGATTTTGTGTGGGTGTGAGTTGGACCTGAATAGCTTGTGTTAGTAGGTCTGATGCCGTGCTCCTTCCTTAAGTGGATGTGACCTGACCTGACTAGGTTGGCTTAAGCCAGTGGGAGACTTGGACCTGCCTCGCATGGGCCATTAGGCCTGCTGCAGTGTTGCCTCTTTTTTATGTTCTTAAAGCAGGTGAAATTTCAGGAACGGACTATAAACACTGCAAAATACCCCCAACAGTAAGTAGGCAAGAAATAAACATAACGCCTTTAAGAGAAAACTATAAATTCCTTTAGGTCATTGCTGATCAGGCAGGCTGTGGTACCTACGTCAAGCTACCTTTATACCTTTGATGAGTTTCGAGAGTCTTCCTACTCCCGGAGCCCGGCCCTTGGTCAGGCTTGCCTGGTGCTAGCCTGGTCAATGGGGCTGGTGCTGTTGGAGACCCGCTGCCCCACATAAATATCAAACAGCAACAACCTGATATAAAATCCATCAACTACGAGACCTGATCAGAGACAAGGCCCGCAAGTGCCATTATAGTCTGAACCATCCACTGGCAAACAATGTGTGGCAGTGTTGTAGCTGCCTTGAAACAAAATATATCTGCTCCTCTTACTTTCTGCAAATTTTAAGGCGGGTTTTGTATTAAAGAAAAGAGTTTGTAGGTCTGTAGTACCTAATTACTTCTGAGGAACAGTACACCAGTCTTCTTCAGGGGTATATAGCGTGGTTTTAACTTGGTGTCTTGTGCGATATTTAGGGCCTGCTATTTTATTTTTCAGTTCTTTGGAATATTGAGCTGCAAGAGTATGAGTCGGAGTTGAGGTTGATGCTCATGACTTCTTTAAAACTTGATTTACATGCTAATGCTTTCTTTCCAGATCTTACCGTTCTCTCTCTCTGTACGTCTGTCTGTCCCCCCCCCCCTCTCTCTCTCTCTCTCTCTCTCTCTCTCTCTCTCTCTCTCTCTCTCTCTCTCTCTCTCTCTCTCTCTCTCTCTCTCTCTCTCTCTCTCTCTCTCTGTTAACTTCCCCTCGCTATTATGTTTTTTACGATCATTCCCATTCATCCACCAATCGATGTACCGTCTATCGAGAATCGAGGAGGTAGACAACATTCTGAGACGAGTCCCACGGGTCCCATCCCTGGAAGCTGGATCTAACAAGGACCGGACTCACCCCACATCCCGGTAGTCAGGGGGTGGCGGGGGATGGTAAAAGGGGGTAATTGTTAGAAGGGGGATTGAAGGGCATCGGAGAGGGGTTGTAATTGTGTGAAGTATTTGGTAGTGGTGATAATTGATGGGCAGGGTGGTAGTGGAGTTAATATTTTGAAAGGTTTGGGTTTGGCTCTGTTTGTAGGAGGCGAGAAGGTTGGAAACAGAAAAAATAAGCGGAGAAAAACTGTAAAGTTAAAATTAAACTGTCGAAAAAGCAAGAGGAAAAAAAGAGAGAGGGGGGTGGAGGAGAAGAGATAGAGAGGCTGAAGGATGGAGGAGGAGAGGTTCCAGACTGATGATTTTGGGAGAGAAAACTTTGCTTCCAGAAACTTAGTTTTCGACTTAGACTAACGTTTTCACGCTCCCTGGTTTGTGTTTTGTTTTTCTTGGTGTGGTGCAAGTGTGAGAGTTTTTGTACTTACCTAGTTGCTTTTGCAGGGGCCGATTCACAGCTCCTGGTCCCCGTCTTTTAACTACTATCGACCGGCTTTACTGATGCCTTAAAGGTACAGTCGGATCTCCTTTAATATACCTTTGATGAGTTCCAAGAGTTTTTCTTCTCCCAGAGCCCGGCCTTTGGTCAGGCTCGCCTGAAATCGTATATCATTGTCTCAGCAATGGAGAATACCAATTAACTCATGACCAGTGGTGGGAGTGGTATTGTGGTAACGACAAGGTGTAGGTGTTAGGTAAAAGAACATATGTGAAGCTAATGTGACATTTTGTGGCAACGTTTCACTCTTCAGGAGCTTTGTCAACGGCATGACAAAGCTCCTGGAGAGCGAAACGTTGTCACAATAAAATGTTGCATTAGTTGCACTTATGTCCTTTACCTAACATTAATACGTGTTGGGTAAAAACATGTATACACTGACCAATACATTTATTACAGTAACGTTTCGCCACGAGTGGCTTCTTCGGTGCTAAAGGACTTGCTGAAGTAGCCACTTGGGCGAAACTTTTCTTTAATAAATGTTTGGATCAGTGACTACGTGTCTTTTTTTCGTAGAGCTTTTGACCGGTCGGTCTGTGGTGCTTACGTGGTGCAGCAATCACCAATAGTCTGACTGGTCAGGTACTCGTCCTGGTGTTTGTTCAGAGGTCAGGCCGCGGGGACATTAATCTCCCAAACCACCACTTAGTGAGCAGGTATAAAACGCCTCTTCGTCTAGTTCCACATAGTCCCACAAGACAAAATATATTTGAACAGTCCGTTACTTGTTGATGAGTAAGATACATTTGCAACAGTTTGGCATCTTTATTGTTGAAACGTTTCGCCTACACAGTAGGCTGCTTCAGTCAAATATAGAGGAAGTAAGTGTAGTAGTGAAATGTAGATGATGTAATGAGTCCATCAACCCTGAAGAGTTCAGCTCCATGGAGGTGTACTCTTCTCCAGACTGAGGGACTGACCACCTCAAATACTCACTCTCCGAGATTGATGGACTAATTACATTATCTTCGCTTCACTAATACACCTTCTCCCTCTGTATTTGACTGAAGAAGCCAACTTTGTAGGTGAAACGCTTCAACAATAGATACCAAACTGTAGTCAACAGACATATCGTAAAGAACCAAACAAAATCCAGTCTTAGCAGAGTAAGAAGTTCAGCACCATAAATAAGGTATCAGTATTGTTTTTTTTTCCTTGCTCACAGACACATACAGAAGCACAAAGCACAGTTTTGTATCATTCTCTGTAGACGATACCAAAACAAGCATGACTGTTACGACAGCAAAAGACAGAAAAAATTGTAAACGTATGTATCTCGACAGTCTAACACACGTAGACACTTTTTATATATGTGACACGTTCCATCTGCTATGGAGAAAACGAGCGCATTATGTAAGATGCACAGCATTGAATGACCCTTGTGGGTTTAGCGCTTAGTTTTGATTATAATTATATGTAATATGCAAGTAGACCAACCCTTGGAAAAGAATATCAGCGCGACTTGTGTTAGAAAATAATTATCAATCTAAGCTGTCATGTCTCGTCAGTTTGTGCTTCTGCCTAACATTATGCATGTCATTGGACATGATTATTTCTAGGTGTTTATATAGAGTGTAAACACCTAGGAATAATCATGTCCAATTAAATTCATCTTATGCAGAAGCACAGAATGACAAGACCTGACATCTTAGATTGATAATTTCCTAACACAAGATAAGTGACGCTGGTGATGATATTCTTGTGTCAGTTGCTGCGCGATCCTAGATTCCTAGATAGGTAGCCCCATAACCCATGAGTCCAGCCTCCTCTCTCTGAATGGACGCTAAAAGAATATTATTGCCCAGCCTCCTCTGTCTGAATGGACGCTAAAAGAATATTATTGCCCAGCCTCCTCTGTGTGAATGGACGCTAAAAGAATATTATTGCCCAGCCTCCTCTCTCTGAATGGACGCTAAAAGAATATTATTGCCCAGCCTCCTCTGTCTGAATGGACGTTAAAAGAATATTATTGCCCAGCCTCCTCTGTCTGAATGGACGCTAAAAGAATATTATAGTCCAGCCTCTCTCTGAATGGACGCTAAAAGAATATTATTGCCCAGCCTCCTCTGTCTGAATGGACGCTAAAAGAATATTATTGCCCAGCCTCCTCTGTCTGAATGGACGCTAAAAGAATATTATTGCCCAGCCTCCTCTGTCTGAATGGACGCTAAAAGAATATTATAGTCCAGCCTCTCTCTGAATGGACGCTAAAAGAATATTATTGCCCAGCCTCCTCTCTCTGAATGGACGCTAAAAGAATATTATTGCCCAGCCTCCTCTCTCTGAATGGACGCTAAAAGAATATTATTGCCCAGCCTCCTCTGTCTGAATGGACGCTAAAAGAATATTATTGCCCAGCCTCCTCTCTCTGAATGGACGCTAAAAGAATATTATTGCCCAGCCTCCTCTCTCTGAATGGACGCTAAAAGAATATTATAGTCCAGCCTCCTCTCTCTGAATGGACGCTAAAAGAATATTATTGCCCAGCCTCCTCTGTCTGAATGGACGCTAAAAGAATATTATTGCCCAGCCTCCTTTCTCTGAATGGACGCTAAAAGAATATTATTGCCCAGCCTCCTCTCTCTGAATGGACGCTAAAAGAATATTATTGCCCAGCCTCCTCTCTCTGAATGGACGCTAAAAGAATATTATTGCCCAGCCTCCTCTCTCTGAATGGACGCTAAAAGAATATTATTGCCCAGCCTCCTCTCTCTGAATGGACGCTAAAAGAATATTATTGCCCAGCCTCCTGTCTGAATGGACGCTAAAAGAATATTATTGCCCAGCCTCCTCTGTGTGAATGGACGCTAAAAGAATATTATTGCCCAGCCTCCTGTCTGAATGGACGCTAAAAGAATATTATTGCCCAGCCTCCTCTCTCTGAATGGACGCTAAAAGAATATTATTGCCCAGCCTCCTGTCTGAATGGACGCTAAAGGAATATTATTGCCCAGCCTCCTCTCTGAATGGACGCTAAAAGAATATTATTGCCCAGCCTCCTGTCTGAATGGACGCTAAAAGAATATTATTGCCCAGCCTCCTCTCTCTGAATGGACGCTAAAAGAATATAATAAAATATAACTTTAGTATAGAATATCAGTTTCTCGGGCAGTTAGCATTGCAGATTTTGAGGCCGTGAGAAGACACATTATCAATTTATCTCATTGAAATTGATAATTATTGTGGCTAGTTAAAACCAATTCAAAGTTTACACAATTTTTTAAAGTTTAAATCCAGTCTGAAGATGCTTTCTCTAGTAATTAAATGGATCAATATCCCAAAATACACCAGCGCTAAGTTTGAATCCTCTCAGATGTTGCATTCTCAAGTGATGGGTGTTGAAGGTTTGATGCCTATCAGGTGAAGCATTCGTAAATTATCGCATGAAAACCAGTATTTCAATTTTCCCAACTACTTAAATAAAATTGATAAATTAGTAACTATACAACCCAAAAATCAGTTCAATTATTTTTTTTGTATGATACACCAGCATTTATATTTTTTTTTGTATGATGCACCAGCATTTATATTTTTTTTGTATGATGCACCAGCATTTATATTTTTTTTTTGTATGATGCACCAGCATTTATATTTTTTTTTGTATGATGCACCAGCATTTATATTTTTTTTTTGTATGATGCACCAGCATTTATATTTTTTTTTGTATGATGCACCAGCATTTATATTTTTTTTGTATGATGCACCAGCATTTATATTTTTTTGTGTATGATACACCAGCATTTATATTTTTTTGTATGATACACCAGCATTTATATTTTTTTTTGTATGATACACCAGCATTTATATTTTTTTTGTATGATACACCAGCATTTATATTTTTTTGTATGATACACCAGCATTTATATTTTTTTTTGTATGATACACCAGCATTTATATTTTTTTTTTTGTATGATACACCAGCATTTATATTTTTTTGTATGATACACCAGCATTTATATTTTTTTTGTATGATGCACCAGCATTTATATTTTTTTTGTATGATGCACCAGCATTTATATTTTTTTTGTATGATACACCAGCATTTATATTTTTTTTGTATGATGCACCAGCATTTATATTTTTTTTTTGTATGATACACCAGCATTTATATTTTTTTTTGTATGATACACCAGCATTTATATTTTTTTTGTATGATGCACCAGCATTTATATTTTTTTTGTATGATACACCAGCATTTATATTTTTTTGTATGATACACCAGCATTTATATTTTTTTTTTGTATGATACACCAGCATTTATATTTTTTTTTGTATGATACACCAGCATTTATATTTTTTTTGTATGATGCACCAGCATTTATATTTTTTTTTGTATGATACACCAGCATTTATATTTTTTTTGTATGATGCACCAGCATTTATATTTTTTTTGTATGATACACCAGCATTTATATTTTTTTTTGTATGATGCACCAGCATTTATATTTTTTTTGTATGATACACCAGCATTTATATTTTTTTTTTGTATGATACACCAGCATTTATATTTTTTTTTTTGTATGATACACCAGCATTTATATTTTTTTTGTATGATGCACCAGCATTTATATTTTTTTTGTATGATACACCAGCATTTATATTTTTTTGTATGATACACCAGCATTTATATTTTTTTTTGTATGATACACCAGCATTTATATTTTTTTTTTGTATGATACACCAGCATTTATATTTTTTTTGTATGATGCACCAGCATTTATATTTTTTTTGTATGATACACCAGCATTTATATTTTTTTTGTATGATGCACCAGCATTTATATTTTTTTTGTATGATACACCAGCATTTATATTTTTTTTTGTATGATGCACCAGCATTTATATTTTTTTTGTATGATACACCAGCATTTATATTTTTTTTGTATGATACACCAGCATTTATATTTTTTTTTTTTGTATGATACACCAGCATTTATATTTTTTTTTGTATGATACACCAGCATTTATATTTTTTTTTTTGTATGATGCACCAGCATTTATAATTTGAAGCCAATCCCAAGATGCCGTCTCAAGGTATTGCATTTAAATCAATTTGGTTAATGACAAATATTATTATAATCATAACTAAGAGGTAAACAAAGTGACCAATAAAATTTTAACCGAAAATCACTGCTAAACTTTTGAGAAAAGCACGAAAAGTTTGTAGCAGACCAGATTTACTTCGATTTTCATGTATTTCGAGTGTTTCTATTCCCTCGGCTTGGCCGAGGGAATAGTAGGCCTGACTGTAGATTTAGTAGGCCTGTTAGTAGGCCTGACTAGAATTAGTAGACCTGTTAGTAGGACTGACTGTAGATTTAGTAGGCCTGTTAGTAGGCCTGACTGTAGATTTAGTAGGCCTGTTATTAGGCCTGACTGTAGATTTCTTGGTCAGCCAAACTGTTGTTGGCTAGTAATGATATTCTTTTAAGTCACTTGTTCTCTCTACGCTGGTGTACTGTTATAGTCTAACATCTCCGTGCAAGGTAGGCGAAATTGCAGATGTGGAGAATGTGCAGAGAACCTTCACTTCTCGCACAGGTTCAAATATCTAATTTACTGGGAATGTTTGGAGTCTCTCGACCTGTGTACTCTTTGGAACGTAAGCGAGAGATACATTATAATCTACACCTGAAAAAGTCTAGAAGGATTTGCCCTAAATCTACACACACAAATCATTCTCCACGAAAGTATGAGGCTTGGCAGGCAGTGCAAAATACCTCCAAATGAAAAGCAAAAGTGGGGTGAGTACACTGGAAAAAACTCAATGTGAAGGGACCAAGATTTCTCAGTATCCCCCTTTCAAAAGTAAGAGGGATTACCAACACACCACTGACTAAGGAACGAACTAAACAAGTTTCTCAAGTCAGTCTCTTATTAATTGGGCTCTGTTACTTATGCTAGACTTTGTGTGACTGTCTGATCAGAGGAGCTTCCAAGTTACTGAATGGAACTGCAAGTCAAGAATGACTTTATTATAATAACAAAACAGGATCTGCCCCTCCTAGTATCCCCGTGTACCTTCCACTAGTTGTAATTCATCATTGTTAAAAAAATTACGTCAGTTTGACGAGGCCTACTCGAGTTAAAAATAAAAAACCTTGCAAGAGAAGAATAATACACCTTAAAATATCACTGATTGTGTAATAAAGTAATGCAAAAATATTTTAATGGTTCTTGCAACTTGTGAATCTTAAAAATTCCATTAAAAAAATAAGTTTTCAGTATTTCTCAAGTTTTCTTTTATCAGTTCCGTTCTTCTCCAGATTCCTTGCAGTCCTGTAACAGTTTTTCTTTTAAAAATGGAATTTGCATTTCTTAAGAAAAATAGAATTTGCATATCTCTCATTTGCTAACCATCAGACACATCTGATCCCGGCTGAAGGAGTAGCCAAACTCTTGAAACCCATCAAAGGTATCACGGTACCCGACAAAGACAGCTGAGGGATCAAAGTAACATTCCAAAGCTGTTTCTGAGTAGGAGAAGGTTTGATGCCAGTCGGATGACACATTCACAAATCTCAAAAAAAAAAAAAAATGTTAATTTCACAATTTATTTAATAAGGTTGTAGAAGTGGCACAGCCCAAGAAGTTCTCAAATTAAGACCCCAGAATTTAGGGTTTGAAGCCGATCTAAAGAGGTAGTCTCTGATTATCTCCCAAAATCCAACAATTAAGTTTATTAGTAAACTGATTTGCTTCAGCTCTGCCTAAAATCATTGTATCAAACTGTCCATAAAATGCATCGACCCATTAAAGATTGAAACCATTCAGAAGGGATATACTTTAAGTTATTTCACGGAAATAGTATCACCATTTTAAATAAAAATTGGCTAGTTAAAACCAATACACTCATATTAACTTCATTTGCAGCCTTCCAGGCTCGATACACCGATTTTGAAACTGTGAATCAGAAAAACAGTCTTTCCTAAGATATTACCAAGTTATTGAGTGGAAGCCAAAATCAGGAATGACTTTATAAAATTAACGACGGGGCGCTTGCCCATCCCAGTTGTTCCATGAACATTCCTTCAGTACTGTGAGAGTACAAGAGTGTTTGAACATTGTTCCATGAACCTTCAGTACTGTGAGAGTACAAGAGTGTTTGAACATTGTTCCATGAACATTCAGTACTGTGAGAGTACAACAGTGTTTGAACATTTGTTGTCGATCGATGAGGAATTTCTCAAGTTATAAACTCTAGAAGACAAAAACTGAGGCGATCATTTGTATGTACCACTCCGAGGGTAAGTAATAATATTTGATTACACACATAATGTTCTGTGCCCCTCAAGGGAGGTTCCTTGACGCTGGTGAGGGGCTCTTGATCTAGGGAATTGGATCTGTGCTCTAGTTCCCTGAATTGAGGCTGAAAGATTTTCATTCCCCCCCTCTCCACAGGCACTGTATAATCCCTACAGGTTTAGCCCTCCCCATAATAATAATAATGTGCTCGTAGCACTTTTCAGTGTATTCTCTGGAAAGGAGGAGAGAGAGACAGACACCTCATAATATATTTAAGGAAAACAATGGTCATAGCATCAATCTTCCTCACTACCGCAACAACTTACTGGAATGAGAAATATGGAAGGAAATGTAGAATAAACCCAATGAAGAGCTGGGGCGCCATAGGAACCATAAAAGAACACTGTGGTGTAAATGGTTTAGAAAAACCCAGAAATTGAAGAACTAAGACACTTGACCCACATTTGGGAATCTTTATTACGGAAACGTTTTTGCAGTCAGTTACTTTTTCAGTCCAGTACAGAGAAGAACGGTGAAAGATGAGTAGTTTGAGGTAATCTGTCCCTGAGCCTGGAGTCGATGTGTTTAGTCCATCAGTCTTGATACCTGATGCGGTCGGGTGGATGAAAAGGTTTTTCTATTGAGCAATATTGAGTACATAAATTTAGTGTACTGTTCCACTAGCTACATAGTGAGAACAAAATCTATGTACGTTTTCCCTGTCATAGTTCTTCCTGAAGGTTGGGTTATGTGGGTGCCCGTTAAGCTGAGGGAGAAGGAAGGTGGTGGTGTTGGAGAGGCACTTAAGATGACCCTCAGTAGCATACGAGCCCCTCCTCCATCCCCATCCCCACCTTTTTTTCCTCATCCTCCCCGAGCGACCATTTTGCCCGGCGGGGAATTATGGAATGATCACCTCACTACTCCACCGGGAACAAAAAATCGTGAATACTGCATAAATGTGGGGTGGGTCTCCGGCGCTCGGCCTCTCTCTCTCTCGTGTCGTTATCTTGTGGTGCCGTTATTGCTTGTTCTTCGCTACTTTTCTCATTGCATTTATTACATCCTCATTCGTTTCCTTTTCAGCTCTGTCGTGTTTAACTTTAACCTGGCCAAAGTTTTCCCGATGACTAGACCACTGTACTGGTAGCGTTTTTTCCTGCTGCTGCTGCTGCTGCATTTGGTATGGGTCACTAGGGTGTGCTCAGCAGCTGTTGCTGAAGTTAGCAGAAGCTTTTCCTTTGCATGTTGTTTAATCAAGTACCTCAAAAATGTTGGCTCGTCTACCTGGCTCCCCGGCGCCCATGGCGTGGAGGCAATCGTTGTAAAAGCTTGGTAACGAGGAGTAAAAGAGCGGTGTCTGCTATAAATAACATTTTTTTGGGGAGATATACACACAATTTGCATAATTCAGAGAAGCCTCGGGACTCGCCTTGCAGAATTCGGAAATTGCGGGAATGAACCGCAGGTAATTAGCTATGTGGAGAGATTATTAAAGGGGATAACGTTTCGGTGTGTCAAATTCCATCATCAGTACTGAGATGGATAGACTAATACCGAACGGGCTTGTTGCTTCCGAGCTGTAGGTGATACCTGAAGGATAATTCTGGGGGCCATTGCCCCCCGCGGCCCGGTCCCAGTCCATGGTTCTGACGAATCATGGCCAAATCAACTAGGCTGTTACTGTTGGCCACATGCAGTCTTGCGTACGAACCACAGTCTGGCTAGAAAAACTATTCTTTGATGACTGAACGGAAACTCGCCTTCCGGTTACCAGGAACCAGAGACTTGTAACCACTGTCCACGAAATTTCGTGAATATGTTAGTTTATTCGTCGGTGAAAACGCCCTGATACGGATCCCGTTTCGTGAGACACCTACCTGTTGTTCGTTAGTGCCGGCACCATGGCGAACGACAGCTCATTCTCCCATCACCAGGGTGAAACGTTCACATCAGAACATATCCTGATTTTCCGCGGCCATCTTGTTACCAGACGCACTGCCCTCGTTTATATTTTATAGTTGTATGTGACCAATACTTAGACTAACCTAACCTAAAATAAAACTGCATTTGAGAAGTTTTTGGAAGTATTAGACAGCACGCTGTAAAAATGACGTAGTAAAATTAAGATAATGAGAAAAAAGCCGTTAACGGTGAAACTTTTATCGCGACGTTTCTTCCAGGAATGGATATTTGATTAAGTCCAGTGCTGAACGAAACGTAGTGATGTGGGGTTTAAGTGCTAACATTGTGTCTCGCTACCTGTCGGCTTACGCCGTTCTTCGTCCAAAATGATGATTGGTTGGAAGGTGGGATAGCCAATGGCTGAACTGGCTGGTTTTAAGTACCTAAACCGGTCTCAGAGCTCCCCTCCCCCCTTTTTTTTTTACATCTTATGCTGGGACCAGAACGTGGTCTTGAGTGTCTGAACCGGTCTTAGGACCCCTCCCCTTTACATCTTATGCTGGGACCAGAACGTGGTCTTGAGTGTCTAAACCGGTCTCAGGACCCCCCACCCACCCATAACATCTTATGCTGAGACCAGAACGTTCGCTCTGACCAGACATTGGCGCTGACAGCGATGCTGAGACCAGAACGTTCGCTCTGACCAGACATTGGCGCTGACAGCGACTCTTCACTTCTCCGGACCAGGTGGCCCGACGTCGATAAATGAGCCTTGCGCTGCCTTGTAGTCCCTTGTAGTTACCACGAGGCCTTGTGCATCTTTACTCCAGCGACGCCTGGCAGGGCTTCCCGACCTCAAACTAGTTCCAAAAACAACCATGTCTGTACCATACACCCTTGCCATTGTAACTCAGAATTGTTCTCATCTCTTCCACCCCCTTCATTTTTCATCTTTTTCCCCTACCTTCCCTCTGCTTTTTCTTCTTTCCCATTATCACGAACACTACTTTTAAAAGGTTTGTTGTGCTTGGCGGTGCAAGATACCAGCATGAAAGCAGTCAGTAGAGTAATTAAGAGAATAAGGAATAAAATTTACATCGTGTCAGCTTGCAGATTAACTATATATATATATATATATATATATATATATATATATATATATATATATATATATATATATATATATATATATATATAGTGGTTGGTGCAATTATTTAATAAATGTATGGAAGAGGGTAAGGTACCTAGGGATTGGCAGAGAGCATGCATAGTTCCTTTGTATAAAGGCAAAGGGGATAAAAGAGAGTGCAAAAATTATAGGGGGATAAGTCTGTTGAGTGTACCTGGTAAAGTGTATGGTAGAGTTAAAATTGAAAGAATTAAGAGTAAGACGGAGAATAGGATAGCAGATGAACAAGGAGGCTTTAGGAAAGGTAGGGGGTGTGTGGACCAGGTGTTTACAGTGAAACATATAAG
This sequence comes from Cherax quadricarinatus, assembly GCF_038502225.1. Lineage (NCBI taxonomy): Eukaryota > Metazoa > Arthropoda > Malacostraca > Decapoda > Parastacidae > Cherax > Cherax quadricarinatus. Next base: position 26,324,890 of record NC_091327.1, read on the forward strand.
TGAACAGTATTTAGATAAGGCTAAAGAGGTCTTTGTGGCATTTATGGATTTGGAAAAGGCGTATGACAGGGTGGATAGGGGGGCAATGTGGCAGATGTTGCAAGTGTATGGTGTAGGAGGTAGGTTACTGAAAGCAGTGAAGAGTTTTTACGAGGATAGTGAGGCTCAAGTTAGAGTATGTAGGAAAGAGGGAAATTTTTTCCCAGTAAAAGTAGGCCTTAGACAAGGATGTGTGATGTCACCGTGGTTGTTTAATATATTTATAGATGGGGTTGTAAGAGAAGTAAATGCGAGGGTCTTGGCAAGAGGCGTGGAGTTAAAAGATAAAGAATCACACACAAAGTGGGAGTTGTCACAGCTGCTCTTTGCCGATGACACTGTGCTCTTGGGAGATTCTGAAGAGAAGTTGCAGAGATTGGTGGATGAATTTGGTAGGGTGTGCAAAAGAAGAAAATTAAAGGTGAATACAGGAAAGAGTAAGGTTATGAGGATAAAAAGATTAGGTGATGAAAGATTGAATATCAGATTGGAGGGAGAGAGTATGGAGGAGGTGAACGTATTCAGATATTTGGGAGTGGACGTGTCAGCGGATGGGTCTATGAAAGATGAGGTGAATCATAGAATTGATGAGGGAAAAAGAGTGAGTGGTGCACTTAGGAGTCTGTGGAGACAAAGAACTTTGTCCTTGGAGGCAAAGAGGGGAATGTATGAGAGTATAGTTTTACCAACGCTCTTATATGGGTGTGAAGCGTGGGTGATGAATGTTGCAGCGAGGAGAAGGCTGGAGGCAGTGGAGATGTCATGTCTGAGGGCAATGTGTGGTGTGAATATAATGCAGAGAATTCGTAGTTTGGAAGTTAGGAGGAGGTGCGGGATTACCAAAACTGTTGTCCAGAGGGCTGAGGAAGGGTTGTTGAGGTGGTTCGGACATGTAGAGAGAATGGAGCGAAACAGAATGACTTCAAGAGTGTATCAGTCTGTAGTGGAAGGAAGGCGGGGTAGGGGTCGGCCTAGGAAGGGTTGGAGGGAGGGGGTAAAGGAGGTTTTGTGTGCGAGGGGCTTGGACTTCCAGCAGGCATGCGTGAGCGTGTTTGATAGGAGTGAATGGAGACAAATGGTTTTTAATACTTGACGTGCTGTTGGAGTGTGAGCAAAGTAACATTTATGAAGGGATTCAGGGAAACCGGCAGGCCGGACTTGAGTCCTGGAGATGGGAAGTACAGTGCCTGCACTCTGAAGGAGGGGTGTTAATGTTGCAGTTTAAAAACTGTAGTGTAAAGCACCCTTCTGGCAAGACAGTGATGGAGTGAATGATGGTGAAAGTTTTTCTTTTTCGGGCCACCCTGCCTTGGTGGGAATCGGCCGGTGTGATAATAAAAAAAAAAAAATAAAAATATATATATATATATATATATATATATATATATATATACACACTATATATATATGTCGTGCCGAATATGTAAAACTGATCAATTAGCAAGAACTCATTTAAAATTAAGTCCATTCAAAAATTTTCTCTTATATGTTTAAAGATATATGTTTTTCATTAATGTTAATGTAAAAAAATTTAATTTTGCACCAAAAGAATCTTAGAAAACTTACCTAACCTTGTTATAACAAGAACAATTTATTTTAGACTAACCCAACTAAATATATTTTAGATTTGTTTACATTAATTTAATACTAAACAAACACAGTGAAATATATTTTTTTCGTTAGGTTCAGAATGATTTTGACGAAATTATTGCATACACAAATTTTCACTTGTCCTATATGGCAAGATGAACGTTGCTATTTAAGCCAAGATCGCAAATTCTGCCTATTCGGCACGACATATATATATATATATATATATATATATATATATATATATATATATATATATATATATATATATATATATATATATATATATATATATATGCAATAAGATCACAGTAAACAGGTGATTTCAGAATATGCAAAACAACCACTGTGAAAGAATAGAGAAATTCCAAGCACTTTCGTGACTACTCACATTATCAAGGAACAATGAAAGTAAAGCATCAAAGGAAGGTATATAAAGGGGTAGCCCACACCTCACTATCAGATCCCACAACAAAGAAACACCTGACGCGAGACAGCAGGCCCGCCGGCCGAACTAGACAGGTCCTTCACACAACCCACCAACAAACTATTCTACCCAAGAAATAAGAAATTTAAAAATTTTATTATTTGTCCAATGTATTATTAAATTCTTTCCAAATTATTTTAATTATAAATGGATGTAATTTATATAAACCAAAGGAAATATTCATATTATTGTCAAAACTGCTTTTTATGAAACAAGATTCAATTATATTCCTGTCGACCATGGACTTGCTTGATACTACTTTCTCAACTTTTTGAAAATCAATTGGATGGTTAAAATCTCTTACATGAATAAATAGAGCATTGGAATCTTGTCCAGTTCTAATGCTATATTTATGTTGTTTTAATCTTAGTTCGAGATTTTTACCAGTTTGACCGTAATAAACTTTATCGCAAATTTTACAGGGAATCTTATAGACACATCCATCAGCATTTTGGGGGGAATTCTTTATCAAAGTTTTTTTTACTGTATCAAGATTTTTGAATACAACTTTAATATTAAAAGTCACGAAAGCGCTTGGAATTTCTCTATTCTTTCAGAGTGGTTGATATATATATATATATATATATATATATATATATATATATATATATATATATATATATATATACATAAAAAAATATATATATATATATCACCAAACTAATAAATATTTACACCATGTACAGTACACTGGGCTCACAAATAACATAAGAGTAGAGCTGATGAGATTGAGTGAGTAGGTATAAGAACTTTAATAGCTACAGCTGTCAACCCTCATACAAGGAGAGACTCTTAGCATGATGTTAGGCATGCTGAGGCTTGTGAGGAACTGAAGCTTCAGGTTGACCCCTAGATGCAAGGTAGGCTACCCTGGTGCTCCCCCACCTCAGGTTGATTGGCAAAGACTAGTAGTTATCCCATTACAAATGGTGCGCTCCGAACAGGCGATGAACTACCGAGCTTAAAACCTGGTTGTGGATGGTCAGGAATGTAGCTACATGTATACGATACACCCATCTCTACATCTCGCTCCCAACTACTCTGTCTCTTCATATCCCCCTCTCTTCTCCCCCCTCTCCCTCTCACTTCTATCCCGCCTTTCTCTCGCCTCTCCTGGACCATTGCTAGTCTCCTTGAACCTCCTAAGCTATTCTAGGCATGCCTCTCTCATGCCCTCACACCGCTGCCCCACGCTACCCATGAATTATTTCTCCTTGTTTGCTGTTTTCATGCAGCTCCTGGTCCCTAACACCTGGTGTTGTCATATAACACTTGGTGTTGTCATACAGCTCTTGGTCCTCTAATACGTTGCCATATAGCTCCTGGTCCCTAACTCCTAGTGTTGTAATATAGCTCCTGCTCTCTAGTAAATGGTATTGTCATATAGCACCTAGACTCTAACACCTGGTGTTGCCATGTAGCTCCTGGTTCTTAAGTTCTGGCCCTTAAGTAGTGGCGGTGTGTTGAGCTCCTGCTCCGGGCATGATTTTTAGGAAGTTTATTGTAACATAATTACAGTTATACCTACCTTAGTGTTACCTAGGTAAGTTTTATTTACATAACGTTATTTAGGCAAGTGTTATTTACTTGCAAGAACAAAAATGTCTATTATGTTTGGGAATAGTATGTGTCGATATTATCGCATCTCATTTAGTGTGTATTTTCTGTTTCTTGGTCTGCTTTAATGTTTATCTTCTGCCTGAATGTCTTTTCTAGTTTAACGTTTTCCTTCTGTCTGAATGTCATGATCCCCTTTAATGTGTATTTCTCCCAGACTAAGTCTGTTGTATCTTGAAAGGCAAATAAGCTGTTGCATGTGTGTGTGTGTGTGTGTGTGTGTGTGTGTGTGTGTGTGTGTGTGTGGGACGCTGCGTGTTGTTACTGTATCTCTGGTCGTGACAGCCAAATTATCTACAGCATCTTTGCTGTCTTAGAGTGGAACGTCTTCTAGTCATCTTGGAGTTGTTGAACGTCTTCCAGTCATATTGGGAGTTGTTGAACGTCTTCCAGTCATCCTGGGAGTTATTGAACGTCTTCCGTCATCTTGGGAGTTGTTGAACGTCTTCCAGTCGTCTTGGGAGTTGTTGACGTCTTCCAGTCGTCTTGGGAGTTGTTGAACGTCTTCCAGTCGTCTTGGGAGTTGTTGAACGTCTTCCAGTCATCTTGGGAGTTGTTGAACGTCTTTCAATCGTCTTGGGAGTTGTTGAACGTCTTCCAGTCATCTTGGGAGTTGTTGAACGTCTTTCAATCGTCTTGGGAGTTGTTGAACGTCTTCCAGTCATCTTGGGAGTTGTTGAACGTCTTTCAATCGTCTTGGGAGTTGTTGAACGTCTTTCAATCGTCTTGGGAGTTGTTGAACGTCTTCCAGTCATCCTGGGAGTTATTGAACGTCTTTCGTCATCTTGGGAGTTGTTGAACGTCTTCCAGTCGTCTTGGGAGTTGTTGAACGTCTTCCAGTCATCTTGGGAGTTGTTGAACGTCTTCCAGTCATCTTGGGAGTTGTTGAACGTCTTCCAGTCATCCTGGGAGTTGTTGAACGTCTTCCAGTTGTCTCCAGAGTTGTACAAGTCACTGCGAATCATTGAGAATCCACATTTTTCTATGTTCTTTGAGATAGCCTCACTGTGTCCTCCAAAGACATGTTACTATTGCTACGAAAAGTAGGCGTACCTGTCCCATGGCCGGGCTCCGGGAGTAGAAAACTCTCGAAACTCATCAAAGGTATATCAAAGGTAAGGTGTGTCAAGATGCTCAGTGATCTGCCATGGATGGTAATGGTTTGAAGACGTTTTTTCTGGTGCTGAGATTCACCTCGTGCTCTCCCTCCCCGCTCCATCTTTTCCTTAACACACACCTGTGGGAACGTCAGGACAGGTAAGCACAGGTGATCCTTTCTCCCTGGCCATGCATAATTGAGGCGGCCGGCACCCACAGTGGCTTGTTCCTCGTCTGTTAATACTAAACACACACACACACACACACACACACACACACACACACACACACACACACACACACACACACACACACACACACACACACACCACGCACATATACAGCGGGCCTAGTGTCTAATCGACATGTGCCTAGTACAAAATGGTAACTAATACACACACACACACACACACACACACACACACACACACACACACACACACACACACACACACACACACACACACACACACACCGCAGTAGTCTTTTCTGCATTTTTATGCTAATTATTATTCTCGGAAATTGTTGGTGGCAGCAAAGCCAAGTTGATGGCACTTTCCTGTACTTAAAAATTTGTTTTTTTTAATTTTTTTGCAGGTTAAGAAGCTGTTCTTTAGTTATTGACTTTACTGACTGAATAATTGTAATGACGCTTCTCTGTAATAACAGTACCTGTGGAATTGTACACCTTAAAGAAAGAAGAGAGAGAGAGAGAGAGACAGAGAGAGAGAGAGAGAAATATAAGAGTAAAAAGCTTTCCCCCAATTTCGAACACGTTTTCTGATATGAAAAGGTCTATTCAAAGCCCACCAAAATATTACCAAGAATTGCATGAATCAAATATTTTCATTTCTTCTGGTGAGAGAGAGAGAGAGAGAGAGAGAGAGAGAGAGAGCAGCAGTATTATGCTGCTTCTCACGGGGCAGCCGCAGAATTAACACTTGATTCATCTTTTGCAGCTAATCATGTATGTGTATCTGAGGTTTGATTAATTAAGTTTTCGCTTTTAATTAGTTACTTTCACCCGAAGACTCTAAGATAAAGAGTCTGTCTTTAAAATTAGTCACGGAGAGCGCAACAATTCGAGACAAAATTGAAACATTTCGAGTCGAGCGCACGTTCGTTCCCCTGTAAAGGTGGAGTGAAATTGAGCTAATTTCAATTGTGTTGGCTTTACTGGCGATGATAAGCGCTGGTTGGGACAGCCGGTGGGTGAGGGGAATTTTTTTTTTTTTGTGAGTGGAGGAGGGGAGGGGAAGGGGGGGAAGGGGGACGCAGCAAAACAGGGTAGAGAGAAAGCAGCGGTGGGGGGGGGGGGGAGTGGAGCTGGATATTTTTCTTTTAGACTTGGACATGGGAAAGACACATTAACTCACTATAATGCAAAACCAGAAGAAAATCAGGTCCTGGTTCTTCAAAAGGTGTCTCTACGGGAGATGTCTGGGAGGAGGGAGATGCCTCGCCCCTCTTTTTCATTTGTTACAATTGAAGCAATGTTGGGGTGCCCTCTTGTGTACGACGGTTACAAGTTAGGAACACACGCATTGTGCGGACACCCTCTCCTACACTGGCTACATAGTGCGAACACACGCATTGTGCGGATACCCTCTCCTACACTGGCTACATAGTGCGAACACACGCATTGTGCGGATACTCTCTCCTACACTGGCTACATAGTGCGAACACACGCATTGTGCGGATACTCTCTCCTACACTGGCTACATAGTGCGAACACACGCATTGTGCGGATACCCTCTCCTACACTGGCTACATAGTGCGAACACACGCATTGTGCGGATACCCTCTCATACACTGGCTACATAGTGCGAACACACGCATTGTGCGGATACCCTCTCATACACTGGCTACATAGTGCGAACACACGCATTGTGCGGATACCCTCTCATACACTGGCTACATAGTGCGAACACACGCATTGTGCGGATACCCTCTCCTACACTGGCTACATAGTGCGAACACACGCATTGTGCGGATACCCTCTCCTACACTGGCTACATAGTGCGAACACACGCATTGTGTGGCTATTATAATCTGCATGAGGCACATTGTGGCAACACCCGCGTGGTGAATTACAGTGTGAGAATGCAGTGGCATCTTTCACCATTATATTCCATCGTTCATACACGAGGTAATGCCATGTGTCAGCCTGAGCTAAATTTCAGAAGAGTGTTGAGGCTATCTTCACACTGTTTGTTCAGTAGCTACGATACTTAACGGTGTTTCCTTCCATCAGAACCGTTGTTGCTATAATGTCGTCATTGTTACCTCAGGCTGGATCATTCACGAGGTCACTGGGAGCCGCAACAGTGAACATGTAATGCAGTGTACGTACGGACATTTTCTAGGTCGTATTTCAAAAGATGACAAATATTGATTTTGATTATATTTACAAAATAGGGGTTAATAAAATACATGCATATTATGTCATTCGAAAGAATGACAGGTAACATAGACGGTGAGTAATTTGAATATAGATAAAATTTATTAATACACTTGATATACAGTTAAGTTATAAGTTGAGAAAAGTGTGTAAGTGCTTTAAAAATGTGGACCAAAGGGTATTCACAAGGCTTCTTATCATGTTACTACGTTCACTCGGTAACTCAGTAAGTGTAAAGGGACCAAGACTCCTTCAACACGCTCTCTATATCCATACTGAGTATTCTCAAGTCACTTGCTTACATTGGACTGCGCGCTGCCAACACCAACAACCTGATTAGTCAGGAGAGTTCTATGTGACATATACGTGATCGATTTCACTGGTTTCTTCCTTGCGTATGTACACTAGAACATACGTACTGTCTCAGTGTTTCTAAGTTCGAGCCGCCCTGGCCTGATGTAAATATAAATCGCTTGTTTTGCGAATTAAACGCATACACCTGTGTGTGTGCGTTTGGCGTAGTGCTTATATATATATATATATATATATATATATATATATATATATATATATATATATATATATATATATATATATATATATATATGTCGTGCCGAATAGGCAGATCTTGCCATCTTGGCTTAAATAGCAACGCTCATCTTGCCATATAGGACAAGTGAAAATTTGTGTTTGCATAATTTCGCCAAAATCATTCTGAACCTAACGAAAAAATATATTTCACTGGGTTTGTTTAGTATTAAATTACTGTAAACAAATTAAAATATATTTGGGTGGGTTAGACTAAAATAAATTGCTCTTGTTATGAAAAGGTTAGGTAAGTTTTCTAAGGTTCTTTTGGTACAAAATTATAAAAATTTACATTAACATTAATGAAAAAAATATATCTTTAACGTATAAGAGAAAATTTTAGAAAGGACTTAATTTTAAATGAGTTCTTGCTAATTGACCAGTTTTACATATTCGGCACGACATTGTATATATATATATATATATATATATATATATATATATATATATATATATATATATTTATATATATATATAGGTAAAACTTGCGATTTTCGCCCTAATAGCAACGCTCGTCTTGCCGAATACGGTAAGCGAAAATTTGTGTATGCAATAATTTCGTATGGCAATATATAATTACATGTGCTAAATCAACCAGGCTGTGATGGATATGTGGGCCAGCGGGCTGCCTGCAGCAACAGCCTAATTTGACCAGGCAAGCAGTAGTCAAGCCTGACCTAGGGCCTGGCTCCTGGCATAGAAAAACCCTTGAAACTCGCCCAAGGTAAAGGCATATCAAAGGTATGTGGAGCTATTGTCTGGTGCCCACACAAAAACACTCGTGGAGAAGATAGAAAAGTTGTGGTGAAAGTCTCAACACTGAAGATCCTCACGTTGACTGAAAATGGTAACCATGTAAAAGGTCGAACAGTCCTAGTAATTTACGTGCTTGACTGAGTTTACACGAGCTGTGAAGGTCCTCTGTACATTTTCTATCTCCGCAATTTCACCTGCTTTACAAAGGAACTGTTAGTGTTCAGCAATATTGCAGTGTAGAGAGAGTGAAGAAAGAAGGACAAGAAAAAATAGATGATGATTTTTAGTACTTGCAACGAGGATAACTAGAGGCCACAGTTGCAGGTCGAGGTAAAAGTGAGGCCGAATGAATACTAGTTTTTTTTTTTCTGCACAAATAAAGGTTGAAGAGTTGAGGTAGCAAGTGCTACCTCAACTCATTCTCTCTCTCTCTCTCTACACGGGGTTTTGTTAAGTTTTGATAAGGGTTCCTAAATTTATTTACAAACTAAGAGCTCTTACTTACATCAGCTCATTTGAAAGCATTTTTATTGTTATGAAACAAGCAAGGAACAGAATGAAGTTGGAGCCATCTGTGGACCAGCGATTTCATTTGGTCACCTGACTATATTTCGTTGATGTCATTATACTATACGAACATGTACCAGATATGTGTTATCCTAGAAATAAATGATCTTGGATGAAACGATGTTCTGGAGTGGGGTACGGTCAGTGCGTGGTTGCTCTTTGCTGCCCGTCTTGTTGTGTAGAAGCTCACTTCTCGCTGTCTTCGGAGTAGAGCCAAGTGTGGTAATTTGACAATATTTGCCTTGTATATAACGGTAAGGCCAGCCACATCCCTCCTGTGTTGAAGACTCTGCTGAAAAGACAGATCTATCCAGGCTGGGTCCAGGCGAGAGATGAGCAGTCTTGTTCTGCTCGCTCTCACTCACTCACACACACACACACACACACACACACACACACACACACACACACACACACACACACACACACACACACACACACAAACACACACACATTCCATAATTCAATATTCAGTAATGTCGTTTAATTTGGCCAACAGATATCTCTTTGTAGTGTCAGCCGGGTATTGCAGGATGGCTCTTGCTGCAAACTGCGCAACTTCTCCAGGAGATACAAAAAAAATCCTTGCTGCAGTTATTGCATCTCTCTGGGTGTCGAGAGACACGAACCAACTCGGAGTGTATCCCCAGTTTGTCGAGACTGTGTTTTGATTGTCCATACGTGTCGGAGAAGTTCCTGCTCACACTTTCTAACTCATCACGATCACTCGCAAGCGCCGTTCAATTAGCTAAGTGCCACCACCAGAAAATTAAAATAATTTTTTCCCTTCCGTCGTGCTGTACGTCAGGATGGAGGAGTTTTCTCAAGTTTGTTGGGAAGTTTGGTTGTGAAATTCGTCTGGTAATATTGATCCTTGAGGCTGCTCACACACGTCTGTCTGCTGCCTCGTCTCTCATGGTGAAGGAAGTTAGGTAAAATTCGTCAGGGGACAGGACTAAGTGTTTCCTGATGCGGGTCTTGGTTATATGGTGACCCCCGCCACTGGAGCTTTTTGGTCATCTGACCAAGGCTTTCAGCTGGCTTTTCGGTCCATAAGGGTCGTCACTGCCATGTAGAATCCCAGCTTTGATAAACAACGGACTTGGATCCATTTTTATGCAGTGTATGTATGTATTTTTTTTTTAAATGTTTCAAATATTTTAAGGAAATTCATGCCGTCGATATTAGAAATTTAAAGATAACGTTTTGATGTTAGAGCTTCAGTGAGTCAAGGATGGCTCTCCGAAGCTCCAACAGTGACGATTAGTCCCTTACAAAAGCTTATTACCAAGTGTGTCTTCTCGACACTGTGAAGATCGTTAACACACAGTTAACACACCTCAGCCTTGTACAGTTAATTAACACACCTCAGCCATGTACAGTTAACACACCTCAGCCTTGTACAGTTAACACACCTCAGCCTTGTACAGTTAACACACCTCAGCCTTGTACAGTTAATTAACACACCTCAGCCATGTACAGTTAACACACCTCAGCCTTGTACAGTTAACACACCTCAGCCTTGTACAGTTAACACACCTCAGCCTTGTACAGTTAACACACCTCAGCCATGTACAGTTAACACACCTCAGCCTTGTACAGTTAACACACCTCAGCCTTGTACAGTTAACACACCTCAGCCTTGTACAGTTAACACACCTCAGCCTTGTACAGTTAACACACCTCAGCCTTGTACAGTTAACACACCTCAGCCATGTACAGTTAACACACCTCAGCCTTGTACAGTTAACACACCTCAGCCATGTACAGTTAACACACCTCAGCCATGTACAGTTAACACATCTCAGCCATGTACAGTTAACACACCTCAGCCTTGTACAGTTAACACACCTCAGCCATGTACAGTTAACACACCTCAGCCTTGTACAGTTAACACACCTCAGCCATGTACAGTTAACACACCTCAGCCATGTACAGTTAACACACCTCAGCCATGTACAGTTAACACACCTCAGCCATGTACAGTTAACACACCTCAGCCTTGTACAGTTAACACACCTCAGCCATGTACAGTTAACACACCTCAGCCATGTACAGTTAACACACCTCAGCCATGTACAGTTAACACACCTCAGCCATGTACAGTTAACACACCTCAGCCATGTACAGTTAACACACCTCAGCCATGTACAGTTAACACACCTCAGCCTTGTACAGTTAACACACCTCAGCCTTGTACAGTTAACACACCTCAGCCTTGTACAGTTAACACACCTCAGCCTTGTACAGTTAACACACCTCAGCCTTGTACAGTTAACACACCTCAGCCTTGTACAGTTAACACACCTCAGCCATGTACAGTTAACACACCTCAGCCTTGTACAGTTAACACACCTCAGCCATGTACAGTTAACACACCTCAGCCATGTACAGTTAACACACCTCAGCCATGTACAGTTAACACACCTCAGCCATGTACAGTTAACACACCTCAGCCATGTACAGTTAACACACCTCAGCCTTGTACAGTTAACACACCTCAGCCATGTACAGTTAACACACCTCAGCCATGTACAGTTAACACACCTCAGCCATGTACAGTTAACACACCTCAGCCTTGTACAGTTAACACACCTCAGCCTTGTACAGTTAACACACCTCAGCCTTGTACAGTTAACACACCTCAGCCTTGTACAGTTAACACACCTCAGCCTTGTACAGTTAACACACCTCAGCCTTGTACAGTTAACACACCTCAGCCTTGTACAGTTAACACACCTCAGCCTTGTACAGTTAACACACCTCAGCCTTGTACAGTTAACACACCTCAGCCTTGTACAGTTAACACACTTCAGCCTTGTACAGTTAACACACCTCAGCCTTGTACAGTTAACACACCTCAGCCTTGTACAGTTAACACACCTCAGCCTTGTACAGTTAACACACCTCAGCCTTGTACAGTTAACACACCTCAGCCTTGTACAGTTAACCGACCTCAGCCTTGTACAGTTAACACACCTCAGCCTTGTACAGTTAACACACCTCAGCCTTGTACAGTTAACACACCTCAGCCTTGTACAGTTAACACACCTCAGCCTTGTACAGTTATGTTAGGTAAGACACATATGCAGCAGTTAGGTATCGTTATTTCGAAACGTTTCGCCTACACAGTAGGCTTCTTCAGTCGAGTACAGAAAAGTTGATAGAAGCAGAAGAGACTTGAAGACGATGTAAGCAGTCCATCACCCTTGAAGTTTTAAGGTGGTCAGTCCCTCAGTCTGGAGAAGAGTATTGTTCCATAGTCTGAAACAATATGGAGTTGAAGTGACAGGATGGAGCCTTATATACCGCCACTTCAACTCAAGCCATGTACAGATAGTTATCATTTTTGTTCTTTTAATAGATGAAATATATAGATATCCTTGAAAGATGTTCCTGGCGACTTGGTGATGGTCCCATGAATAATTTCTGGATTATATTTATCAAGTTGTCTTTTGTAGTTGAGTGAAAAGTAGGGATGATAGGCCTCGATAGACAAGATACTTGTCTAGCTTCCTCTTGAAGACTTCTGCACTTGTTCCAAACTGTTTATGATATTTTCTGATAAGATGTTGAATAATCTGGAGCCATGGATGTTGATACAGTGTTTCTTTTTTGTGTCCACTATGTTATAGCAGTTTGCAGATTTGGGGCCAGGCGCTCGAGTACTTTCCAGGTATATATTATCATGTATCTCTCTCTCTTCTCCGCTCCAGTGAGTGTATATTTAAGACTTTAAGGCGTTCCCAGAAATTCCCAGTTCGATTCTCGGGCGTAGCGAAATGTATGTTTAAGTCTCCTTGTTTGATAAGGATAATATTCCATTTCTACGCTTAACAATTCGCAAACGGGCAAAATTGTTAAACATTATCTCTCAGTCCACAGCAGGATTCAGACTTGCGGATTTTGCATCAAAGTGCAAAGTACTTTTGTCACAGCCATTCCCAGACGTAGGATTGTGTTGCAAAAGTGCTGTGCACTTTCATGCAGTGTGTGAAGGTTCGAGTTCTGCTGTGGACTGAGAATTAAGACTATTTCTATGTATATCAGAAGTATTGAAAGATAGATCATGGAAAATAAGGAGCCACTTTAGTTTTGTCTTGAACAGCTGGAAGACAGTCTTACGTGGCTAGCCAGCACAACAACAGCTGGAAGACAGTCTTACGTGGCTAGCCAGCACAACAACAGCTGGAAGACAGTCTTACGTGGCTAGCCACCACAACAACAGCTGGAAGACAGTCTTACCTGGCTAGCCACCACAACAACAGCTGGAAGACAGTCTTACCTGGCTAGCCAGCACAACAACAGCTGGAAGACAGTCTTACGTGGCTAGCCACCACAACAACAGCTGGAAGATAGTCTTACGTGGCTATCCACCACAACAACAGCTGGAAGACAGTCTTACGTGGCTAGCCAGCACAACAACAGCTGGAAGACAGTCTTACGTGGCTAGCCAGCACAACAACAGCTGGAAGACAGTCTTACGTGGCTAGCCACCACAATAACAGCTGGAAGACAGTCTTACGTGGCTAGCCACCACAACAACAGCTGGAAGACAGTCTTACGTGGCTAGCCACCACAATAACAGCTGGAAGACAGTCTGACGTGGCTAGCCACCACAACAACAGCTGGAAGACAATCTTACCTGGCTAACCATTTCAACCAAACAGTATAGAGAGACAAGGGGTGGGAGAGTGAAACTAGTATAGCGCTGTGAACTGGTGGTAGACGAGGTGCTGTGAGCTGGTGGTAGACGAGGCGCTGTGAACTGGTGGTAGACGAGGCGCTGTGAGCTGGTGGTAGGTGAGGTGCTGTAAACTGGTGGTAGCCTGAGCGCTGAGAGCTGGTGGTAGGTGAGGTGCTGTAAACTGGTGGTAGCCTGAGCACTGAGAGCTGGTGGTAGCTTGGGCACTGCGTGATGGATAGGTAGGTGAGTAGGCTTTTGAACAGTAAACAGTCTTGTTAGCGGTGTCTCTTTGAGTTACGGTTACATAGCACGCAACCCTCGCCACCACCTGAATCGGCAGCACCGGCCACAGCATATATACAGCAACGGTTTCAGTACTAGCGGAAGCAGAAGCAGCACCAGCATAAGGAACAGCAGCAACAGGAATATCACCAGCGAAATAGTAACAGTACCGCCAACAAAAGTAACAGCACGAAACAGAAGGAACATGAATAGTAACTAAAACATTGGCAACAGTTAAAGTACTAGCAGCAGAAACCATATCAGCAGAAGCAACAGGAACAGCAGCAAAAGGAGCATGTCTAGCGAAGCGTTAATAAGAGCAAAAGCGCATCAACAACAGAAGTAACAATAGAAGAACCTACGCAGTAGCACCAGCATACAGCAGACGCTGAAGCCGCAACAGCACCCCGGCTCCAGTTCTTGAACCTTAGTGTCCTGGACTCCTCCACACCTTGACCTGTCCTAACCTGGCCGGGTTACGACGCTGCTCCGGTAGTTAAAAGGAGAGAACTCGAATCACCTAGTTTACGTGTTCTCTAAAAATTACTGCTGACTGGCACGATAATCACAGGAACTGAATTATTACAATAGGTTACAGACCGTAAAATTTGCTCCTTCAATATTTAAGTAATATATATACGTATATATATATATATATATATATATATATATATATATATATATATATATATATATATATATATATATATATATATATATATATATATATATATATATATATATAATATATATATATATATATATATATATATATATATATATATATATATATATATATATATATATATATATATATATATATATATATATATAATGTTGTGCCGAATATGTAAAACTGGTCAATTAGCAAGAACTCATTTAAAATTAAGTCCTTTCTAAAATTTTCTCTTATACGTTTAAAGATATATATTTTTTCATTAATGCTGATGTAAAAATTTATAATTTTGCACCAAAAGGAACTTGGAAAACTTACCTAACCTTATTATAACAAAAGCAATTTATTTTAGCCTAACCCAACTAAATATATTTTAGATTTGTTTACAATAATTTAATACTAAACAAAGTGAAATATATTTTTATCTTTAAACGTATAAGAGAAAATTTTAGAAAGGACTTAATTTTAAATGAGTTCTTGCTAATTGACCAGTTTTAAATATTCGGCACGACATATATATATATATATATATATATATATATATATATATATATATATATATATATATATATATATATATATATATATATATATATATATATATTATTGAGCCGTCGAGTTTCAATTTTGACGGCTATAGAAATGCACTGAATTTTATTATAGTTACGTACACAGGCACAACAGCTACCGGACTGAGTGACTGGTAAGTGGTACCGGCGAGTGATAATAGCATGTGGCACTGGCAAGTGGTACTAGCATGTGGCACTGGCAAGTGGTACTAGCATGTGGCACTGACATGTGTTTCATCGGCTATTACTTGCACTTGATCAGAGGTTTATGCATAAACGAAACCGGAACACCGACTTCGCCTTGTGAAAGAGAGAGACGCAGGGATGGGGAAGGGAAAGGAAGAAGGTAGGATACATGAATGAGGAAGGGAAGGAATAAAGTAGGAGACATTGAGGAAAAAGAATACGACATGGGACTGAAGGCTAGGGAAGACGCCCCTTAACCCTGTTCTCCCTTATCTCTTAACCCCGTTCCTCGCCTTCGACACAGTTCACTGTCACTTACCACTACTGTGTGTGTCATATTGAGTAAGGTACCTGTTGGTCACCGACCCCCGCGCCCGTCCGAGACCAGTCCAACTAGGGTGTAGCATACTGCTCATGTGCCACATCCCTGTTATATAACTCCTGTCCCTATCCCACACACCTTAGTCCCACACACTCTAGTCCCACACACCTTAGTCCCACACACACTCTAGTCCCCCACACATTCTAGTCCCACACACACTCTAGTCCCACACACTCTAGTCCCACACACTCTAGTCCCACACACTCTAGTCCCACACACCTTGGTCCCACACACACTAGTCCCACACACTCTAGTCCCACACACCTTAGTCCCGCACACTCTAGTCCCACACACCTTAGTCCCACACACCCTAGTCCCACACACTCTAGCCCCACACACACTAGTCCCACACACTAGTCCCACACACACTAGTCCCACACACACTAGTCCCACACACACTAGTCCCACACACTCTAGTCCCACACACACTAGTCCCACACACACTAGTCCCATACACACTAGTCCCATACACACTAGTCCCATACACACTAGTCCCATACACACTAGTCCCACACACACTAGTCCCACAGACACTAGTCCCACACACTCCAGTCCCGCACACACTCCAGTCCAACACCCCACCTTATCCACACACCCCGCTCCCCCCTCCTCCCCAAACCGTGCTGAGAGTGGCAATAAATTTCCTGGGTAACGAGGACAATAAAGAGGTGTCGCCAGGAGGGGTAATAACAGCCCACGCCCTCACACATGGGCCCCGCCCACGCCATGCAAGGGTCAGCCTAAGCTAGTGTACAGCCACGCCCACGCCATGCACGGATCAGTCCACGCCAGTGTACAGCTACGTCCACGCCATGCAAGGGTCAGTCCACGCCAGTGTACGACCACGCCCACTCCAGTACGTCCACCCCCACTCCAGTACGTCCACGCCCACCCCATGCAATGGTCAGCCCACGCCAGAGTACGGCCACGCCATGATTAGTCCATGCCACGATGAAGTTATATACCTTTGATAAATTCAAATTCAATTCAAAATTTATTCTCTATAAGGATTACAATGCTGAGTTTACAGAATTTGGTTATTGTGTGGTTTACATGTAGTAAAATAATTACAGAGTGTACCACTAGAACACCTAGCATGGCTAGGCATTTCGGGCAGACTTAGTTTAATTCTTAATTTTAAAATATTACAAATTATGAGGTAAGTTGGTATTGGCTAAGTGACTAAATACTAGTTTGTGAGTTTAGCAATGTGAATGCTTTTGTTTTGGCACAGTACATAGTTTCAGTATTGGAGTATCACAGGATTCATTATTTTAAGATTGAGATTAATATTTCTGTTTATGGTCAAATGGGTGAGTGTAAGTGTGAACCACCAGGTGGTATTCGTGTAGTTAGTTGACGGGGTGTATTAGGGAGATAAGATGTTTTCTAATGGTAGTTTTGAAGGTGATGAATGTGTCTGCAGTTCTAGAGTTCTCAGGTAGGGTGTTACAGATTTTAGGGCCTTTGACATATATTGAATTTTTGTAAAGGTTTAGTCGGACACGGGGAATGTCGTAGAGATGTTTGTGTCTGGTGTTGTGCCTGTGGGTTCTGTCACAACTATCAAGAAAGCGTTTTAGGTCAAGGTTGATATTGGAGTTTAAGGTCCTGTAGATGTAGATTGCACAGTAGTAACTGTGGATCTACTGAACAGGGAGTAAGTTTAGATCTATGAAGAGTGGGGGGGGGGTGTTGCCAGGGATGGGATTTAGTGATTATTCTTACCGGCTTTTTGTTGGGTTATTATTGGCTTTAGGTGTGTCGCTGCGGTTGATCCCCAAGCACAAATAGCATAGGTGAGGTATGGATAAATAAGTGAGTGGTATAGTGTGAGAAGGGCATTTTGCGGCACGTAGTATCGTATCTTGGAGAGGATCCCAACCGTTTTGGATACTTTTTTGGTTGTGTGTTGGATATGGGTGCTGAAATTCAGGTTGTTAAGGTATAGGTCTAGGAATTTACCTTCATTATGTCTGGTAATTAGAGTGTTGTCGATCTTAATGTTAATTTGTGCATCTCCTGCTCTGCTACCAAACATAATATAGTAGGTTTTGTCAGTGTTAAGCGTAAGTTTATTGGCTGTCATCCAAGTCGATATTTTGATCAGCTCCTCGTTAACAATGGTGTTGAGGGTGGCAAGATTAGGGTGAGAGATGACATAAGTCGTGTCGTCAGCAAAGAGAATGGGTTTCAGGTGTTGGGATACGTTTGGAAGATCATTGATGTATATGAGGAAGAGCAGGGGACCAAGGACACTTCCCTGCGGAACTCCAGTATCAAGTGGCCGTGTTGTTGATGCTGTGTCTTTAATGGTGACATACTTATACCTATTAGTAAGGTAAGATTTGAAATAAGCAAGCGCATGGCCTCTTATACCGTAATGATCAAGTTTGTGGAGTAGGATGTCGTGGTTTACTGTGTCAAAAGCTTTTCTTAGGTCAATAAAAATTCCTAGTGGATATTCCTTATTTTCCAATGCTGTGTAAAGCAGATCTAGCATTTTTATGATTGCATCATTAGTGCTTTTATTTTTCCTGAATCCAAATTGGCAGGGGTTGAGTATGTTTTGTGCCGTTATAAATGAATATAGTCTCCTGTGCACGAGTTTCTCAAAGATTTTGGATAGCAATGGTAAGTTTGATATTGGCCTATAGTTGTTTAAGTCTGTAGGGTCACCACCTTTATGTATTGGTGTAACCCTTACCATCTTGAGTAGTTTCGGGAAGGTGCTAGTTTCTAGTGACTTGTTAAAAAGTAATGAAATAGCATGCGAAAGGATATGGGCCGCTCGCTTACAGTAATGGTGGGACATGAGACAGATTCCCTGAGTTATTTTTAAGTGACTTTATAATCTCGGTGACTTCCGTGGGCTCAGTTGGTGCAAGATAGAAGGAATTTGGGAAATTCCCATCTAGGTAGTCCCCTGCATGGGTATTGGTATGTGGGATTTTATTGGCGAGATTAGATCCTATGATTGAGAAGAAGTCGTTTATCTTGTTAGCTGTGTCAGTGGGATGTAGTGGTGTTTCATTAGGTTTAGTTAGGACAATATTCTTGTTTTTTTTTCAGTTTGTGGGTCCCTAGAATCTGAGTGTGTGTTTTCCAGGTCTTTTTTATATCTCCTCTTGTGTCTGTGAATCTACTGGAGTAGTATAGTTGTTTGGCTTTCTTTATTACTTTGGTGAGAACTGATGAATAGTGTTTTAGAATATCTTTGTGTATTAAGCCCTGTCTATATTGCTTTTCATATTGGTGTTTCTTGTCAATGGATTTCAGAATGATGCTGGTTAGCCATGGGCAACCAAGCCGTTTGTTTGTGAATTTTCGTTTTTATAGGACAATGTTTGTTGTATAGTCTAAGTAATTTGTTAAGAAAAATATCTGTCCAGTCATCAATACCATTGGCCTTGGAGAATTCTGTAGGCCAGTCAACAGTCTCTAGGTCAGCTGTGAACTTCCTTATTGAGGCCTCATCATGGAGTCTAAATGAGACTTTGTTGTATTCAAGTGGTGGTTTACTAATGTTTGTCAGGAGGAAGGTAGGGTAGTGGTCTGTAGTGCTATCTGTGATTATCCCTGATTTAAGGGGGGCTAGTATATTGGTCCATATGTGGTTGCACTTGTCTCAGTGAGCCTGGTTGGTTTAGTTATTGTTGGTATGAGAAGTGTGTTGTTCATATTGTTGATGAAGTCAGTTACAGGCTGATCATCTAGTAGGCCAAGGTTGATGTTGAAGTCTCCAGCTAAGAGAAGGTGGTGCTTATTCATTTGTCTGTTTGTTATTAGTGACTTTAATTTCTCACTGAAATTTGGGATGTTT
Source organism: Cherax quadricarinatus (assembly GCF_038502225.1). Lineage (NCBI taxonomy): Eukaryota > Metazoa > Arthropoda > Malacostraca > Decapoda > Parastacidae > Cherax > Cherax quadricarinatus. The sequence goes on from NC_091327.1 coordinate 26,344,638, forward strand.
GTGTGAGGTATCCGGTAAATGGCACCGATTGTTATAGGTGTCTTAAGGTTTTTTACAGTAAAATTAGCAAAAATGTATTCCCCATATTCATCACTAAAGCAAGTGGTGCTAATACAAGATAATTGGTTAGAGTAATAGATTGCAATACCACCCCCAACTTGGTTTGGTCTGCAGTTGTGATTTGCTGTGTATCCTGGTAGAGGGTAGATATCTATTGTGTCCTGCTTAAGCCAGGTCTCAGTAAGAATAATGCAGGAGAAGAGTTTTGCTGCTCACGGAGCCCGGCCCTGGACCGGGCTTGAATGGTGCTTGATCAGCCAGGCTTTTGCTGCTAGCGTCCCGAAGCCCCACATATCCATCACAGCCTGGTTGATCTGGCATCTGGTAAAGATACTTGTCCAGTTTCCTCTTGAAGACTTCTACACTTGTATCAGCAGTGTTTTTGATACCCTCTGGTAAGATGTTGAAGATTCTGGGACCCCGCATGTTGATACACGTCGCACCACGACAAGGTCAGCACAAGCACACTTTCCTCCCCTATCGTCATTTTCTTTCCCATTGTCACTTTTTCCCATCATTTTCTTTCCCATAGTCATTTTCTTCATCGTCTCTGTTAAGTTTTTTTTTTTTGGTGTGTGTGTGTGTGTGTGTGTGTGTGTGTGTGTGTACTCACCTAGTTGTACTCACCTAGTTGAGGTTGCGGGGGTCGAGTCCGAGCTCCTGGCCCCGCCTCTTCACTGATCGCTACTAGGTCACTCTCCCCGAGCCGTGAGCTTTATCATACCTCTGCTTAAAGCTATGTATGGATCCTGCCTCCACTACATCGCTTCCCAAACTATTCCACTTACTGACTACTCTGTGGCTGAAGAAATACTTCCTAACATCCCTGTGATTCATCTGTGTCTTTAGCTTCCAACTGTGTCCCCTTGTTACTGTGTCCAATCTCTGGAACATCCTGTCTTTGTCCACCTTGTCAATTCCCCTCAGTATTTTGTATGTCGTTATCATGTCCCCCCTATCTCTCCTGTCCTCCAGTGTCGTCAGGTTGATTTCCCTTAACCTCTCCTCGTAGGACATACCTCTTAGCTCTGGGACTAGTCTTGTTGCAAACCTTTGCACTTTCTCTAGTTTCTTTACGTGCTTGGCTAGGTGTGGGTTCCAAACTGGTGCCGCATACTCCAATATGGGCCTAACGTATACGGTGTACAGGGTCCTGAACGATTCCTTATTAAGATGTCGGAATGCTGTTCTGAGGTTTGCTAGGCGCCCATATGCTGCAGCAGTTATTTGGTTGATGTGCGCTTCAGGAGATGTGCCTGGTGTTATACTCACCCCAAGATCTTTTTCCTTGAGTGAGGTTTGTAGTCTCTGACCCCCTAGACTGTACTCCGTCTGCGGCCTTCTTTGCCCTTCCCCAATCTTCATGACTTTGCACTTGGTGGGATTGAACTCCAGGAGCCAATTGCTGGACCAGGTCTGCAGCCTGTCCAGATCCCTTTGTAGTTCTGCCTGGTCTTCGATCGAGTGTATTCTTCTCATCAACTTCACGTCATCTGCAAACAGGGACACCTCAGAGTCTATTCCTTCCGTCATGTCGTTCACAAATACCAGAAACAGCACTGGTCCTAGGACTGACCCCTGCGGGACCCCGCTGGTCACAGGTGCCCACTCTGACACCTCGCCACGTACCATGACTCGCTGCTGTCTTCCTGACAAGTATTCCCTGATCCATTGTAGTGCCTTCCCTGTTATCCCTGCTTGGTCCTCCAGTTTTTGCACCAATCTCTTGTGTGGAACTGTGTCAAACGCCTTCTTGCAGTCCAAGAAAATGCAATCCACCCACCCCTCTCTCTCTTGTCTTACTGCTGTCACCATGTCATAGAACTCCAGTAGGTTTGTGACACAGGATTTCCCGTCCCTGAAACCATGCTGGCTGCTGTTGATGAGATCATTCCTTTCTAGGTGTTCCACCACTCTTCTCCTGATAATCTTCTCCATGATTTTGCATACTATACATGTCAGTGACACTGGTCTGTAGTTTAATGCTTCATGTCTGTCTCCTTTTTTAAAGATTGGGACTACATTTGCTGTCTTCCATGCCTCAGGCAATCTCCCTGTTTCGATAGATGTATTGAATATTGTTGTTAGGGGTACACATAGCGCCTCTGCTCCCTCTCTCAATACCCATGGGGAGATGTTATCTGGCCCCTTTGCCTTTGAGGTATCTAGCTCACTCAGAAGCCTCTTCACTTCTTCCTCGGTTGTGTGCACTGTGTCCAGCACTTGGTGGTGTGCCCCACCTCTCCGTCTTTCTGGAGTCCCTTCTGTCTCCTCTGTGAACACTTCTTTGAATCTCTTGTTGAGTTCTTCACATACTTCACGGTCATTTCCTGTTGTCTCTCCTCCTTCCTTCCTTAGCCTGATTACCTGGTCCTTGACTGTTGTTTTCCTCCTGATGTGGCTGTACAACAGTTTCGGGTCAGATTTGGCTTTCGCTGCTATGTCATTTTCATATTGTCTTTGGGCCTCCCTTCTTATCTGTGCATATTCGTTTCTGGCTCTACGACTGTTCTCCTTATTCTCCTGGGTCCTTTGCCTTCTATATTTCTTCCATTCCCTAGCACACTTGGTTTTTGCCTCCCTGCACCTTTGGGTAAACCATGGGCTCATTCTGGCTTTTTCATTACTCCTGTTACCCTTGGGTACAAACCTCTCCTCAGCCTCCTTGCATTTTGTTGCTACATATTCCATCATCTCATTAACTGGCTTCCCTGCCAGTTCTCTGTCCCACTGAACCCCGTTCAGGTAGTTCCTCATTCCTGTGTAGTCCCCTTTCTTGTAGTTTGGCTTCATTCGTCCTGGCCTTCCTGCTTCTCCCTCCACTTGTAGCTCTACTGTGTGTGTGTGTGTGTGTGTGTGTGTACGTATTGCGTATGTATACACTTGTGACTTACCGGGGACCATTGTCTAGAGCTCCTTCACCGTGACAGTCCGGCCTGAGCCAGGCTGGACTGCTGATGCTAAGGATACTTTCCCTTTCCTTATAAGAAAGGAGGAGCACTGCAGCAGGCCTACTGGCCCACTTCATGAATCAGGCCGAGGTGCTGCTTGCGTGGACATCTGTTTCCATTTTGTGGTCTGAAGGATTTGTGCTGATGTCAGATACACCATCTGAAGAACAAAAATACACAATACCGTAACTGGAACAATACACAAATAATCGAAGTCGGACCCAAACGTCGTCATTAGCGGGTTGTGTGTACATAATCTGTAATGTGCGGAGAATTTATTAAAAAATTACCTATAACGAGCCTGGGCTATGGCCGGGCTCCGGGAATAGAAAAACTCTGGGAACTCATCAGAGGTATATCAGCGGTACCTTCCATTGCCATGGCTGGGGGGGTTCCTGAACGTTTTGCTCATTTCTTTGTTGTCGTTTTTGTGTGAGTCTTTCCAGCAGATACTGAAAGAGTTCTTCAACTTTCTTTTTTTTACATATGTGAAAAAAGTATTTTGGAATTTTCCCAGTTTCTTGAATTACTTTCTGTTCCCTTTGCTCTTCTCTTTCCGGTATCAGTGCTTTCGTTTCGCTTCTATGTCTGTAGTTTCTTGGCGTAGATTTTCTTTCCTTTGTTGTGATATCTACTATTTACTGAGCATCTCAGCACGGTATGGGAAACTCTGTAGAATAAACCTTGAGGTAAGTAGGGGCGCTGTAGTCACAATAAGAAAACACTGTATCAGCATCCGTGGTCTCAAGTTTTTAAACATTTTACCAGAAGTAATCAGAAACACTGTCGAAATAAGTGTAGTCTTTTTCTGAAAACTCGACAACTCTGCAAGGTGCCGGATCAACCAGGCTGTAATGGATGTGTGGGCCATTGGGCCGCTAGGAAGAAGAGCTTGTTTAACCAGGAAAACACCAGACGAGCCTGACCCATGGCCGGGCTGCGGGATTAGAATAACTTGAAACCCATCAAAGGTAACTCTCTTGTCCAGAAAATTTTTCTCTGTAGATTATGATTTCCATCTAGGTTTTATTAGTGGGACAAACAGTAATTTGTATAACGCGGTTCTGAACAGCGCGGGTTTTGCTGTAACACGCTTTATAATTATACTTTCGTTAATTTTCGTTTAACAGTAGTAGGGTAGTGAAGTGCGTTACCCCAGTAAGGAGCGCGCGCGCGCACATGCGCGAAATGCGCGGGGTACAGGTGGTGTATCAGTGAACACGCTAGTGTTATTTCGGCTTTTGTGCATTACATTGTAACGCATTATAATAATATTTTAAGCAACGCGGTTGTGCATGGCACGGAAATTTTTCGGTACCTTTTAACCACGCTATGTAAGGTATTCTGTATTATATACAGGCCTTGCATGCTACGTCATTCAGTAATTCTATAGACTGCTTTTGAGTTTAGAATGCTTAGTACAATTTCTCAGGGAATGTGAGATAGCTTTTTTTGGATCTATCAATTCTAAAGTGTTGACTGTACTAAACATTCCCTCGTCTTGACTAATTCTTAGGTTCTCCACACTTATATTTGTGCTAGTTTGCACTTCACTGAGATTTTCGGATTTTTTTGTGTTGGAGATTATGTCCCTGATAAGTGCCTCGTTGTTTCTGATGGCCAGATATAGCGTATTTAACTTCTGTTATCTCTGGGTTAAATGCAGTCTTTCCGCACAGTTTAAGGAATTAAACCATACCCCTGGCCGGGATTGAACCCGCGGTCATAGAGTCTCAAAACTCCAGCCCGTCGCGTTTGCAATCATGTCATTACGATTTCTTGAGTCAGTCTAAGGAATTTTCTGGACTGAACTTACTGAGCTAAAGTACGTTCTACTGAGAGAATCTTTCATAGTTTACCATGCATGTTGTCCACTTTCGTGATGAGTTATTTTAGTGTGTAGATATAGAACCAGTTTATCGTATTTTTCAGCTATTTTTTTTTTGTCCTCTACTCCGGAGAATACAGTTAGTTCCAGAGAATACAATTAGTGTGTTTCTGAGTATTGGTAATAACTTAGCAGTTAACTTGTGATTCACCTGTCACACTTACATCAAAGGCCTTTGATTACTTCAAGGTGGAAGTTATTGTGAGGCTGTATCAAATACTTTATGAACCCTCTAGTAGGTTCAACCATGTTGAAATAAAAGGTTCTGTTTTCTATAATTATTCTTGTACCACCAGGTGTCCGCTTACAGCCAAATATTCACAAGCTAATAATTTAAATCTATGTTGGCAGTGAAAGTTTTTCCAGCATTCACGATACATAATGTTATTACCTCTTAATGGAGCTGTTGTTGTTTACAAATATTCTAGTATTGAGAGAATAAGTTTCTTGAAGAGTAGCGTCTTTGGCTTCATTGTTTTTGTTATGAGTCTGTCATTCTCATTGTGTGTTATCGTAACTGTATTGTGTTTTAAAAGTTAAATATAACATAGTCACCCGCAGGTACCTCAGTTTTCTTCCGCTGTATAAAGTGGTTTGGTTAAGTACCGTTCCATATTTTATGTCTAAAAGTGTTTGCGAACTTGGTCTGGTCACAGACCGGGCCGCGGGGGCGTTGACCCCCTCGGAACTCTCTCCAGGTATACTCCAGGTAACGTAGCTAATTTTTTTTAGGGTCTCGGTGAGTAATAACATGGCATTACTCCCTGAGACCAACTGGAAAAGATAGTTTTCTACTTTATAACAGGCTGCAAGTTTGCTGTGACCTTGGAGAGTGTCTGATTCCTATATAGTCTATTATCATCCACGAAGGATGATTTAGTACTATTTATGTGTGTATCAGATACGAAGAGAGAGAACTGGGGGCAAGTACTGCATCACGAGAAATATATCTCTGGTTGCCTCTCGTTTTTTTAATTATTCTGATTAATTATGATTAATTACGAGTGTTAGCGTTACACCAAGGTAAGCTGGTCACACTTGTCCAAGACTCTCGCAAACTTTGTGATCAACACGTCAACATTATCCAAACTTGTGCCGCGTGTAGCACGTGCGGCATAAGTTTGGATAATGTAGACTGTCAGTACTGTCAGTGGGCCTCCAGCAGCAACAGCCTGGTTGATCAGGCAACCACCAGACGAGCCTGGCCCATGACCGGGCTCCGAGTGTAGTTAAACTCTCGAAACTCTTCAAAGGTATATCAAAGGTAAGGTAAGATCTATTTGTTATTGCTTAACCGCCGTCTTTATGAAGTTCTGTTAGTGGTTTAAAGAGTTGTTGGATGTCAACTGAGTCTAGGTTCCGGGATTTCTAATTCATATGATAATGGTTTTGCAATTTTTGAACATTGCTAGCACTGGCTTCTGAAATGTCAAATGACTTCAGAATTATGTGTGAAATGTTAGGGGAAATTTGTGCCACATTCATGATGGTTGTCAGTGAACTAGAGTCGTAGTGTCCTCAATATTTCTCTACGAGAGAGAGGTGCATAGAGGAGGGGAGAGAGAATGAGGAAGCTTGAGACAAGGGGGGAATGAGAGAGGAGAAAAGAATGGAAGGAGACTTAACCTGCAAGTAAGGGGAAACTTTACTCCCCTTATGGCATGCTGGGTGAGGGGAAAATAGACATGCTTCAGACGAGGGGTGTACAAAATAGCGTGACACAAAATGAGTAAGGGAGGAAGGAGCGATTATTGAGGTGAAAGTTGTGGGAGGGAGTGAGTGAGAAAGAGGGTGGATGGAAGGGAGAGAGAGAGGAAGGGAGGGAGGAGGTAGACATGCTTTCAGTGTAGATTAAAGTCTGGGGTCTTTGCAGCGCAGGTAAGGAATATTAAAAATTGTGAATAGTGTACATAAATGTAACGAGTTTACAGTGCATGTAATTTATGTACGAGAGTACAATAGTATATGACAGATAAGGACGTACACTACGTGCATCAGGTGTACAAGTCGGGTGAAGTGTGGGTGCAAATGCATGGCAGAATCAACCCCTTCCCCCGACACCCCACTAACACCCCACCAACACCTCGCCCATACTTCATACATACGAGTCACATAACAGGTGGGGGATCGAAACTGTGGTAAGCGAGTCCATACCTTGCCCACCCGTGTAGACGAGTACCTGGAAGCTCATACATACCTGTGACCTGTTTCGAGGGTTCTTTATTCCCTGGCAGCCCAGCGTGAGGCTAGGCTTCCCTATTGACCGGTTGATCAACCTGGCTGTCACTGCTACCAGCCCGCAGGTCCACATAGCCATCACAACCCGGCTGATTAGGAACTCTGGTTGTACAGGCGGAAGATCATACGACTACGGATGTTGACACGGTGTTCTCTGAATGAGAGAGACATGCAAAACAGCCGGATTGACCAGGCTAGCACCAGACAAACCTGGCCCATGGCCGGGCTCCGGGAGTAGAAAGACTCTTGAAACTCATCAAACTCATAAGAGAGGATACCAGAGTATATTACTCTGGTATCTTCTCTTACTCGCTGACTTGTTTGCGCTGTCCCTTGGTACCGCTCTCCACTCACATACTGAGGATCTGTGGTTTGATTCCCGGCATGGGTAGAAACGCTGGGCATGTTTCCTTACACACACACACACACACACACACACACACACACTAGAACTACTAGCCCCTTGCTCCTGGCATTTTAGCCACCTCGTACGACATTCATTTGTGGCTTAGAGGAAGGATTCTTCTCTACTTCCCCATAGAGAATGCGCGCATGCATGCGCACGCTGTGACTCTTCCCCTGCAACCACAACTAGGTGAGTACACACACACACACACACACACAGGATTCGTTTAAGACTCTGTACACCATCTACGTCAGGCCCATACTGGAGTATGCAGCACCAGTTTGGAATCCACACCTAGTCAAGCACGTCAAGAAATTAGAGAAAGTGCAAAGGTTTGCAACAAGACTAGTCCCAGAGCTACGGGGATTGTCCTATGAAGAAAGGTTGAGGGAAATCGGCCTGACGACACTGGAGGCCAGGAGGGTCAGGGGAGACATGATAACGACATATAAAATACTGCGCGGAATAGACGAGGTGGACAAAGACGGGATGTTCCAGAGATGGGACACAGACACAAGAGGTCACAATTGGAAGTTGAAGACTCAGATGAATCAAAGGGATGTTAGGAAGTATTTCTTCAGTCATAGAGTAGTCAGGCCATGGAATAGCCTAGAAAGTGATGTGGTGGAGGCAGGAACCATACATAGTTTTAAGGCGAGGTATGATAGAGCTCATGGGGCAGGGAGAGAGAGGACCTAGTAGCAATCAGCGAAGAGGCGGGGCCAGGAGCTGTGACTCGACTCCTGCAACCACAAATAGGTGAGTACACACACACAAGGCGGGAACCATACATAGTTTTAAGGCGAGGTATGATAAAGCTCATGGAGCAGGGAGAGAGAGGATCTAGTAGCAATCAGTGAAGAGGCGGGGCCAGGAGCTATGACTCGACCCCTGCAACCACAAATAGGTGAGTACACACACACACACACACACACACAATATATATATATATATATATATATATATATATATATATATATATATATATATATATATATATATATATTTGCAAGCCTATGTCACTACTGCTTTCCACGCTTATAATTATTCAGTTACTTTCGCTGAATGAATTTGGTATGTTACTGGAAGCGTATTTATAATAGTGAGAACAACTGTTTTAGCAAAAAAAAAAAGGGGTGGGGGGAATCCACTATGACTGAGGAAATGAGAAAGAAGCGACGTTTTCTTAGCAAAACAATGGCAGAGGAAGACTTTGATAATGAATATAAGAGCAGAAAAAATCACCAGTGTTTTGTGTGTTGCAGGAGAGAGGTCAGTGGCTCTCCCTGTAATGAAAGGAAGAAAGGATGACAAAAATCGTAAGTGGGAGGGAGAAAGGAAGGATGGGATAAATGGAATGGAAGAGGGGGATTGATAGGAGAGGGTGATGGAGGGAGGGATGAATGAAATAGGAGAGAGTCTGAGATGGAGGCAGGGAATGAGATAGGAGTCTTGAAAGAAGGGGAAAAGAAGGATGGATGGATCAAGGAGAGAAGTGGGATGGGCAAAGGAGGAAGGGGAAGGGAAGGAAGAGGAAGGGAAAGGAGTTCGCTTAATCCCATTACTGAGATTACGACTGGGATGTGCGAGAGTAAAATTGGCATTGTATTGTTGAAGACAACGAAGGTAGAGAGAATAATTTAGAGTGTTGTTTATACTCCAGATTGTTGTTGCACTCCTGATTGTTGTTGTTGTTATACACTCCAGATTGTTGTTGCACTCCAGATTGTTGTTATACACTCCAGATTGTTGTTATACTCCAGATTGTTACACTCCAGATTGTTACACTCCAGATTGTTGTTGCACTCCAGATTGTTGTTATACACTCCAGATTGTTGTTATACTCCAGATTGTTACACTCCAGATTGTTACACTCCAGATTGTTGTTATACACTCCAGATTGTTGTTATACACTCCAGATTGTTGTTACACTCCAGATTGTTGTTACACTCCAGATTGTTGTTACACTCCAGATTGTTGTTATACACTCCAGATTGTTGTTACACTCCAGATTGTTGTTATACACTCCAGATTGTTGTTACACTCCAGATTGTTGTTACACTCCAGATTGTTGTTATACACTCCAGATTGTTGTTACACTCCAGATTGTTGTTACACTCCAGATTGTTGTTATACACTCCAGATTGTTGTTACACTCCAGATTGTTGTTACACTCCAGATTGTTGTTACACTCCAGATTGTTGTTATACACTCCAGATTGTTGTTATACACTCCAGATTGTTGTTACACTCCAGATTGTTGTTATACACTCCAGATTGTTGTTATACACTCCAGATTGTTATACACTCCAGATTGTTGTTATACACTCCAGATTGTTGTTACACTCCAGATTGTTGTTATACACTCCAGATTGTTGTTATACACTCCAGATTGTTATACACTCCAGATTGTTGTTACACTCCAGATTGTTGTTATACACTCCAGATTGTTGTTACACTCCAGATTGTTGTTATACACTCCAGATTGTTGTTACACTCCAGATTGTTGTTACACTCCAGATTGTTGTTGTTATACACTCTAGATTGTTACACTCCAGATTGTTGTTATACACTCCAGATTGTTGTTGCACTCCAGATTGTTATACACTCCAGATTGTTGTTACACTCCAGATTGTTGTTACACTCCAGATTGTTGTTGTTATACACTCCAGATTGTTACACTCCAGATTGTTGTTATACACTCCAGATTGTTGTTATACACTCCAGATTCTTGTTGCACTCCTGATTGTTGTTGTACACTCCAGATTGTTGTTGCACTCCTGATTGTTGTTATACACTCCAGATTCTTGTTGCACTCCTGATTGTTGTTGTACACTCCAGATTGTTGTTGCACTCCTGATTGTTGTTGTACACTCCAGATTGTTGTTGCACTCCTGATTGTTGTTGTACACTCCAGATTGTTGTTGCACTCCTGATTGTTGTTGTACACTCCAGATTGTTGTTGCACTCCTGATTGTTGTTGTACACTCCAGATTGTTACACTCCAGATTGTTGTTACACTCCAGATTGTTGTTACACTCCAGATTGTTGTTGCAATCCAGATTGTTGTTGTACACTACAGATTGTTACACTACAGATTGTTGTTACACACTCCAAATTGTTACACTCCAGATAGTTGTTACACACTCCAGATTGTTGTTGTACACTCCATATTGTTCTTACACACTCCAGATTGTTGTTACACTCCAGATTGTTGTTACACTCCAGTTGTTACAGTGATGTTAGGAAGTATTTTTTTCAGTCATAGAGTTGTCAGGAAGTGGAATAGTCTGGAGAGTGATGCAGTGGAGGCAGGATCCGTACATAGCTTTAAGAAGAGGTATGATGAAGCTCACGGAGCAGGGAGAGAGTGGACCTAGTGGCGACCAGTGAAGAGGCGGGGGCCAGGAGCCATGACTCGACCCCTGCAACCATAATTAGGTGAGTACAGTTAGGTAAGTACACAGCACACTCACGCACATGTACACACACATACATGCACACTCACGCACACGTACACACACAGAGGTGTCGTAATGCTGGTGAAGTGTTCTGGATCCAAGGAATTTGTGCTTCCTTTCCTCGGATCAAGCCTGGTAACCTCTCATTCTCCAGGCTCTGTATGACCCTGCTTATATTTGTATCTTCTCTAGTATCTTTCAGCGCAGTTCCTAGCAGTGTTTAGATTGTGGACCGATCTTCATTCCTCGCCTGTGTATTGTTCGTTCATGACAGTAGTACATGCTAAGTGCTTAATAATAATAATAATAATAATAATAATAATAATAATAATAATAATAATAATAATAATAATCTATATCTACAAGTACATGAACACTGTATACAGACCAAGATTACATCAGTGATATGCTGTATACAAAACCTCTGGTTATTCCTGGTACCTTAGATTTTCTCTCTTGAGCGAAACATTGTTTTATGGTTAACTGCTTCATATAAGATTGGCGAAACTGCTGATTTGCAGAATGTACAAAGAACATTCACAGCTTTCATCCTGGAGAATGTACAGAGATCATTCATAGTTCTCATCCTGGAGAATCAAGAGAGATCATTCACAATTCTCATCCTGAAGAATGTACAGAGAACATTCACATCTGTTATTTATTCAATCAGTTAAACATTTAGTATCACTCACTGTGCTCTGAGACACAGGCCATATTTTTTTCATAATTTACCTCTGAAAAGTATTGAAAGCTTCGTTTTTAAGGCTGCACACTGAGCCTATTTCAGAAAAATGGAAGAATGGCAGACGGTGCAAAATAGATCCATTGGAAAGCAAAAGTGTAATAAATGAGAGAGAAATCGATTCACACAGATGGTACAGTTCTCATGTTTCAGATTTGAGGAATTACAGATTCCTAGCTTTAGTTAAGGGGTCTTACCAGAAGATATCAGAAACATGGCTGGAACAAGTGTAGAAGCCTTCAAGAGGAAACTGGACAAGTATCTTCACCAGGTGCCAGGTCAACCAGGCTGTGATGGATATGTGGGGCAGTGGGCCTCCAGCAGCAACAGCCTGGTTGACCAGGCAAGCACTAGACGACCTTGGCCCATGGCCGGGCTTAGAGAGTAGATATACTCTCGAGATTCTTCAAAGGTATATATCAAAGGTATATCAAAGGTAAGGGAAAACTTGGTAACTTAGGGTAATCGTATAGGGATTCCGGTAATTATTTGAAATTTATCGATGCAGTGGAGTCTACCCGGAGTGTGTTCCCAGGATCAGTGCCCTCCCTGCCCGGTCCAAGACCAGGCCTCGTTGTGAATAGCCCGACCAACCAGGCTGTTGGTACTACCTGCACGAGGTCCAACGTGAGCACCACAGCCCGGCTGATCAGAAACTGACTTTAGAAACTTTTCCAGTTCTTCCTTGAAGACTTTTTGGAAAGGTATTTTTGATAATACATTCGTAGAAAATAACTTTTTTTTTTTTTAGTGATACGTTTGTATAATTTTTTTCTACTAACGTAATTTTGAATGTATATTTTGAAAATTTTGAAAACGTATTTTTGGAAATCTATTTTGGTAATGCATTTTAGAAATTGTATTTCAGGCTATTTTTTTTTTTTACATTGCAATTCGCACGGGTGAACAAAAATAATTGGTGCTGCCCCTGCAACATTCCATGTGCTATTTTCAGAATCATAGCAATTGCACAGCCCAGGGCATCATGGGCAGGTCCCTCCTGCCCCTGGCAGTTGCTAGACCATTACTACATAGTGTCGGATGCACTGGAAGACAACACGCAGTTGTAGTATACACAGACTTTGCAAAAGCCTATGACAATTGTGATCGCCGTGTAATCGCTCTTTCATTGCATGCAAAAAGAATAGCTGGAAAAAATGGGCAGATAGATTTTTAATTTTCTAACAAATTGGATATAAAGAGTAATAGCAAAGTAAGATCAGAGGCTGTCACAGCCTCAAGTACAGTACTTGCTCCAAATCTCTGAGATTGTCAACTTCATTATCAACTTCTATCCGTTAGTGAACAGGGAAAGGATAAAGTCTCCGTTTCATTGGTTCATTTGATGACAATGCAGTTTTGTGAACAACGGTAGTGGTAAGTCCTGGAATTTCTGAGAATATATCTTTCTCATTCTTATTATATCTCACAGACAAGTCATAACACTCTCTTCTTTTGCAAATGTTAGAATTAACATTAAAATGGTATAAAATACCGACAGATTGTTAGGTAAGACACATATGCAACAGTTAGGTATCTTTATTTCGAAACGTTTCGCCTACACAGTAGGCTTCTTCAGTCGAGTACAGAAAAGTTGAGAGAAGCAGAAGATACTTGAAGACGATGTAATCAGTCCATCACCCGTTTCAGACAACGGAACAATGCTCTTCTCCAGACTGAGGGACTGACCACCTCAAAACTTTAAGGGTGATGGACTGATTACATCGTCTTCAAGTATCTTCTGCTTCTCTCAACTTTTCTGTACTCGACTGAAGAAGCCTACTGTGTAGGCGAAACGTTTCGAAATAGATACCTAACTGTTGCATATGTGTCTTACCTAACAAATGTTAGAATTTTTATGATCGTGACATCCAGCGAGTACACAGCAAATCTCCGAGGTAATATTAACTATTTCTTCCAGTGGGCCACAGAAAACAATACAATTTTTAGTGAGGCCAGATATCAGTCACCTTGGCTATGGAGAAATTAAGTCTTATCACTTCTTAAGATATTATAAGTAATAATTATGTCCTCTCGTATCCTTCTCTGCTCAAAGGTCGTCAGGTTCAGTACTTTCAACCTCTCCTCATAGTGCAGTCTTCTCAGTTCTGGTGTTAACTGTGTAAACTTTCCCCTTCCAGGTTCTTCAAGTGCTTGACAAGGTTGTGTGTGTATTTGTGTCTGTGTTTTCTGTTCTTCTCGAGCGAAATGGGTTCTGATGTGCAATAACAGGCACAACGAATGATAGTGTAAATGCCTAAATGCCGTGTATGTAAAATAAATTATTATTATTATTATTATTATTATTGTTAGTAGTAGTAGTAGTAGTGGTGGTAGTAGTAGTGGTACTAGTAGCAGTATTAGTATTATTATTAGTATTATTATTATTAATGATGTTGCTAATGAACATTTGAAAGAAATAAGAAAGAAGCCGGGAAGGAGACAGGGGAAAATGAAAGAAGGAAAACCCCCCATTAACACCACGCCGATAATGAAGGAATTTCCATAACGAAGCTTCCATGAGGTTGTGTATAATGTGAACCGACGTGTAGGAGGGAGGGGGGAATGAGAGGTAAACCTTAATGGAATTATGGGTCACGGACTTGGCATGATGGGAGGGGACGTGTCAGGAGGGGGAGATGGGGAGTGTATGCCAATCATATGGGGGCAATGCAGTGGAGAAACGAGGGAGGGGAAGTGAAGCTGGAATGAGGAGAGGGCAAACGAGGGACGTGGTGAAGGAGACTAATGAGTGGGAAGAGACATAAAAGAGAGAAGACTGGGATGAAATAGTGTCTCTGTAGTCACATGAGACTGACTCACATATTCTCCTCTCTGTAGTGTTGAGCCTGTTCTACCAACCTGATGGTTCCGAGCATGCAGTCCTTTGTATGTACCACAGCCAGGCTAATCAGGAACGCTCTTTGGGAACTTAAGTTTCTTTCCTCTTGAAGACAGCTATGGGATCTGTCAGCAAGTTTTCCTTTGAACGGCATTCGAGGTATTTTACACTGTCCACCGAGCCTCCTGCTCTCCAAGGGACTCTCTTCAAGCTGTAAGTTTGGAAGCCTTCCCTCCAGAATTTTCCAGGTATAATTTATGATGTATCTTTCTCATTTGTGTTTCAGTGAGTGCAGTTTAGGGGATTCTAGGCGTCTGTAATTATTTAGCATTTGAATTTATAAGGACAGTGAAAAATTATCCAAAAGTGAAATAATTTCGCCTGCCTTGAGAAGCTGTTAGTGTAGAGCAATATTCCTGATGATGAATTAAAGACATGTGCAACATCTGGGTATCTTGGTGATGTTTCACCATCCAATGGCTGTATCAGTACAGTGCATGAACATAAAACAGAAATATATACAGAAAGTAGTGGAAAATGAAGTAATCAGTCCTTCAGCCTAGGGGCAGATAATGAACACCGTAGTCTTGAAGACTAAGGTGCTGAGGGACTGATTACCTCATCTTCCACTGTTTTCTGTGTATATTTCTGTTTTGTCCATGTATTGTACTGATAAAGCCACTGGATGGCGAAACGTCTAAGTCATCCTGTCGGTACTGAATACCACTGTTAATACAGCAGCAATATTCCTGTCTTGCGAGAACAAGTACTAGTTTCAAAATATTATCATGGCTTGACATCTCTTGGTCTTCAGGTTCTTGTTACTGATCCACTGTCATGTTGAGATGTGTTTATGTATGTGGAAACAGATGCCTCTCTCCCTTGTGACATAAATACCGCTGATGGGAATGTAAATACTACTCAGCTTTCTCATTCTCGTTCATGATGTGTGGTGTGATAAAAGCCTTTTTAACAATGGCTTTCATACGGCCTTTTTATTTTTTTATTTTATTTTTTTTTTTTTTGAGAAGCAGAACATTTCGTTTTTGGGGTAAGAGAACTAATGAATTGAGAGTTACTTCAGGAAGGAAATCGAATGCTGGGTTATATAACTATTATTGGAATTAATGGTTTACAATTCCTTTTAGGGGTATTTGGGAAAGATTTTTTGTTTTAATTCTCCTGAGTTTTAAGGTCAGGTGGGTAGTTACAGGAGTAGAGCAATGATCATATCACAGCATTATATATTTTTAATAGATTTTTTTTCTCCGGAAATACCTCTAACATCACTCGATTGACATCCGGGTATCATAATGCACAGTCCCACGTCATACAAGTAATATAGGCTACGCTCTGAAACTTGATTAGTTGGGCTTGAGTGAGGAGATATTCCTTGTCATCAGCGTTGGTGATGAAAACAGAAAGAGGTATCCTTGCCTACCTGTTACCTTTTAATTAATACTGGGAGGGTCACCGCCCCCCGCGGCCAGGTCCTAGACCAGGACTCTCTTCCTGTTTTTTTATCTAGCATACTTTTATCACAGTCGCAGTGTATTTCACCCTATTTTGTACGAAAGATGAATAAAGGTAGTCAAGTTACATTAACGTTCATTCACACGGTATGGGTTTTCCTGTGTAAATGTGGAAGAAGTGAGAGCTATTCCGTGCACAGTCCTCATTTTTTTTAAGGATGTGGGTCAAGAATTACTATGGTGATAAAATAACAGCAGTGCAGAACAACGTTGTGTGTCGTTAAACGAGGAAAGATATACGATCATATATTTTTAAATGATGAGAGAACCTGTGAAGATGTGTTTGGACGTCTTGCCTAGTGAAAGTATTCTTTAAAAGTTGTAGACGTATAGAATCTCTTCTCAAACTCGCATTTCATTTATTAGTGGAGGGAAATGGTATAAAATACTGATACGATAAAAATGGAGGCACAAATGCAATATAATGTGATCCTTTATTGACAACGTTTCGCCCACACAGTGAGCTTTACCATGTCACAAGCAGATCTACCTGGAGAGAGGATGAGACGAAGTATAGTGAGCTTAGTGATATACCCTTGGTATACCTTTGATGCGTTCCCGGAGCCCGGCCATGGGCCAGGCTCGTCTGGTGTTTGCCTGGTCAACCAAGCAATTGCTGCTGGTGGCCCGCTGTCCTTCATATATGTCACAACCTGGTTGATCTACAGAAGTGAGGTGAAGAGTCAGACTGAAGCTGTTAAGGCTTCCTCACAGTGATGAGTAAACCGGACTGCTGAATATTGTATCAGATTCTAAGCTTAAAGTTTAGAGGGTCAGATTATTTGCTCTTGAGACTTGTCATTGTGTCATTAATACAAAATAGGTCTTTTTAAACTAGATATGGTAAAGGGGAATCTGATACATCGCGGGCATTGTGAGGGAAGAATTTTGAGTGTTTTATGGGAGATCTTTAAGAGGATGGTAGTGGTGACGGGAAGTGGTTGTGGTGACGGTGGTAGTGGTGACGGGAAGTGGTTGTGGTGACTGTGGTAGTGGTGACGGTGGTTGTGGTGACGGTGGTAGTGATGACGGGAAGTGGTTGTGGTGATGGTGGTAGTAGTGACGAAGTGGTTGTGGTGACTGTGGTAGTGGTGACGGTGGTTGTGGTGACGGTGGTAGTGATGACGGAAAGTGGTTGTGGTGACGGAAAGTGGTTGTGGTGACGGTAGTAATGGTGACGGGAAGTGGTTGTGGTGATGGTGGTAGTGGTGACGGTGGTCGTGGTGACGGTGGTCGTGGTGACGGTGGTAGTGGTGATGGGAAATGGTTGTGGTGACGGTGGTCGTGGTGACGGTGGTTGTGGCGACGGTGGTAGTGGTGATGGGAAATGGTTGTGGTGACGGTGGTCGTGGTGACGGTGGTCGTGGTGACGGTGGTAGTGGTGATGGGAAATGGTTGTGGTGACGGTGGTCGTGGTGACGGTGGTTGTGGTGTCATTGGTTGTGATGACTGCAATAAAATAAAAGGATAGCGCCCTGTGACGATGCTTGATATCCTCGTAACACTTCATACTATATCTCTCTCTCTCCCACATGATATTTCTCCTGCGTCTGCTGCTTTTCCTTATCCTTCTGCTGCCGCTGCTGCTGCTTCTCCTGCTGCTGCTTCTCCTGCTGCTGCTTCTCCTGCTGCTGCTCCTAGAATTCTTTCTTGTTCATACTCTTACTTTTGCTGCGGCTCCTTTTTTTTCTATCCTGTTCATCTTCATACTTCTGCTGCTCATCCTCCTGCTTTTGTTGCTGCTGTTGGAGTTTCTGCCTTTGCTGGTGTTCTGCTTCTGCCACTGTTTCTGCTGCTTCTCCACGAGGTCTTTACTCAAGCACTGCAGGCAATTACTCTGAACGTGGCTGGATAAATACTGCAGTTGGCTCTTTTTTTCCCTTCTTCTCAACCTTGCTTATAAAACTTTCGAAGCACGTATCTCCAGTGCTGACCTGGTCAACGAGACTGTTGCTGCTCGCGTGTCCTCTGGCTTGCTGGTTATTACGAATCATTGACCTGAGTAAGGGGGTAAAGAATTGGGTTTGTGATGGTAGGATTGCATCGCCCGATGCAGCTAAGGTTGTTGAAGAGATGTAGTTGCTGTTGATTCTGCTGTAGCGAAGACGTATCCAGTTCTTCTGTGACTGTTATTGTCGCTGCTGGTGCTGTGACTGCTGTTGTAACTCAGCGGTGAAGGTGGAGTGTCAGCCATCCGGTGCTGTGCATATTGCTGCTTCTGCTGTAAGTTTGCTGCTGATGCTGACTGCTGTTGTAACTAAGCTATGGGGATGACAGCCCTCCGGTGCTGTGGATAATACTGTTTCTGCTGTAAGTCTTGCTGTTGGTGCTGTGACTTACGCTATGTAGCAAAGAAAGATCGATGAGCAACAAACAAGCGCATGGCGTAAGACGAGGAGCCAGGTGTTTGCTCAACTAATGAACAATGGCGAACAGGTAAAATGTTTACACACTGTCATGGCCGCTCGCTTAATTGACAAACACTCGCTAATGAGAACCCACGCAGGCCGCTAGTCGGTCCCAGAACCAAGAAGACTTCCTCTGTTATATATTAACGGTATACAGTACCGACAAGTAGGTGAATAAGACGCATGTGCAACACTTGGGTATGTTTATTGTGGAGATGTTTCACTAACCAGGGACTTGAATAGTCCAGTATAGAGATTAATATTGGAGACGGGGGAAGATGTGAAGCATCATCGATGAGGAAGGTGTGAGAGGAGCAGACTGTGCTGGCTGTGAAGGACGTTGTAAGTGCTGATAAAGTTTCTCATCATCTTTCACCATCTCTCACTTTCATCATATCTCTTACCATAATCTCAATTCATGTCTCTCACCATCATATCTCACTTCACCATGTTTGTCATCATTTCTCAACGAGCTAGTGTCTTCCGCTGTTTCTCATCCAGTTCTTCCTTCACGGGTGTTGCTTTGATGCCGCGTCGGCCTTAGATGAGACCCGCGTCAGGAAACACTTGTCCCGTTTCCTGACGAACCTTACCTAAGCACCACATCACGGCTGCGTTAAGGTTAGGTTAGGTAAAATTCGTCAGGAAACAGGACAAGTGTTTCCTGACACGAGTCTTAGTCATACGATGACCCGCCGCTGCAGCTTTTGGTCATCCGACAGAGGCCTTCCGCCGGCATACCGGTGCAAGGCCTTTGGGCCGAAGGGGAGCGATGACCCACCGTAATCAGCAACAGATAGACATCACGCAGGTACTTTTGGCTGCTGACACAATCTTCATCTGGAAATTAATTGATCGAGAGAAGCGTGTAAACTGAGGAAATTCTTATTATATGCACGGATTATGTACTTGAAATTCAATTTGTCATCGGATATAATGAATTGGAGAGAGAGCAGATGGAGTGAGAGACGGAGATGATGTGATCTGTCCAGCAGCCTTGAAGCAGTTTTGAGGCGCTTTCTTCTTAGCCTTGTGAACCGTTCAGCTCCTTGATCTCGATAGATGGATATAATGAAGTTTGGAACTAGTGTGAATATGATAATAGTATACAACACCAGCAAGTTGACACGTAAGATGCATGTGTAACAGTTTGGTAACTATTCGAGGTTGAGGGACTGACCACTTCTAAATTATGTCTTGAAGGGTGATAGACCGATTACATCGTCTTTTCATCTCTACTGCTTTGCTGCTGCCTCCTCTGTACCCGACTGAAGAAGCCTTCTAGATAGGCGAAAAGTTTCGGAATAAAGCTACCAAATTGATGCACGCGTCTCTTATTTATCACTTTGGAACCGATGTCACAACGTTCCACTCCCCAATTGTATTTTTGTTATACATTTTTCAATACAATTGTTTACCACCAAGGTAGGTGACCCAAACAAGAAACCCCATTCACCGTCACTCGAGGGTGTGAACACTGAGAGGTGTGTATTTGTCAGTGTATATTTACCGAAACTTTCGACCCTTACAGTATTTTAGGGATAACAGTATCCTGGAGGGTGGCGTACAGGTGACTTGCAGTCTAAAAATTCACCTTTCCGGTTGATGAGCTTTTAACTCGATAAAGCAGCCAGTCCCTAGCTGTCCTGCCAGTTGTACAGATATCATTAACTAATGCCACAGTGAACCGCAATATCCCAAACCATTACCTGAAATATACCTGGAGGGTGTTTCAGGGATCAACGCCCCCTCGGCCCGGTCAATGACTAGACCTCGTGGTGGAGCAGGACCTGATCAACCAGGCTGTTACTGCTGACCTTACGCAAACCGACGTACGAACCACAGCCCGGCTGGTCAGGTACTGACTTTAGTTGCGGGTCCAGCTCCCTCTTGAAGACAGCCAGGGATTTATTGGTAATCCCCTCTTATGTATGCTGGGAGGCAGTTGAACAGTCTTGGGCCCCCGACACTTGTATTGTCACTTAGGGTACTCATGGCGTCCCTACTTTTCATTTGAAATACACAAACCGAATTTCCCATCTTCAAAACAAGTCTGGCTGAAGTGTGTACCTGACTCCCATCATAAATACTACCTTCGTCATTCCGCAGCAGCACGCTCTAGGTGCTCCTTGATCCAGTGAATTGTCTTAACTGTTATACCTGCTTCCCCTTACATTTGGTAGAATAGTGTCTTGTGAAGGACTGTATCAGTTGTGTGATGCTGCTTGTGTTCCTGTGTACACGTTGTGTGCGAATGTGTACACATGTGCGCCTGTATACACATTGTGTGCGCATGTGCATGCGTGTCTGTCCAAGAATTACCACTTTTAGCTCTAGTCAAGTGTGAAATTTATTATCTTAAAGGGAGAGGAATTAATTTGTTTGGGCATCGTTATCTTGGGCGTGTGTTGGACTAATGGAGTTAGTGGTGTGGAAGGAAGTGCTATGGTATGTGTAGTGTGTGTGTGTGTGTGTGTGTGTGTGTGTGTGTGTGTGTTAGTTACCATTTTGTCTTAGGCACATGTCGATTAGACACTAGGCCTGTTGTGTGTGTGTATGTGTGTGTGTGTGTGTGTGTGTGTTTCTGTCTTGTGTGTGTCTGTGTGTGTGTGTGTGTGTCTGTCTGTCTGTCTGTGTGTGTGTGTGTGTGTACTCACCTTGTTGTACTCACCTAGTTGAGGTTGCAGGGGTCGAGTCCAAGCTCCTGGCCCCGCCTCTTCACTGGTCGCTACTAGGTCACTCTCCCTGAACCATGAGCTTTATCGTACCTCTGCTTAAAGCTATGTATGGATCCTGACTCCACTACATCGCTTCCCAAACTATTCCACTTCCTGACTACTCTGTGGCTGAAGAAATACTTCCTAACATCCCTTTGATTCATCTGTGTCTTCAACTTCCAACTGTGTCCCCTTGTTACTGTGTCCAATCTCTGGAACATCCTGTCTTTGTCCACCTTGTCAATTCCTCTCAGTATTTTGTAAGTCGTTATCATGTCCCCCCTATCTCTCCTGTCCTCCAGTGTCGTCAGGTTGATTGTGTGTGTGTGTGTGTGTGTGTGTGTGTGTGTGTGTGTGTGTGTGTGTGTGTGTGTGTGTGTTTGATGCCAACGTAGCTTTCTGGTATGGTGTTTATACTTTTACCTTTCATATAACTTTAGCAAGTTTCGAGAGTTTTGCTACTCCCGCAGCCTAGTTCAGGCTTGTCTGGTGCTTGTTTTATGAACCAGGCTGTTGCTCTGGTCCGCATCCTTCACAGCCTAGTTGATCCAGCACTTGCCGGAGGTACTTGTTCAGTGTCCCCCTGAAGATTACTGCATTGTTTTATGGGGCCGTGTTTTGGTGTGGTGTGTGAGGACGTGTTCCGAGGTGGTACTCACCTAGTTGTACTCACCTAGTTGAGGTTGCGGGGGTCGAGTCCGAGCTCCTGGCCCCGCCTCTTCACTGATCGCTACTAGGTCACTCTCCCTGAGCCGTGAGCTTTATCGTACCTCTGCTTAAAGCTATGTATGGATCCTGCCTCCACTACATCGCTTCCCAAACTATTCCACTTACTGACTACTCTGTGGCTGAAGAAATACTTCCTAACATCCCTGTGATTCATCTGTGTCTTTAGCTTCCAACTGTGTCCCCTTGTTACTGTGTCCAATCTCTGGAACATCCTGTTTTTGTCCACCTTGTCAATTCCTCTCAGTATTTTGTATGTCGTTATCATGTCCCCCCTATCTCTCCTGTCCTCCAGTGTCGTCAGGTTGATTTCCCTTAACCTCTCCTCGTAGGACATACCTCTTAGCTCTGGGACTAGTCTTGTTGCAAACCTTTGCACTTTCTCTAGTTTCTTTACGTGCTTGGCTAGGTGTGGGTTCCAAACTGGTGCCGCATACTCCAATATGGGCCTAACGTATACGGTGTACAGGGTCCTGAACGATTCCCTATTAAGATGTCGGAATGCTGTTCTGAGGTTTGCTAGGCGCCCATATGCTGCAGCAGTTATTTGGTTGATGTGCGCTTCAGGAGATGTGCCTGGTGTTATACTCACCCCAAGATCTTTTTCCTTGAGTGAGGTTTGTAGTCTCTGACCCCCTAGACTGTACTCCGTTTGCGGCCTTCTTTGCCCTTCCCCAATCTTCATGACTTTGCACTTGGTGGGATTGAACTCCAGGAGCCAATTGCTGGACCAGTTCTGCAGCCTGTCCAGATCCCTTTGTAGTTCTGCCTGATCTTCGATCGAGTGTATTCTTCTCATCAACTTCACGTCATCTGCAAACAGGGACACCTCAGAGTCTATTCCTTCCGTCATGTCGTTCACAAATACCAGAAACAGCACTGGTCCTAGGACTGACCCCTGCGGGACCCCGCTGGTCACAGGTGCCCACTCTGACACCTCGCCACGTACCATGACTCGCTGCTGTCTTCCTGACAAGTATTCCCTGATCCATTGTAGTGCCTTCCCTGTTATCCCTGCTTGGTCCTCCAGTTTTTGCACCAATCTCTTGTGTGGAACTGTGTCAAACGCCTTCTTGCAGTCCAAGAAAATGCAATCCACCCACCCCTCTCTCTCTTGTCTTACTGCTGTCACCATGTCATAGAACTCCAGTGTGTGAGGACGTGTTCCGAGGTGGTGTGTGAGGACGTGTTTTCGAGTAGTGTGTGAGGACGTGTTCCGGGGTGGTGTGTGAGGACATGTTTTCGAGTGGTGTGTGAGGACGTGTTCCGGGGTGGTGTGTGAGGACGTGTTTTGGTGTGGTGTGTGAGGACGTGTTCCGGGGTGGTGTGTGAGGACGTGTTTTCGAGTGGTGTGTGAGGACGTGTTCAGGGGTGGTGTGTGAGGACGTGTTCCGGGGTGGTGTGTGAGGACGTGTTCCGGGGTGGTGTGTGAGGACGTGTTCCGGGGTGGTGTGTGAGGACGTGTTTTGGAGTGGTGGGTGAGGACGTGTTCCGGGGTGGTGTGTGAGGACGTGTTCCGGGGTGGTGTGTGAGGACGTGTTCCGGGGTGGTGTGTGAGGACGTGTTCCGGGGTGGTGTGTGAGGACGTGTTCCGGGGTGGTGTGTGAGGACGTGTTCCGGGGTGGTGTGTGAGGACGTGTTCCGGGGTGGTGTGTGAGGACGTGTTTTGGAGTGGTGTGTGAGGACGTGTTCCGGGGTGGTGTGTGAGGACGTGTTCCGGGGTGGTGTGTGAGGACGTGTTCCGGGGTGGTGTGTGAGGACGTGTTCCGGGGTGGTGTGTGAGGACGAGTTCCGGGGTGGTGTGTGAGGACGTGTTCCGGGGTGGTGTGTGAGGACGTGTTTTGGAGTGGTGTGTGAGGACGTGTTCCGGGGTGGTGTGTGAGGACGTGTTCAGGGGTGGTGTGTGAGGACGTGTTCCTGGGTGGTGTTTGAGGACGAGTTCCGGGGTGGTGTGTGAGGACGAGTTCCGGGGTGGTGTGTGAGGACGTGTTCCGGGGTGGTGTGTGAGGACGTGTTTTGGAGTGGTGTGTGAGGACGTGTTCCGGGGTGGTGTGTGAGGACGTGTTCCGGGGTGGTGTGTGGGGACGTGTTCCGGGGTGGTGTGTGGGGACATGTTCCGGGGTTGTGGTGTGTGGACGTGTTCCGGGGTTGTGGTGTGTGGACGTGTTCCGGGGTTGTGGTGTGTGGACGTCTTCCGGGGTGGTGTGTGGGGACGTGTTCCGGGGTGGTGTGTGGGGACGTGTTCCGGGGTGGTGTGTGGGGACGTGTTCCGGGGTGGTGTGTGGGGACGTGTTCCGGGGTGGTGTGTGGGGACGTGTTCCGGGGTGGTGTGTGGGGACGTGTTCCGGGGTGGTGTGTGGGGACGTGTTCCGGGGTGGTGTGTAGGGACGTGTTCCGGAGTGGTGTGTGGGGACGTGTTCCGGGGTGGTGTGTGGGGACGTGTTCCAGGGTGGTGTGTGGGGGGACGTGTTCCGGGGTGGTGTGTGGGGGACGTGTTCCGGGGTGGTGTGTGGGGACGTGTTCCGGGGTGGTGTGTGGGGGGACGTGTTCCGGGGTGGTGTGTGGGGACGTGTTCGGGGGTGGTGTGGGGGGACGTGTTCCGGGGTGGTGTGTGGGGACGTGATCCGGGGTGCTGTGTGGGGGGACGTGTTCCGGGGTGGTGTGTAGGGACGTGTTCCGGGGTGGTGTGTGGGGACGTGTTCCGGGGGGGTGTTGTGGGGGGACGTGTTCCGGGGTGGTGTGTGGGGACGTGTTCCGGGGGGGGTGTGGGGGGACGTGTTCCGGGGTGGTTTGTGGGGACGTGTTCCGGGGTGGTGTGGGGGGACGTTTTCCGGGGTGGTGTGTGGGGACGTGTTCCGGGGTGGTGTGGGGGGACGTGTTCCGGGGTGGTGTGTGGGGACGTGTTCCGGGGGGGTGTGGGGACGTGTTCCGGGGGGGGGTGTGGGGACGTGTTCCGGGGTGGTGTGTGGGGACGTGTTCCGGGGTGCTGTGTGGGGGGACGTGTTCCGGGGTGGTGATTTTTGTGATTTTTTTTTTAATATTATGTTCTTGTTTAATTTTGTGACAAGTGTTACATGGTCAGCAGTGTACGTGGTGGGAGGTGACCATCCATCCCACAACAGTGACGCTCCCACAGTACTGAGGTGACCATCCATCCCACAACAGTGACGCTCCCACAGTACTGAGGTGACAATCCATCCCACAACAGTGACGCTCCCACAATACTGAGGTGACCATCCATCCCACAACAGTGACGCTGCCACAGTACTGAGGTGACCATCCATCCCACAACAGTGACGCTCCCACAATACTGAGGTGACCATCCATCCCACAACAGTGACGCTGCCACAGTACTGAGGTGACCATCCATCCCACAACAGTGACGCTCCCACAGTACTGAGGTGACCATCCATCCCACAACAGTGACGCTCCCACAGTACTGAGGTGACCATCCATCCGACAACAGTGACGCTCCCACAGTACTGAGGTGACCATCCATCCTACAACAGTGACGCTCCCATAATACTGAGGTGACCATCCATCCCACAACAGTGACGCTCCCACAATACTGAGGTGACCATCCATCCCACAACAGTGACGCTCCCACAATACTGAGGTGACCATCCATCCCACAACAGTGCGCTCCCACAATACTGAGGTGACCATCCATCCCACAACAGTGACGCTCCCACAATACTGAGGTGACCATCCATCCCACAACAGTGACGCTCCCACAATACTGAGGTGACCATCCATCCCACAACACTGACGCTCCCACAATACTGAGGTGACCATCCATCCCACAACAGTGACGCTTCCACAGTACTGAGGTGACCATCCATCCCACAACAGTGACGCTCCCACAATACTGAGGTGACCATCCATCCCACAACAGTGACGCTCCCACAATACTGAGGTGACCATCCATCCCACAACAGTGACGCTTCCACAGTACTGAGGTGACCATCCATCCCACAACAGTGACGCTCCCACAATACTGAGGTGACCATCCATCCCACAACAGTGACGCTTCCACAGTACTGAGGTGACCATCCATCCCACAACAGTGACGCTCCCACAATACTGAGGTGACCATCCATCCCACAACAGTGACGCTTCCACAGTACTGAGGTGACCATCCATCCCACAGAAGTGACGCTTCCACAGTACTGAGGTGACCATCCATCCCACAACAGTGACGCTCCCACAATACTGAGGTGACCATCCATCCCACAACAGTGACGCTTCCACAGTACTGAGGTGACCATCCATCCCACAACAGTGACGCTCCCACAATACTGAGGTGACCATCCATCCCACAACAGTGACGCTCCCACAATACTGAGGTGACCATCCATCCCACAACAGTGACGCTTCCACAGTACTGAGGTGACCATCCATCCCACAACAGTGACGCTCCCACAATACTGAGGTGACCATCCATCCCACAACAGTGAGTGACGCTTCCACAGTACTGAGGTGACCATCCATCCCACAACAGTGACGCTCCCACAATACTGAGGTGACCATCCATCCCACAACAGTGACGCTTCCACAGTACTGAGGTGACCATCCATCCCACAACAGTGACGCTTCCACAGTACTGAGGTGACCATCCATCCCACAACAGTGACGCTCCCACAATACTGAGGTGACCATCCATCCCACAACAGTGACGCTGCCACAGTACTGAGGTGACCATCCATCCCACAACAGTGACGCTTCCACAGTACTGAGGTGACCATCCATCCCACAACAGTGACGCTCCCACAATACTGAGGTGACCATCCATCCCACAACAGTGACGCTTCCACAGTACTGAGGTGACCATCCATCCCACAACAGTGACGCTCCCACAATACTGAGGTGACCATCCATCCCACAACAGTGACGCTCCCACAGTACTGAGGTGACCATCCATCCCACAACAGTGACGCTCCCACAATACTGAGGTGACCATCCATCCCACAACAGTGACGCTCCCACAATACTGAGGTGACCATCCATCCCACAACAGTGACGCTCCCACAATACTGAGGTGACCATCCATCCCACAACAGTGACGCTGCCACAGTACTGAGGTGACCATCCATCCCACAACAGTGACGCTGCCACAGTACTGAGGTGACCATCCATCCCACAACAGTGACGCTTCCACAGTACTGAGGTGACCATCCATCCCACAACGGTGACGCTCCCACAATACTGAGGTGACCATCCATCCCACAACAGTGACGCTTCCACAGTACTGAGGTGACCATCTATCCCACAACAGTGACGCTGCCACAGTACTGAGGTGACCATCCATCCCACAACAGTGACGCTCCCACAGTACTGAGGTGACCATCCATCCCACAACAGTGACGCTGCCACAGTACTGAGGTGACCATCCATCCCACAACAGTGACGCTGCCACAGTACTGAGGTGACCATCCATCCCACAACAGTGACGCTCCCACAGTACTGAGGTGACCATCCATCCCACAACAGTGACGCTCCCACAGTACTGAGGTGACCATCCATCCCACAACAGTGACGCTCCCACAGTACTGAGGTGACCATCCATCTCACAACAGTGACGCTCCCACAGTACTGAGGTGGCCATCCATCCCACAACAGTGACGCTCCCACAATACTGAGGTGACCATCCATTCCACAACAGTGACGCTCCCACAATACTGAGGTGGCCATCCATCCCACAACAGTGACGCTCCCACAATAGTGAGGTAGCCATCCATCCCACAACAGTGACGCTCCCATAATACTGAGGTGACCATCCATCCCACAACAGTGACGCTCCCACAATACTGAGGTGACCATCCATCCCACAACAGTGACGCTCCCACAATACTGAGGTGACCATCCAGCCCAGAACAGTGACGCTCCCACAGTACTGAGGAAGCCATCCATCCCACACCAGTGACGCTCCCACAGTACTGAGGGGTCCATCCATCCCACAACAGTGACGCCCCACAATACTGAGGTGACCATCCATCCCACAACAGTGACGCTCCCACAATACTGAGGTTACCATCCATCCCACAACAGTGATGCTCCCACAGTACTGAGGGGACCATCCATCCCACAACAGTGACGCTCCCACAATGCTGAGGTGACCATCCATCCCAAAACAGTGATGCTCCCACAGTGCTGAGGTGACCATCCATCCCACAACAGTGATGCTCCCACAATACTGAGGTGACCATCCATCCCACAACAGTGACGCTCCCACAGTACTGAGGTGACCATCCATCCCACAACAGTGACGCTCCCACAGTACTGAGGGGACCATCCATCCCACAACAGTGACGCTCCCACAATACTGAGGTGACCATCCATTCCACAACAGTGACGCTCCCACAGTACTGAGGTGACCATCCATCCCACAAGTGACACTCCCACAGTACTGAGGTGACCATCCACCCCACAACAGTGACGCTCCCACAATACTGAGGTGACCATCCATCCCACAACAGTGACGCTCCCACAGTACTGAGGTGACCATCCATCCCACAACAGTGACGCTCCCACAGTACTGAGGGGACCATCCATCCCACAACAGTGACGCTCCCACAATACTGAGGTGACCATCCATTCCACAACAGTGACGCTCCCACAGTACTGAGGTGACCATCCATCCCACAAGTGACGCTCCCACAATACTGAGGTGACCATCCATCCCACAACAGTGACGCTCCCACAATACTGAGGTGACCATCCATCCCACAACAGTGACGCTCTCACAGTACTGAGGTGACCATCCATTCCACAACAGTGACGCTCCCACAGCACTGAGGTGACCATCCATTCCACAACAGTGACGCTCCCACAGTACTGAGGTGACCATCCATCCCACAACAGTGACGCTTCCACAGTACTGAGGTGACCATCCATCCCACAACAGTGACGCTCCCACGATACTGAGGTGACCATCCATCCCACAACAGTGACGCTCCCACAGTACTGAGGTGACCATCCATCCCACAACAGTGACGCTCCCACAGCACTGTATTCCTGGCGTCATTAAGGTGATTCTCATTGTTGTTATCCTCGTTCGTGTCTTCGTATTGATAAGAACAAAAAGATCGAACACCTTGCCTGGAACAACACAAATAACCCACACATGGGAGAGTGAGGTTACCTTGTTTTAGGTTACTTTATCTTCCAACCTCAACCTCTCCCCCCACACCTCATCCTCTTCCCCCCACACCTCAACCTCTTCCCCCCACACCTCAACCTCTTCCCCCCACACCTCAACCTCTTCCCCCCACACCTCAACCTCTTCCCCCCACACCTCAACCTCTTCCCCCACACCTCGACCTCTTCCCCCCACACCTCAACCTCTTCCCCCACACCTCAACCTCTTCCCCCACACCTCAACCTCTTCCCCCACACCTCAACCTCTTCCCTCACACCTCAACCCCTCTCCCTCACACCTCAACCTCTTCCCCCACATCTCAACCTCTTCCCCCACACCTCAACCTCTTCCCCCACATCTCAACCTCTTCCCCCACACGTCAACCTCTTCCCCCACACGTCAACCTCTTCCCCCACACCTCAACCTCTTCTCCCACACCTCATCCTCTCCCCCCACACCTCATCCTCTCCCCCCCACACCTCATTCTCTCCCCCCACACCTCATCCTCTCCCCCCCCACACCTCATCCTCTCCCCCCCACACCTCAACCTCTCCTCCCCACACCTCAACCTCTCCCCCACACCTCAACCTCTCCCCCCACACACCCCAAAAGCAGTAATCTACATCAACCTCTCTCCAGCACCATTAACCAAGGTTAACTACATCCCCCTGGCTCGAATTTTTAATTTAAGCCAAAAATAAAACCTCTTTTTTTTGGTATATAAAGAGTTTTTAACCAGCGCATTTTTTATATAATTAGTCTTCGCTGGCTAAATGCACGTGTTGCAACCTAACTGTGTTGTAGCTTTCCCTCGACGCGATTTGCATACACTTGTATCGGTTTCTTTTGATGGGCAGGCGGCTTGTACACACCTAATTGTGGTTGCAGGGGTCGAGACTCAGCTCCTGGCCCTGCCTCTTCACTGACTCCTACTGAGTCCTCCCTTTCCCTGCTCCATGAGCTTTATCATACCTCGTCTTAAAACTATGTATAGTTCCTGCCTCCACTACATCGCCTGCCAGACTATTCCACTTCCTAACAACTCTATGACTGAAGAAATACTTCCTAACATCCCTTTGACTCATCTCAGTCTTCAGCTTCCAATTGTGAACCCTTGTTTCTGTGTCCCATCTCTAGAACATCCTGTCTCTGTCCACCTTGTCTATTCCACGCAGTAATTTGTATGTCGTTATCATGTCTTCCCTGACCCTCCTGTCCTCCAGTGTCGTCAGACCGATTTCCCTTAACCTTTCTTCATAGGACATTCCCCTTAGCTCTGGAACTTGCCTTGTTGCAAACCTTTGCACTTTCTCTAATTTCTTGACGTGTTTGACCAGGTGTGGGTTCCAAACTGGTGCTGCGTGCTCCAGTATGGGCCTTGAACGATTCCTTACAGAGGCACCGGAACGCTATTCTCAGGTTTGCCAAGCGCCCATGTGCCGCAGCAGTTATCTGCTTAATGTGTGCTTCTGGCGATGTACTCGGTATTATACTCACTCCTAGGTCTTTCTCCTTGAGTGAGGTTTTTGTGTGTGTGTGTGTGTGTGTGTGTGTGTGTGTGTGTGTGTGTGTGTGTGTGTGTGTGTGTGTGTGTGTGTGTGTGTGTGACTGGTTACTGCAATTATAATCCAATTTCACGTTCTCATGGAGCTGTTAACTTTATTTTCAAAAAGAGGTTTGATTACTAGGTAGTGAGTGCTGGTAGTAGTGGTGGTGCTGGTAGTAATGGTGAGTGCTGGTAGTAGTGGTGGTGCTGGTAGTAGTGGTGGCGATGGTAGTAGTGGTGGTGCTGGTAGTAGTGGTGGTGATGGTAGTAGTGGTGGTGATGGTAGTAGTGGTGGTGATGGTAGTAGTGGTGGTGTTGGTAGTAGTGGTGGTGCTGGTAGTAGTGGTGGTGCTGGTAGTAGTGGTGGTGCTGGTAGTAGTGGTGGTGATGGTAGTAGTGGTGGTGCTGGTAGTAGTGGTGGTGCTGGTAGTAGTGGTGGTGCTGGTAGTAATGGTGAGTGCTGGTAGTAGTGGTGGTGCTGGTAGTAATGGTGAGTGTTGGTAGTAGTGGTGGTGCTGGTAGTAATGGTGAGTGCTGGTAGTAGTGGTGGTGCTGGTAGTAATGGTGAGTGCTGGTAGTAGTGGTGGTGCTAGTAGTAGTGGTGGTGCTGGTAGTAGTGGTGCTGGTAGTAGTGGTGGTGCTGGTAGTAGTGGTGGTGATGGTAGTAGCGGTGATACTGGTAGTAGCGGTTGTTGTGCTAGTAGTAGTAAATGCCGATAGTAATGGTGATTGCTGGTAGTAGTGGTGGTGGTGGTGATGGTAGTAGTAATAGTGGGTGGTGGAGGATAGTAGTGTTAGTGGGTGTAATGATAGTGGTAAAGTTGGTTAAGAGAAGTTCCAAGACTGCTGTCTCTTGGTAAGTCCCCTTACATATGAAGAGAGACGTTGAAGAGTCCGGTGGCCTGTAAGCTTATCGAGTCATCTCTTAATGTGCTTATTGCACCCTGCCTATAAATGGAGATCTGTGTACTAGTGATCTATCCACAGCAGATTTCAGGGGTCAT
The DNA here is from genome assembly GCF_038502225.1 of Cherax quadricarinatus. Taxonomy (NCBI): domain Eukaryota; kingdom Metazoa; phylum Arthropoda; class Malacostraca; order Decapoda; family Parastacidae; genus Cherax; species Cherax quadricarinatus. The sequence continues at coordinate 26,376,296 of NC_091327.1, forward strand.
CGTCCCCACGGTTTGGTCCCAGGCCTGGTTGATGGCCGGATTAATGAGGCTGTTATTGTTAGCAGCACGCAGTCCATCGTAGGCACCACTGTAATAGATGGTGAACTAGTAAAGGCTATTTTAATAGTGAAAGTGTAAAAATAGTGTTGAGTTACACAATCCCTCCCACACATCTGTAGTGGAGGCAGGATCCATACATAGCTTTAAGCAGAGGTATGATAAAGCTCACGGCTCGGGGAGAGTGACCTAGTAGCGATCAGTGAAGGGGCGGGGCCAGGAGCTCGGACTCGACCCCCGCAACCTCAACTAGGTGAGTACAACTAGGTGAGTACATCTTCCACTGCCCAACCCAACACACCTTCCAATACCCAGCTCACACACCGTGTAGCCTGACCCTTGCCCCCATATTCATTCATCCACCCACGCTCACACCCATCCACTCCCCCATCCCGCCCATCCATCTTTTGCACCCATCCTCATTCGCCTCCCGCCCGTCCACATACACTCTTCAACAAAACATTTGTATTTCCATTTGCACCTCTCCAGCAGCGGCCAGGTCCCAGCTCAGACCTTCTGGTGGCTGGCCTGATCGCCCAGCCACAGGTTTGTTAGTAATTTTCCTCATACACGAACGGAGGGCGTTGAAAATCGAGGACTTCTTACACTAATGGAGTTCTTTCTTAGTGCACTTTTCGCTCCCCTGTCTTTTTATTGGACATACTCTGCACCGTCTGCTGAGTTTCTTGCTTTGAAACCATTGTCTTCAAGATTTTCAGGCGTGTAATGTACCTGGTACACTACACGTAAACTGTCACTGAGTCATGGTGGAGATTGAGGTATCTTTATACCTTTGATATATACTTTTGACGCGTTTCGATAGTTTTTCTACTCCCATTTCTTCAGTAGTGTATAATTTGTTCTCCGTGTCTTGCATATTGACATTGATTTTAGTTTTGCCTATTTACAAAATTCATTTTATTGGTATTGTTATAATTTCTTAATGCGTTTTTGTTTCTTTGCAGGTAAAATAAGAACACGTTGGACGAAGTATGCTTGGTAAGCAAGTCTGTCCACTCAAGATTGTTTATCATGCCCCAGACTGCCAGGTAAGGCCTGAGTCCAGCCACAAGAAACCTAAAGGCATCAAGACAGTGCACAGGGGTACTGGCCTGGATTTTGTTCTGTTTACTATTACCTAAGAGTAGTGGTAAACAAAGGAAAATCTAGCAGGAAAGATCACTCCCAGCTAGCTTAATTTAATCTCAAACTGAGGTGAAATTCTCCCAAGTGTTGGTTATTAGTGAACTGTTCCAGCTATGATATGGAGTCTTTTTCGTCTTTTTAAACGTTCACATTAAATTATTAGCCTCATGTGCCCTATCATACCTTGTATTGAAAATGAATGTGAAATATGATTCCTTATCCCACTTATGAGCCCTCATCTTCCTGTGGTTCCTGTGACTCTTTTTGTGTCTATAAGGTCAAACAATACCGTATGTCCCGAAGTCTTTCAGTTCCATCCCTTTAGTATATTTATTTCCCTATCGAGTCCTCTCGTTATCTATTTCGTGATAATTTTCTCACATGTCCTCCTTTCCTCTAGTGGTTTAAGCTTTTGTTTCTTTAGTGCTTATATTTCATTCCTCGTAGCTCTGGGACTGGTCACGTAGTAAATGATCAAACTTTCTATAATTTCTATAAATATTTATTCAAGTGAAAGTTCTATGCTCTTCCAGTCTGTAAATCAGCATGTTGAAGCGTTCCCTGTCTAATGTCTTCTTATAGTCCAGGAATATGTAGTCCTCCCAATCCCAATTTCCAATACCTAAGTGTGTGTGTGTGTGTGTGTGTGTGTGTGTGTGTGTGTGTGTGTCAAGAATAATAGACTGTATTTCAGTATTTCGTATCTTTGAATATTTGGACGACAATTATTGCTTTCTAGCTGGTTCCCGGTAGTTGCCAGTTGTCTGACCTCTGAAAGGTTTTTGCTAGTGGTTTGCGCAGATCCTTTTTTTCTTTCAATACCCACGGTGAGAGATACTTCAGGTCTTAGTGCATTCTATAGCTTGCTTAACAGTTTCTTCACTTCATCCATGTTTTGATGTTGGAGAGTCGCTGCTGGCCTCTTTTCTCCAGGTACGTGAAGGGCTGATGTAAATGTGGGTTGTGAGAGTGGCAGTGTATGAGGTGTGGTTGAGAGTTTGAATGAGCGTATGTGTGTGTGTGTGTGTGTGTGTGATGGGCGAGGTGGCCTTTCATTGACGCTTGTACATTACGTATTCATTGAATGTTTGATGATGGACAATTAGATTCTGCCTGGCTAAGGACTTTGTCCCTCATCACTGAGTAGTCGACAGATGAAAGAAAAAACACATGCACATACATACATGAATATATACATTCATAAATACATGTAGGTATAAATTCATGCATGCAGGCATTTACGCAAACACTGAAAATCTGTTATTGTTGCACCTTCGTTCAAGCATGGAGATATGTAGGAGGCACTCGGCTACAAGTCAATGTCTAGCATACATCGTGCCCAAAATTCTTAGGAAAAACAAGAACAACCATGAATGTCATTAGGTGGTACGTTAAGTTGTTACTTATGATCCTGTTGGAGTTGTTCAATAGGGTCACGGAAAAAGGGGAGAGACAGACAGAAAGACAGACGGACGGACGGGGAGGAGGGTATGGATGGATTGCATTTACCTTAATTACAAGAAGGCACTTGATACGGTTTCCCATCAGAGATTAAATTAGATAGGCTGTCAGTGGTGACAGGAAAAACACTAAACAGATTAAAGAGTGCCTAAAGGACAGAAAATAAAGTATCTGTAGAAGAGAAATCATCAGGATAAATTAGAGTAACATGTAGGCTACCACAAGGATCAATGTAGGGACCACTACTGTTTCTGATTTGAATGAGTTTAGATATAGGTGAAGTCTCAGAACTTGGAAGGAAAACAAAACGCATATGTGATCCATACAGATTCTGTAAAAAAAAAATGAACAAATGAAACCATGAAGTGAGGTTATTGGGTAAAACAGGAGAAATAGGGAATTAGACAATCAGATTTCTAACAAACAAAATCCAGTCTTAGCAAAGTAAGAAAGTTCGGTGCCCCAAGAAACAGTCCTGGTATCTTGACTATTTTTCATCCTCATAGCAGACGTAGATGTGAACATAAATCATAGCTTCGTGTCATCCTTTACAGAAGACACAAAAATAAACCGTGAAGTTCCTTCAGTGCAATAAACGAAAACTGCAAACATGTCGATAAAGTATTCCAGTGGGCAAAATTGATAAACATAATATTCAATTGGTATAAAATTAAAGTACTTTGATAATAGACATGGCAAGAAGGAAAAGCTCAAAACTAAAGCAAGATAGAGAATACAGCAAGACCATCTCTCACATATATATATATATATATATAAAACCTTCACAAGTTTCCATTGGCGATTATTGTTAGCAGATTAGGAAGTATTATGGTTGATAATAAAAGTAAGCGTGTTGTCTGCCTCGGTGCTTGAGGCAGTAATGTTGGTAAGCACAGGAGATACGACGTGCTTAGTAAGCAGCATAGGCAACAACACATCAGATATCGGGAGCAACACCATGCGTGCATCAGTGCTACCTGGTGATGTTATCTGGTGATGGTTCCTGAGAAACATCGCTCCTCTATGTTAATTAGCTGCTCATATTAAAGAATTAAACACATGCACAACAATTCGGTATCTTTATTATGTAAACATTTCGCCAAACAGTGGCGTTTTCAGTACAGTACAGCGACAAAAACGGAAGACTGAAGAGGTTGAAGATGAGGTAATCAGTCCCTTAGCCTAGGAGCAGGTGTTCGGTACCGTAGTCTTGATGAAACTTAAGCACAGGAGGAAGAAGTACGCTTATATACGAGTCAGATGTTATAATTTAAGTTATGATCGTTCGTAGTCCAGCTCGGCTGCTCGGGACACCTTCAGGTATTTTATCAAATTTTCTTCTTGAAAACAGTTAGTGGTCGGTTGGTAATTTTTCCCGTATTTGAAGGGATACATATAATCCTTATATTTTCAATAATTTTTTTCATAGAGGATACATAAAATCTTAAAATTTTTCTTTCAGTTTCGTTATTAATAACCGTAAAATCCTGTATTTTTAACTAAGTTTCCCCATAAAATCCTATTCTTTCAATAAATCTCCATAAAAAATACCCATAAAATCCTATATTTTCGGTATTTTTTTTCCATATTTGAAGGGGTACTGTTGGAAATTCTTGTTCTATATATGGCTAAAGACTTGCCTTTTTCTTTGTTTCACTCGTGCTTATAATTGGGAGGTGTTTCACAGACTAGCTTACTCATATATGGGAAGGGGGAAATATTTCCCTACGTATACCTGGAGTATACCATGGGGAGGGTTTCGGGGGTCAACGCCCCCGCGTAATGGTCTATGACCAGATTTAAAATCAGTTCGTCTTTTATTCTATAGATGTAAATTATTTACGTTTCTCGTCTACATTGTAAGAAGTGTAGTTTTATGGGTTTTAGGAATTTCTAATCACCTAATTATTTAAATAGGTGCAGTTTTGTTAGGTCTCTTTACTGATTCAGTCTAAAGAATTCAAGTACCTTCAAGAATATCATGACTGGCTTGGCATCTCTTATGTTTTAAGTCCTTCTTATCTGGCCGAACATTTTCGTTGTATTTGTGATAGCATGATGTTGCTATAATTGGGCGGCTCGTAAACTTAACATCTCGGCACAGATTTTGTGCGAAACTCGAGATTGTAACAAGAGTTGGTTGTACCGCCTCTGCCAACACAGCGTCTAGATACGAAATGCAAATCTTGGATACGAGTGAGGTTTTTGCTTCTTGTAACGTCGCATATTTTTCCTGGTAGTTCACTTTTTTTATTAAGTTGTAAATCTTCAAGTAAGTTTGCACGTTCTCGGATAAGTTGCAAATCTCTTCGCAGATAGCAAATCTTCAGCCTCCTTTGCATGACTTTGGCAGAGTGTAAAAATATTTACACGTATTTTGAATTACCATGAGCATGCAAATTATTTTCAGAACATACACTAACATATATCTCCTGTTATGTTGCAAGTTCTTGAGCAATTTGCAAACCATGCAAATTGCGGACTATGATGAGCATGCAAATGAGGAAGGGAAGGTTGCAGGAGGGCACAGAGGGGGTCCAGCAAGGAGTCTTGTTCAACACACACACACTGCACATGATAAGGACCACCTTTACAGACTTATCACAACAGCAAGCAGGGATTATAATAAACCAGTCTCACTATCGGGGACTCGTACCAGCTTTGATAATGGCGGTGCCGGTGAAAGTGATAGCAGTCACCAGTCTTCCCAGGGGCTTATAAAGGAAAGGGGTCAATGAATTCCCTTGGACCAGTCTCCAAGACTTTTTTTAAATCCCTTAGTTTTACATTGATTTTTATTACTTATTAAATTGCTACTCTTAAAATAAAAATCAACATTTCTTGCTATTTAAACCCCATGAATTCGTAAAAAAAAAATAGTGTCTCCAACAACGCATCACCCCCCTCCCCTCCTGCCCTCGCTACAAACAAGGATGGCCTCCATCCCTCCCTTTACCCTCAACAATTCTTGGATCCGCCCAGGAGTCAACCTACCTGTTGACCTGGTGATGATTACCGGGATCATCAACCTCCTGGTTGATGAACTGGTCAGTCGGGGCTACTGGTGCTTATTGCATACGGTCTAATATAAGCACTACCAAGCTGTTGATCAGATGCTGCTCAGAGGAACATACACGGTTACTTCTTGAAGCATGTTGGCAATTCTGTTGTTTTCAGTAGTTTAGCGTTTGGTTTTGATGATGATAATAATAATATTGACCAATATTGGTTTCAGTTCACGTTTAAACTAATTTTGGGATGCTGAATTCACGATTAAAACTAATTTTGGGATGCTGAATTCACAATTAAAACTAATTTTGGGATGCTGAATTCACGATTAAAACTAATTTTGGGATGCTGAATTCAAATCTGAACTTGGTATTGATTCAACACGTACAGTGTCTGTGAAATAGAACCCTACGGTGAAGGATTTCACCAAGACATAGACAGAAGGGATATCAGGAGAACCTGACGAGCCTGACCCGTGGCCGGGCTCCAGGAGTGGAAAGACTCTCGGAACTCATCAGTGGTATATCAAAGTTTGATGGTCGACTATTCCTGGACACTGGTACGGGAGAACCAAACTGAACACAAGTGAAAAGGCCTAAAACCTGCGATGCATATATATATATATATATATATATATATATATATATATATATATATATATATATATATATATATATATATATATATATATAAATATATATATATATATAAACATTGTCTGTACGTCCACAGTAGGACTCGAACCTACTAACCCTGTATCAGAGTCCACGGAACCAGACCCCTGTGGTAGAGACGATGTAAATAATTTCGCCTGTTAGCGAATTGTTAAGCATACATATGATGAATTTACGTCAAGAAAGATCAGTTTTTGTCATTGTATGCACCACTCTTAATATCTGTGCTGTATGTAATACTTATGATTGTTAGGTAACATAGAGTATGTGATTCTTCAACATTAAGTAAACAAAATACTAATTAGAAGACTTCAGAAACCTTACGAAATATAGACTAAACAAACTCAGATTCCCGATCAGCGCATCAAAATAAATTTAAAAGCAACCATTTTGCTTCCTGAACTGAATAAAAATTTAAAAATTGTTAGTGTAATAATTAAAAACAATTAAAAACAATAATAATAATAACCACTTCGGGTGCGTCATGGCCTAACGACACTCATGGGTTTGGGGGACGTCCGGACAAATGAAACGATACCTTAAGCAGATTTGGCAGTGTTGTGGAGCTTGGGATGAGTACATGGGCAAGACAGATAGCAGAGGACTTAAAAGTTCACCCCAAGGCTATCTGCTGAGAAAAACTATCTGGATTAACGACCGTCATGTATTATCTAGGTATATGAGTCAAGGACAAAGGAGAAGGCTCTCTCCCCACCCAAACACTCCCTGCGGCCACTGCCAGCATGAAACTTTGGAGGAAAATATTTCATATTGGCAAAAATGGCATAGAATTTACAAGAGAGATGGAGCAGGATGGAAGACATGGGTCACAACTTTAAACTAGGAATAGTTAGTGGTATGGGTTTTGGCAGGAAAACAGTGAAGTCCCAGTGTAGTAATATTACGAGTTCTAGGGGAACTAGTAATAATAAGAACGAGATAGATATTGAAAAGCCAGGGACCTTGGGTGATAAAGACGGTAATAGGTTTAGTAGAAAAATAGAAATGAGCAGGAAGGGTAAAGAGAAAGGAGAGTCTTTCAATGTTTATTATGCTAATTGCCGTAGTGCTAGGAATAAGATGGACGAGTTGAGATTAGTTGCTAGTGTAGGTAACATTGATGTATTTGCCTTAACTGAGACGTGGTTTAATTCAAAAAGTCGGGACATGCCTGCGGAATGTCATATTCAGGGTTTTAAATTGTTCCAAGAAGATAGAAGTATTGGGAGGGGGGGGTGGGGTGGCATTGTACGTCCGAGATCGCTTGAACTGTTGCATAAAAACGGGTATTAAGTCTGAAGTAACACATACAGAGTCTGTTTGGATAGAATTTTCAGAGGGGCATGAAAAACTGATTTTAGGAGTGATATACCGTCCCCCTAACTTAGATAGGGACCAAGGGAAACTACTATGGGAGGAAATTGTTAAGGCCACAAGGCACGATAATGTAGTAATTCTAGGAGACTTTAACTTTAGTCATGTTGATTGGAATTTCTTGACTGGGAATTTAGAATCGTACGACTTCTTAGAAGTATTTCAGGATTGTTTTTTGAAGCAGTTTGTGACAGAACCTACAAGGGGAAATAACCTGCTTGACTTAGTTATGGCAAACAATGAATCCCTTGTTAATAATTTAGAAATTTCAGAGGAACTGGGTGCTAGCGACCACAAATCAATTACATTTAGCATTGAATGGAAGTACGATAGTAGCGATAACTCAGTAACAGTCCCAGATTTTCGCTTAGCAGATTACGATGGGCTTAAAGAACACTTATCATCTGTTGACTGGGGTAACGAAGAGAGCTATCAATATGACAGTTTTCTGAACACTATACATGCTGCTCAAAGAGCGTTTATCCCATATAAAGAAATTAGATCAAATAGAAATGACCCAAAATGGATGAATAATAGGCTCAAATATCTACTAGGGCATAAGAAAGGAATTTATAGGCGTATCAAAAGAGGTGAGGGTCATCTTATGAATCAGTATATTGACATTAAGAGGGACATTAAAAAGGGGATAAGAAAAGCTAAAAGGGACTATGAAATTAAAGTTGCTAGGGATTCTAAAACTAACCCAAAAAGTTTTTTCCAGGTCTATAGAACAAAAGTTAGAGATAAGATAGGTCCCCTTAAAAATAACTATGGGCACCTTACTGACAATGAGAATGAAATGTGCTTGATTTTAAATAATTATTTTCTCTCAGTTTTTACACAGGAAGACACTAACAATATTCCAGTAATTAATTTTTACAGTGGGCTAGAAGAAGATAAATTATGTAACATCACAGTCACTAGTGAGATGGTTGTGAGGCAGATAGACAGACTGAAGCAAAATAAGTCGCCGGGTCCTGATGAGGTTTTTTCAAGGGTTCTTAAGGAATGCAAAATGGAACTCTGTGAACCATTAACTAATATTTTTAATTTATCTCTTCAAACAGGTGTAGTGTCTGATATGTGGAAGATGGCTAATGTAACTCCTATTTTTAAAACAGGGGACAAGTCGTTACCGTCAAATTACCGCCCAATAAGCCTGACCTCAATTGTAGGCAAATTACTAGAGTCAATTATAGCTGAGATTATAAGAAGCCATCTCGATAAGCATAGCTTGATTAATGATACTCAGCATGGATTCACAAGAGGCCGGTCTTGTCTAACTAATTTATTAACTTTCTTCAGTAAAGCTTTTGAGGCTGTTGACCACAATAAAGAATTTGATATTATTTACTTAGATTTTAGTAAGGCTTTTGATAGAGTTCCGCACCATAGACTGTTAAAGAAAGTGGCAGCCCATGGCATTGGGGGAAAAGTGCTCTCGTGGATCGAGTCATGGCTCACTGACAGGAAGCAGAGAGTGTCCATAAATGGGGTTAAATCCGAGTGGGGATCTGTAACAAGTGGCGTTCCACAGGGATCAGTCTTGGGCCCGTTGTTGTTTATAATATATATCAATGATCTTGATGAGGGAATTACTAGTGATATGAGCAAATTCGCCGATGACACAAAGATAGGTAGGATAATTGATTCAAACGTAGATGTTAGGGAACTTCAGGAGGACTTAAACAAACTCTATTCTTGGTCAGAAAAGTGGCAGATGCAGTTCAATGTAGATAAGTGCAAGGTTCTGAAGCTTGGGAGTGCCCATAACCCTAGTACTTATAAATTAAATGATGTAGAACTTAGCCATACAGATTGCGAAAAGGACTTGGGGGTTATGGTGAGCAGCAACCTTAAACCAAGACAGCAATGCCTAAGCGTACGTAATAAGGCAAATAGATTACTGGGATTTATATCAAGAAGTGTAAGCAACAGAAGTCCAGAGGTCATACTGCAGCTTTATACATCATTAGTAAGGCCTCACCTTGATTATGCAGCTCAGTTCTGGTCTCCGTATTACAAAATGGACATAAATTCGTTAGAAAACATTCAGCGTAGGATGACTAAATTAATACATAGCATCAGAAATCTTCCTTATGAAGAAAGATTGAAGACTCTTAAGTTACATTCACTTGTTAGACGAAGAATGAGGGGAGACCTGATCGAAGTGTATAAGTGGAAGATAGGTATTAATAAAGGGGATATTAATAAGGTCTTGAGGATGTCTCTCCAAGAGAGAACCCGCAGTAATGGATTTAAATTAGATAAGTTTAGATTTAGAAAGGACATAGGAAAGTATTGGTTTGGAAATAGGGTAGTTGATGAGTGGAACAGTCTACCTAGTTGGGTTATTGAGGCTAGGACTTTGGGTAGTTTCAAATCTAGGTTGGATAAGTACATGAGTGGGAAGGGTTGGATTTGAGTGGGACTTTCACATCAGAGCTTATTTCTTGGGTAGCATTGAAAATTGGGTTGGGTAAATGTTTTGTTAGTGGGATGAATTGTAAAGGACCTGCCTAGTATGGGCCAGCAGGCCTCCTGCAGTGTTCCTCCTTTCTTATGTTCTTATGTAACTACTTCAGCCAGATTAGTGTTGTTACTATCTTAACCACTCGGGTTAAATAACAGCTCTGTTGGTAGTGTTGAGGGGGTTGAACCACTAACGTGGAGGTAAGGTACAGACCGCCCCTGGAGTTACTGGTGATTTAGGCTTCCTTGGGAAGGTTTTCGATGGCTGGAGTTGTTTGGGGGAGGAAGGGGGATAGCTCGTTGGTGTCCGTGTTGCTGAAGAGGTGTGGGAAGTTTTTTTTCAGTGTTGGGGAGTGCGGTCACTTTGAGGGTAGGGGTCGCTCTGAGGGAGGGGTGAACGGGTATTAAGGGATTGCGGGGGGAGGGGGGAGGTATTGGTGTCGCTGATAGGGGAAGGGAAAGGGGTGTTCAGTAGCCCTTACCCACGAGAAGCTGATTGGCTAAATGATTGATGACGAATGCGGGTGTCAGCTGGGTGTCAGCCAGTAGGGAAGCCCAGCGGTGTGTGTAAAGTTATGTTCTCTGAGTTCATTAATATTACAGGAGCAGTACCAGCTGTGACTCTGCTAGATATTGTCTCCCTTCAGCACCCTCTGTTGTTGTCTAACCTTAACTTGCATTATTAGAGAGAACATTAGCAAAAGAACGTACGAATGGAAGCACATTGTAACAAGCCCACTGACACACTTGGCAGGTCCATCCCAAATTCAACCCTCGGAAGTACTTGAGGACCTTGTCCCAAATCCGTATACTGCCATAACATACTGGAGTGAGAGATATGGGGGAGGAATGTAAAATAAACGCAGTGAAAAGCATGGGGCGCAGTAGGCACAATAAAGGAACGTTGTATCAACATCCGTGGCCTCAGACTATTCAACATCTTACCAGAAGATGTCAGAAACACTACTGGGACAAGTGTAGAAAACAAGAGGAAACTGGACAAGTATGTTCTCAAGGTGCCAGATCAACCAGGCTGTGATGGATATGTGGGCCACTGGGCTACCAGTAGCAACCTAATTGACCAGGCAAGCACCAGACGAGCCTGACCCAAGGCCGGGCTCTGTTAATAGAAAAGCTCTCGGAACTCATCAAAGGTATATTACAGGTTCTCACCAACATGTTTACCTAAGTTATTCTTACTGCTAAATAACACTGATAACGCATGCTAAATAACACTAATAACTCGCTCTAAGTAACACTAATAACCCATGCTAAATAACCCTAATAAGCCAGCAAATCATAATGGGCAATAAAATGGTGAGCGGTAAATATGACGCATTATGTTCACATTTTCAATACCAATTGTAGTAATGGGCGCAGGGTGGTGGTAATGGGTACAGGGTGTTGGTAGTAGTGGTAATGGGCGCAGGGTGGTGGTAATGGGTACAGGGTGTTGGTAGTAGTGGTAATGGGCGCAGGGTGGTGGTAATGGGTACAGGGTGTTGGTAGTAGTGGTAATGGGCGCAGGGTGGTGGTAATGGGTACAGGGTGTTGGTAGTAGTGGTAATGGGCGCAGGGTGGTGGTAATGGGTACAGAGTGTTGGTAGTAGTGGTAATGGGCGCAGGGTGGTGGTAATGGGTACAGGGTGTTGGTAGTAGTGGTAATGGGCGCACGGTGGTGGTAATAGGTACAGGGTGTTGGCAAAAAAAATTAAAAAAACTTCCATTTAGTACATAAGGCAAAAATACTAAATATATTGTCACATATGGAAAATACAAGTTGGAAACCTCTTGCAGTATTGGTCCGTTACTGTAAGCAGGTCATGCACGTATGAGCGAAGTACTTGAAGAAAAGTACGAATCACTGTTCAGAAATCTAACTGACACCTTGAGAAATGAAGACAATTTTCTTCATTATCTCTGCTCACCTTGCAAAAAATATATACCTGACATTTGCACAAATTATCCAGACTTCGATAACGAAATAGATAACATGCACAGCACGCAGCATGGATTGCTCAACGGCATTTGATGTGACCGTGATGTGATCTCACACACAACTGGATTAGTAGGTAAAACAGGAAAAGTAAGGATATGAGTATTCAGATTTTGAATAAATGAAACAAGTCTCAAGAAAGTAAACGCTTCAGTAGACCAAAAGATCTGTCAGTGTGCGGCAGTACCATCTTTACTAATCACAGAACGTGGGACTCGAACCTGAGTCCTAAAACTCACAGGCCAGTGAGTGGGTTCGATCCTCTCCTGTCCTGTGATTTGCTTACACAATCTTGTTATTACAATTCCGTGAGTCATGAAGCACCTTTATTGTCTCTCATCTTCCTAACAGACATTGACAAGTGAACACTAAGTCACAGCTTTATATCATCCTTGTGGACGATGCGGTAAATATGAAAGAGGCCCCAGTAGAAGATGCAGGAAAATTACTCAGATATACACAAGGTTTTCCAACGTGCAAATGAACATATTTGTCATAAAGCAAACTTCTTTTTTTTTTTTAATCCATTTTGTTGCGTAACTCCAACCTTTTCCTATTTTTATATGTAGGCTCCACGAGACGTTTATTTGTGTTTCTTCGTGGCAATGTTTAGTTTTGTTTGGAAAGTTTACGTTTTGAGGTTTCATACACGTTTATATTTGTTATTTATAGCCGTGAGTTCTGAGTGATCTAATATGTGAAAGTTCTTCTTATACCTTCCACACGACGTTAACATATTATACTTTAGGTCTTAACACCTGCATCATTATACTTAAAGGCTACCTTTGCAGTGTTTATTGATACAATTGCGTTTGTGTGATTTGGTAAACACATTTTATCACTCAAAGATCTTTCTGTCAGCTGTGGGAATGTTTATGAGTGTGTCCATAGAGCTCTCGAGGAAGGTTGTTAGTTTGCTTGTGAGGAACACTCGCCTGACGTGGGTGTTGATCTAATGGTAGCCGGTTCAACAAATCGTTAAGAGTTTCGTCAAGATTTCGTTGTTATATTGTTTAATTGTGAAGGACAAGAAAGCAGGTATATGTTCGTTTACCATCACTTGACTGTATGGTAGAGAGAGAGGGAGGGAGGCATGCAGGAAGGGGAGAGTATCTAGTTGGGAAGGGGAAGGAAGACTATACAAAGGCAGGGGAGTGGTGGGATAGAAGTGACTTATTAAATGGGTGGGGGAGAGGGTAATGATAGCTATGGTAATAGTGGAAGGGTTACTGAAATGAGACGCTCCAGGGGAGGGGAAAGTGGTGAGGGAAATGAAGGGGTAGGATGAAGCGGGGGACTGTCAGTGGGAAGATGATGTGGAATGAGGGAGAATGGAGAGGGTAGTGGAGTTAGTTGTGACAAGTGTCAAGAATTATACTACCTTATGAGGGAGAGAGGGTGATGATGGCTACCCAAGAGATAAATGGAAGGATGGTAAAAAGAAGGAGAGACAGTGGAGAGTCCGAGGAATGAATAGAAGCCTGAGGACCGGTTAGGGATAATTTAGGTGTGATGGAGCGGGGATGGAGGCTTGGTGGCCGCCATATCGCCCTGGGTTTACCTTCTATCATGCTAGATTATCATAATGTTATCCTTCACTATATGCTCTACAAAAAATAAATAGTATAATGTTAGTAGTCTTGATACATCATCACCTCGACCAGTTGCTAAGACACACACACACACACACACACACACACACACACACACACACACACACACACACACACACACACACACACACACACACACACAGGCGAGATAAGCGGATCATGATAACGACATATAAAATACTGAGAGGAATTGAGAAGGAGGATAGGGTCAGGATGTTCCAGAGATGTGACACAGTAACAAGGGGTCACAACTGGGAAGTCTCAGATGAGTCACAGGGATGTTAGGAAAGTATTTCATCAGTCACAGAGTTGTCAGGAAGTGGAAAAGTCTAGAGAGTGATGTAATGGAGGCAGGATCCATACATAGCTTTAAGAAGAGATACGATAAAGCTCATGGAGCAGGGAGAGAGTGAGTGGACCTAGTAGCGACTAGCAAAGAGACGGGTCCAGGATCTATGAATCGACCCCTGTAACCACAAATAGGTGAGTACACATACGTACGTATGTATGAGCCATATATCTGGTTAGGATAGATATACCATCACCATCTGCGAATGTAAAAAGAAAATCATCTAAGGAATGCCTCTAGGTATGTGTGTGTGTGTGTGTGGTGCCGAATAGGTAAAACTGGTCAATTAGCAAGTATTCATTTAAAATTAAAGCCTTTCTAAAATTTTCTCTTATACGTTTAAAAATATATTTTTTCATTACGTTGATGTAAAATTAATAATTTTGTACCAAAACACGTTAAAAAACTTACCTAACCTAATAAAGTCAAACAAAACTTTTTAGAAGCACTATTACACTTAGTGTTTTTTATATCACCAGGAGGCCTGGTCACAGACCGGGCCGCGGGGGCGTTGACCCCCGGAACTCTCTCCAGGTAAACTCCAGGTACTCCAGGTAACATTACTATAACAAGTACAAATTAATCCAGCCTAATTTAAATATATTTTAGATAAGTTTACAAAAATTTAATAAACAAAAACAATGAAATATATATTTTTCGTTAGATTCAGAATAATTATTGCATACACAAATTTTTGCTTGCCTTATTCGGCAAGAAGAGCATTGCTATATAAACCAGAATTGCAAGTTTTACCTGTTCGGCACGATATATATATATATATATATATATATATATATATATATGTGTGTGTGTGTGTGTGTGTGTGTGCAAAACGACCACTGTGAAAGAATATAGAAATTCCAAGCGCTTTCGTGACTACTCACATTATCATGGAACAATGAAAGTAATGCACCAAAGGAAGGCATATAAAGGGTCTAACCCACACCTCACTATCACATCCCACAACAAAGCAACACCTGACGCGCGATTCGTAAGAAAGGGAACACTGCAGCAGGCCCGCTGGCCCAACTAGGCAGTTGTTTCACACAACCCACCAACAAACTATTCTTCCCAAGAATGTTGGTGGGTTGTATGAAGGACCTGTCTAGTTGGGCCAGCGGGCCTGCTGCAGTGTTCCCTTTCTTACGAATCGCGCGTCAGGTGTTGCTTTGTTGTGGGATGATAGTGAGGTGTGGGCTAGACCCTTTATATGCCTTCCTTTGATGCATTACTTTCATTGTTCCTTGATAATGTGAGTAGTCACGAAAGCACTTGGAATTTCTATATTCTTTCACAGTGGTTGTTTTGCATATTCTGAAATCACCTGTTTACTGTGATCTTATTGTATATATATATATATATATATATATATATATATATATATATATATATATATATATATATATATATATATATATATATAATTAGAATTCGCAGAACAGGCTAAATATTCACAAACACTAATCTCAGGTCTCCTGAGACTCGAACCTACGATCCTTGGAACAAGGAATTCTAAACATTGTGAAAATCTTTCTCTGGTCGATGCATGCAGGGGATGAGATGGAAAGCTGAAAACCACCTGCCTGAAGGCTGGCTGCCTTGGACCACAACGTCTAGCGTTAGCTGGGCGCCAGGGTATTGGACCAGTGAGGTACGGTGGTAGAGCACTGCGTACCTTGTTCCAGGGTTCGTAGGTTCGAGTCTCCTTCGGCCTCGGTGGGAGACGGCCGACTTGTTGAATATATATATATATATATATATATATATAAACTCGACAACAGGAAAAAAGAAATATTCGAAGGGCTCTAGGTAGAGTTCAGTTTTTTTTCCTCGATCAGGATCTGGTCTTGATCCACTGAAAACATCCTTCAGATATGATTCAGAAGTCTGAAACCATGTTATTTACTTCGATGCTGTAGGTCCTCATGAAATGTATACAGGTGGTTTCTCTCTTTCTCTCTCTCTCTCTCTCTATGATGATGATATCAGTACCTACGAATGATATCATTACCTTCAAATGATTATGTCACTAACTTTGAATAATATTTTAAGTGATGTTCAACCTTCAAATGATTATATCAGTACCTTCATATGATAGCAGTACTTTCAAATGATATCATTATCTTCAAATGACTATATCAGTGCCTTCACTCATGGCAAAATTATCTCATTGAATAATAGATAACAGGCTGTGTGTGTGTATTGGTTACCAGTTGCCGAAGGCGCATGTTGTGTGTGTGTGTGTGTGTGTGTGTGTGTGTGTGTGTGTGTGTGTGTGTGTGTGTGTGTGTGTGTGTGTGTGTGTGTGTAAGAGAGAGGATGATAGAGATAGCAAAGAAGTTTGCGAGCGCATCTCTGGTGATAACGATCTCTACCCTGGGGTTCTATTGTGCTAACTTCTAATCGGGAATGCTAGGTTAGGTCAAGGTGTACCCTAGTGCTCAGGTGTAATTACGCGAGGTTAGATAAATTCGGTACCTGCTGTTTTGCTTCCTCCACCGAGATACATTGGCCGGACACAGCCAGTTAATCAGGTAGCTGAAATACAGTATCTTAAGGGCGAGATTTCAACTGGTAAGATCAGTCGAGATTTTAAGTGGTAAGATCAGTCGAGATTTTAAGTGGTAAGATCAGTCGAGATTTTAACTGGTAAGATCAGTCGAGATTTTAAGTGGTAAGATCAGTCGAGATTTTAACTGGTAAGATTAGTCGAGATTTTAACTGGTAAGATCAGTCGAGATTTTAACTGGTAAGATCAGTCGAGATTTTAACTGGTAAGATCAGTCGAGATTTTAACTGGTAAGATCAGTCGAATAAGTAAAGTATCTAAGATATCCTTGACTGATGTTAAAAAATAAATTCACTTCATATGCACACCCTGAGGACCCCACTATCATGGCTTGAGCTGCAACACTGCAAGCTACAGTAGATAATATCCTGCCAAAAGACTCTCATCAGTTGCTTATCATTGCATACATCATCCCAAGCAAATCATTGCACTGTAACAACCTTCGCAGACGATACTAGAACACTGTTCAACAGCCTTCCACCAGGCATAAGGGGAATTACCAGTAGACCCCTGGCTGCATTCAAGAGGGAGCTGGACAGATACTTAGTGCCTGATCAGCTGGTCAGTCGTTCTTACGTTGGACTACGTGCGGCCAGCAGTAACAGCCTAGTTGATCAGGCTCTAATCCACTGGGAGGCTTGGTCATGGACCGTGCCGCGTAGGCGTTGATCCCCGGAATATTCTTCAAGTAGACAACGTTGTACGGCTCTTACTCGTGCTGTTTGAAAACTTAATAACGTTCCATGAACAGAGATGCCAAGCCAATAATAATACTCTTTATGACACACTCTCTAGACGAGGATATTGCTCAAGGTAGGAGACATGCACGCTGACAAAATTTCTTAAGGCAAGTGAAAATACCTTAAGGAGGAATGGCGAACCTACGGCCTTCTATGGCATTTAAATGCTGCTCTTTGAGTGACATTTTGCAGTATATCGAATAATTTTTTTTTGAATGCGGCCTTATTAAATTTCAGCTGACTTTAATGTGGCGTTCTTTCATAAAAAGTTTGCTTACTCCTGGTGTAGAGAATATACAGAAAGCCTTCGCTTACCATGTTAATTCAAACACCTAACTGTTGGGTAAGCTTTCAGCTCCTCAAATTGCGCTTCCTGAAGCGTTGACGAGAAAGATGGACTATAGTGTACCCGTGGAAAAAAAAATTACGGGCTATTTTTAGATCTACAAACTGAAAAAAATCATCTAAGTGCGAGACACCAGTGAAAAGCAGTAAGAAATCTTTATTTAGGACGATGTTTCGTTAGTAGATCAAGCTTTGCCAATTCTAGCCTGGTATATAAATGGTACCAGTAACAAGGTGAGGTGAAGCAAGTGACAGTGTAGGTGACTAGTAACAAGGTGAGGTGAGGCATGAGACCAGTAACAAGGTGAGGTGAGGCATGTGACCAGTAACAAGGTGAGGTGAGGCATGTGACCAGTAACAAGGTGAGGTGAGGCATGTGACCAGTAACAAGGTGAGGTGAGGCATGTGACCAGTAACAAGGTGAGGTGAGGCATGTGACCAGTAACAAGGTGAGGTGAGGCATGTGACCAGTAACAAGGTGAGGTGAGGCATGTGACCAGTAACAAGGTGAGGTGAGGCATGTGACCAGTAACAAGGTGAGGTGAGGCATGTGACCAGTAACAAGGTGAGGTGAGGCATGTGACCAGTAACAAGGTGAGGTGAGGCATGTGACCAGTAACAAGGTGAGGTGAAGCAGGTGACAGTGTAGGTGAGGCAGGAGGTGAGTCAAGTTACAGAAAATAAATATATGTTCTTAATTGTTGGCAAGTGTTGTTTTTCCCCGCCAGCGCCATCTTGAAGCCCACCAGCTGACTCCAGGACACCATTCACAAAAACTTCTTGTCAGCTGATATTCGTTTACAGTTGCTTCCCATTCAGTGTGTCTGCGTCGTTCATTCATCAATCCATCATCACCAATTCCACCCTTTCTACCCGCATCTCCATTAGTTTCTCGTCACAATTATCCACTCTTATCCCTCTTCTTAGCATAACTTCCTCCTCAAATCCCTGCCTTAATCCCTTTCTCCCCTGCAAGTAATCCGGTCTGTCCCACGACACCCAGAAATCCTCCCCCCTCCCTTCCTGCCCCATCCAGCCAGTCAGCACCCGGAGTCGTATATCCCTGTAATCCCCGATATATCTTATATCTGTTTCCCTGTCTCTCCCTTTCCTCTTTCCCCCATCTCTCCCTCCTTTATCTTCCTCCATCCTTCCTACCTCTTCCCTCTCAATATGCATCTGAATGCTTCTCCCGTCCCTATCCCTTCCCTCCACTACCCTTTCCTCCCTATTCACTGCCAACCACTTCTCCCTCAAAACTCCTTCCCCCTGCAGCACTTATACACTCCTTTCTCTCTGCCTACTCTCCCTGTTCCCTCCCTCCCTCTCCCTCCCTGGCGAACTAATAGAGAGGGACAGGAGCGTGTTTACTGAGAAAATAAGGGAGGGTGGGGCGTGACTGTCGCCATGGTGCTAAAAATGTTTTTGATGCTCCTAACACGTGGGGTGAGGGGAGAGGGAGTATGTGGGGAGAATAGGGGTGAGCTGAGAAAATAGGGGTGAAGTAAGGTAAGCGGAATAAGGTGCTAGGTGAAAGTAGTGTGAAGAAACCGATGAGGTGAGGCGAGAAATAAGATGAATTTAAAATGTGATTGATGCAGAGAAGAGGAACAGCAAGTAATTGAGAAGGGGTAAGAGAGAGAGAGAGAGAGAGAGAGAGAGAGTAGCACCCCAAGTTACACTCTGCAGTATCTCGGCTAACGTAAGAATAAACAAAAAAAGTGGAGTGTAAGGAGGGAGGGTGACAGTTGGAGTGGCCGGGACAACATAGATGTGGGGTGGACACTGGGGTGTGGGGTGGACGCTGGGGTGTGGGGTGGACGCTGGGGTGTGGGGTGGACGCTGGGGGTTCTAATAAACATCTTGAGTAACATCATTAAGTACACAAATTCATTTTATCCAACACGAATAATTCCAGCAGGTACTGGAGTCACACACACGACTGAAGTGTTTATATACACAGGGTATAACATTGCAGCAGGTACTGGAATTACACTGGATATAACATTGCAGCAGGTACTGGAGTTTTCTTGAAAATTCCCCCCCCCCCGTGGATGCGACCTACACCCAGAATTGACCAGACCTTGATCTTCAAGGAGGCCTGGTCTGGGACCGGGCTGCGGAGGCGTTGAACCCCGAAAACGTCCTTCAAGTATCAAGGTACAATACTGTTAACACAGGTACTGGTTTACACTGCTTGGTGGGCAAGAGCAGCAGAGGTGTAAGGAAACTGGTTCGTATGTGTCTCTGCGCCTGGGAATCGAACCTTGTGATTGTGAGTCGAATAAGCTACGGAGAGTGAGGTGATGGAGGGGCGAGGAGGGGAGGTTGTAGGGGAAGCAGTTAAGGGAAGGGTGCAGGAACTGTATGGAAGAGGGAGTGACTGGAGTAAGGGAGACAGATGTCGCTCACTGATTTTTAATTCTCCCTATTCTCCCTTCACCCTTTTATTGTGTGTTCCAAACTTTCCCTTTTCCAAGCACCTTCACTTACACTCTCCCTAGCACCTTGACTTTTACTTTCCCTACCACCTTTATTTACCTTCTCCCTAGCACCTTTACTTTCACTCACTAGCACATTGATTCTCACTCTAGCACTTTGACTTTCGCTACCAACACCTTGACTTTCATTCTGCTAGCACCTTGTCTTTCACTCTACTAGCACCCTGACTTTCACTATCAACACCTTGACTTTCACTCTACCAGCACCTTGACTTTTACTTCACTAGCATCTTGACTTTCTACCAGTACCTTGAGTTTCACTCTACTAGCACCTTGACTTTCACTCTACCAGCACCTTGACTTTCTACCAGCACGTTGACTTTCACTCTACCAGCACATTGACTTTCACTCTACCAGCACATTGACTTTCACTCTACTAGCACCTTGACTTTTTACCAGCACCTTGACTTTCACTCCACTAGCACCTTGACTTTCTACCAGCACGTTGACTTTCACTCTACCAGCACATTGACTTTCTACCAGCACCTTGACTTTCACTCTACCAGCACATTGGCTTTCACTCTACTAGCACCTTGACTTTCTACCAGCACCTTGACTTTCACTCTACCAGCACCTTGACTTTCACTTTACCAGCACATTGACTTTCACTCTACCAGCACATTGACTTTCACTCTACTAGCACCTTGACTTTCTACCAGCACCTTGACTTTCACTCTACCAGCACATTGACTTTCACTCTACTAGCACCTTGACTTTCTACCAGCACCTTGACTTTCACTCTACTAGCACCTTGACTTTCTACCAGCACCTTGACTTTCACTCTACCAGCACCTTGACTTTCGCTCTACCAGCACGTTGACTTTCACTCTACCAGCACATTGACTTTCTACCAGCACCTTGACTTTCACTCTACCAGCACATTGGCTTTCATTCTACTAGCACCTTGACTTTCTACCAGCACCTTGACTTTCACTCTACCAGCACCTTGACTTTCACTTTACCAGCACATTGACTTTCACTCTACCAGCACATTGACTTTCACTCTACTAGCACCTTGACTTTCTACCAGCACCTTGACTTTCACTCTACCAGCACATTGACTTTCACTCTACTAGCACTTTGACTTTCTACCAGCACCTTGACTTTCACTCTACTAGCACCTTGACTTTCTACCAGCACCTTGACTTTCACTCTACCAGCACCTTGACTTTCGCTCTACCAGCACGTTGACTTTCACTCTACCAGCACATTGACTTTCACTCAACTAGCACCTTGACTTTCTACCAGCACGTTGACTTTCACTCTACCAGCACATTGACTTTCACTCTACTAGCACCTTGACTTTCTACCAGCACCTTGACTTTCACTCTACCAGCACATTGACTTTCACTCTACTAGCACCTTGACTTTCTACCAGCACCTTGACTTTCACTCTACCAGCACATTGACTTTCACTCTACTAGCACCTTGACTTTCTACCAGCACCTTGACTTTAACTCTAGCAGCACCTTGACTTCCACTCTACCAGCACCTTGACTTTCACTCTAGCAGCATCTTGACTTCCACTCTACCAGCACCTTGACTTCCACTCTAGCAGCATCTTGACTTTCTGGTACTTTCTCTCATCGGTTTTTCAGTTCATTTTGTATCCTTGCCCGTCATCCCTTTTATTCTCACTAGTTTCACGTCATCCCAGAAGAGGGATACAAGGGATACCATCTCAACAAAGTGTTATTTACATACGCCAGGAACAGATGCGTAATTTAGATTTTGCCGCCGAAGTGGCTAGTTTATTGTGCGACCTGTATCCATCCTGTGGAGGGTAGCGCAAGAGCATATGGATACACAAAAGGCCTAGGAACTAGGCCTTTAAAGGGGTTTGGAGTACATTTTGGTATACTTCTATAATTGTCTTATCTGTTGCAAGCAAATTTAGGATCGTTGCTTAATGTGTGTATTGTCTTGTTTTCGTTAATAAGATATACCTTTGATTCGCCTCTGATTAGTTTCGAGTTTTTCTACTCCCGGAACTCGGCCCTGGGCCAGGCTCGTCTGGTGCTTGTCTGGTCAACCAGGGTGTTGCTGCTGGCTGCCCACTGGCCCACATATACGTCACAGTCTGGCTGATCTGGCACCTGGTGAATATATTTTTCCAGCTTCCTCTTGAAGACTTCTACACTTGCCCCAGCAGTGTTTCTGGTATCTTTTGGTAGATATTGGAATAGTCTTGGGCCACTGACATTGATAGTGTTTCCTTATTGTGCCCACTGCACCCCTGATTTTTTTCACTGGGTTCATTTTGCACTTTCTCCCGTATCTCTCACCTCAGTATGGCAGTGTGGAGATTTGGGACTAAGCCTCCAATTACTTTCCAGGTACATATTACCATCTCTCCTCTGCTCCAGTGACTACATATTTAGGAGTTGATTATACTGTCTCTCTAATCCTCGGTAAGTGGATAAAGGTTATTATACTGTCTCTCTAATCCTCGGTAAGTGGATAATGAAGCATAACGTGATCAAGAGTAACCAAAACGCTGACCACATTCTTTGCATTTAGTTTAATCATCTGTGTGTGTGCCCAATTGTCAAAAGAACTTGTATCAGTGTTGATACTTGTGGCGCCCCACTCGTCACTCTCGCCCTTCTTCATACTGCTCACTGGAAACTTTTTTTTTTCCCCAGTATCCTAGCCTGTTAGAAGAGTGGCGCGGATAACGGTAAATGCATTACACAGGACAGGAGTTTTAATTAACACAGGGGATGACATTCCATCGGGACTAGAATTTTCTAACACATTTTTCCCCGGATGCTACCCACAACAAACGCTTGAAACCCGAGCTAGACTCCTCAATACGTCACACTGGATTTGTTACGTTTTCTTTAATTTACTGTCAACATTTGCCTATAATAAGTGTGTGTTTTAGGAGGCTTTCGTATAAATTCATAGTTGTCTGTCAGGTTATACGTGAATTTCCTGAATGAAGTTATTTTTTTTGTACAGTATTTTGCGTCAAGCTTTCATCAGCGCCCACGACTGATGTTTTTTTTTTAATAAATAATAAGACTTTCTCTAAAGGGGCTAGTTTATTATGCAGCGCCACTTGTCCTGTGAATAACACACCGCCATAAAGACAGTACATCACAGCCAGCATAGTTGACACGACGTTGTTGATATCCGCTCCATCTGTGTCTCAGTAAACACTATGAAAGATCCAGTTGAACAATCCTGGCGCGTCATGATCTCTGAGGGTGTTTAAAAGTGAAGTGATTACCTGGAGTATTCCCGGAGGTGGTCTTAAGTGGTCTTCTACAACCTTGCACTCTTGTGCACTCACTGACGAGTGTTTGTCTCCCCGAAATCCCACCACTTCCTGGCTCACAGTTTTCTTGGATATTTTTTTCTGTTTATAATGGTTGCTGTGGAAGGAAATTGCACTTAACAGCTGGCGAGACTGCTGTTTTACACGGAGCTTCAAAAGGAATTTGTGGACCGACCCCACTGTGTGGACAAGTGTGAGTGTGTACGTCTGTGTGTATATATATATATGTGTGTGTGTGTGTGTGTATGTGTGTGTGTACTCGCCTAGTTGTGGTTGCGGGGGTCGAGTGTCAGCTCCTGGCCTCGCCTCTTCAACTGGCCGCTACCAGGTCACTTTTCACGCTCCGTGAGCTTTATCATACCTCTTCTTAAAGCTATATATGGATCCTGCCTCCGCTACATCACTACCCAGGCTATTCCACTTCCTGACAACTCTGACTGAAGAAATACTTCCTGACATCCCTGTGGTTTATCTGAGTCTTCAACTTTCAACTGTGACCCCTTGTTGCTGTGTCCCATCTCTGGCACATCCTATCTCTGTCCACCTTGTCTATACCTCTTAGCATTTTATATGTCGTTATCATATGCCCCCCTATCTCTCCTGTCTTCCAGTGTCGTCAGGTCGATTTCCCATAACCTCTCCTCGTAGGACATACCCCTTAGCTCCGGGACTAGTCTTGTTGCAAACCTTTGCACTTTCTCTAGTTTCCTTACATGCTTGGCTAGGTGAAGATTCCAAACTGGCGCTGCATATTCCAATATGGGCCTAACGTACACAGTGTAAAGGGTCCTGAATGGCTCCTTATTTAAACGTCGGAATACTGTTCTTAGGTTTGCCAGGCGCCCATATGCTGCAGCAGTTACTTGGTTGATGTGCGCCTCAGATGTGCCTGGTGTTATGCTTACATCAAGATCCTTTTTCTTGAGTGAGGTTTGCAGTCTTTGGCCGCCTAGCCTTACTCTGTCTGCGGTCTTCTTTGCCCTTCCCCAATCTTCATGAATTTGCACTTAGTGGGGGTTGAACTCCAGGAGCCAGTTGCTGGACTAGGCCTGCAGTCTGTCCAAATCCCACTGTAGTTCTGCCTGGTCCTCGTCCAGTTGAATTCTTATCAACTTCACATCATCTACAAACAGGGACACTTCGGAGTGTGTGTGTGTGTACGTGTACTCACCTATTTGTGGTTACAGGGGTCGAGACTCAGCTGTGTGTGTGTTTGTGTGTGTGTGTGTGTACTCACCTATTTGTGGTTACAGGGGTCGAGACTCAGCTGTGTGTGAGAGAGAGAGAGAGAGAGAGAGAGAGAGAGAGAGAGAGAGAGAGAGAGAGTACCTGTACCTGCTTGTCATTGTAGAGTCTTTGGACAGTGTATCTTGGTTTTATTCTTTCTATTAGTCTTCTATTTTTGCTGTTTCACTTTTACTGTAGGTGTTATAATGAGTGAAATATTATGCCAAGAGCGCCGAGTGATCTATCAGGACAAAGCTCTTTTCAGCTATTACTCTTCATATCTCTTGTTTTCTCTAGCCTTTACTGTTGTTCTACACTAACAGCCACTTATAAGGTAGGCAAAATAGCAGAGCTGGAGAATGTATAGAAAAACTTCGCTGTCCGTATGAACTCCAGTATAAATTACTGGGTAAGCTTGAAATCCCTCAAACTACTCTGCTTGGAACGTAAATAAATCACAATTCACCCCATGCAAAATTCCTTAGGGATTGGTCTCAGATCTGCACACTGAGATTATTCTTCATGAAAGCAAAAGGCTTGACAGACACCGGGTAATACCAACCACAATATGTTACACCTCACTGCTTCAGACTTGCACTGCTCAACCCTTATAAATAATGGTTCTGGATCGACCGAAGTGCTAAATTTAATGCCTGTTAGGCTTCTTAAGTTATCATGCGTGACCGTGAATTTGACACTCCAGTACCACAAAAAAGATAGGCTGTGTGATGTACATATAACAAAAAAAAGTAGGTTTTTGTAAAGTGTACCAAAAACATAGGCTTTGTGATATAGGCCTACATGTTCTGGTATAAAGCCTATGCTTGGTTTGTCCTGATATGCTTATTGTAAGACTAATGGAAATTAGTTTTTTAATTATCTAAAAGAAATCTAATGTAAATGGTTATTGGAAATAGTTTAGAGCAGCTTAATTATCAGCTTATCATATGATAATTTCATACGGTAATATGGATGAAAAAATGAAAATATGGATGAAAAGCGATATGGATGAAAAAACGATAATTTAGTGAACACGGTACGACAATTCTGGCAACCCTGGCGTAAAGGGGCCAAGACTTTTCAGCAACTTCCTTTCACATGTAAAGTG
>NC_091327.1:26407219-26599719 GCF_038502225.1 Cherax quadricarinatus
AAGCGTACAAAACTGTCCTAACAGCAAAGAAAAACGTACAAAACTGTCCTAACAGCAAAGAAAAACGTACAAAATTGTCCTAACAGCAAAGAAAAACGTACAAAACTGTCCTAACAGCAAAGAAAAGCGTACAAAACTGTCCTAACAGCAAAGAAAAGCGTACAAAACTGTCCTAACAGCAAAGAAAAACGTACAAAACTGTCCTAACAGCAAAGAAAAGCGTACAAAACTGTCCTAACAGCAAAGAAAAACGTACAAAACTGTCCTAACAGCAAAGAAAAACGTACAAAACTGTCCTAACAGCAAAGAAAAGCGTACAAAACTGTCCTAACAGCAAAGAAAAGCGTACAAAACTGTCCTAACAGCAAAGAAAAGCGTACAAAACTGTCCTAACAGCAAAGAAAAGCGTACAAAACTGTCCTAACAGCAAAGAAAAACGTACAAAATTGTCCTAACGGCAAGGAAAAGCGTACAGAACTGTCGCAGCAGCGAAGAAAAACGTACAAAACGAACGTAAACTCTCCGAACGTTTGAACATATCACCTGTTGATATGTTCAAAGGTACGGGAACAGGAGAAGGAGCGAGAAAGGAAAAGAGAATGGAAAGAAGAGTAGGAGGAAGAGAGAGAGAGAGAGAGAGGGAATGAGGCAGGGAGGAGGAGAGGGAAGGAATTAGATCAAAGAAGTGGTAGGAGTGTAGGGGAGGGGAAGGGGGAGAGGAAGGGGAGAGGGGTATCCTTCAACACACATTACCAACACTTGTGAGACAGTGAACAAATGTTTCCAGCAACACATGAACAACCCTCCTTGCTGCCACACACCCTCACCCTGCCCCCACACGGGGGTCAACACCCCCGCGGCCCGGTCCCAGGCTAGGCCTCCTGGTGGATAAAGCCTGATCAGTTAGGCTGTTACTGCTGGCCGCACGCAGTCTATCGTAGTCCACAGCCTGGCTAATAAGGAACTGACTTAAGTAACTTATCAAATTTATATTATGTATGAAGGGGGAGTGTTGAGCAGTCTTGGGCCCCTTACAATTAATGTATTAATGATACCCCTATTTATCATTGAGGTATTTTCTACCGTCTGCCAAAACTCATGTTTTCGTAGGTAATGATTTCTTTGTGCTGATTTGGGATCAGTCCCAATAGAATTTTCCAGGTGCAAATTATGATGCATCTTTGTCTCCTACGTTCCAAGGAGTACAGGTCCAGGGACTTTAAACGTTCCCAGTAATTTAGGTACTTAACTGAACTTACGTGTACAGTGACGGTTCTTTGTGCCTTCTCTAGGTCTGTAATTTCGCCTACCTTAAAAGGGGCTGTTACTGTACAGCAGTATTCCAGCCTAGAGAGAACAAGTGACGTAATGATGACTATCATTGAAAATCAGGGGGAGTGTGGGCACGATAAAAGAATATTGCATCGACGTCCATGGTCCCAGACTCTTCAACATCTTACCAGAGGATATCAGAAACACTGCTGGGACAAGGGAATACTGGACAAGTACAGAATCTTCGAGAACTGGATCAACCAAGTTGTGATGTATATGTGGATCTTTATTAGTCGGGCTGTGGTGCACACGTTGAACCACCTGCGGGTAGCACCAACAGCCTAGTTGATCAGACCACTCACCGGGAGACCTGGTCTGGGACCGAACCGCGGGGGCGTTAACCCTCTGAACACAGTATAGGTAGACTCCAGGCAGGTCTTTTGTCTCATGATCACGCAGTATATCCCATAAGTTCATTCTCCTTGCATTCAGTATTTACACACCTTTCCTAAGTGCTTCTTAATACTTCTTAATCGTGTAATATTTCTCTCCCAACCTAAGATGGCCGCTCTGAGACCGGGCCTCGGAGACGATAATCCCCAGAACCAATAATGATAACAGATGACTAACAGATAAGCTTAGTCCAGATAGTGAGGCGTGTGAACGCGTTTTAACACGACCGGTGTATTAGGAAGGCTTGTCCAAAGTGAGCTACAGGGAAGGGAGGAGTGGAAGAAAATAACGGATGGTAAAGGGGAGGTATAGAGAGACAAAGGGGCGTGCTAGGAGAGGGGTAATGTGAAGGGAGATAAAGGGAAAGGGAACGTACAGAAAAAAATGTAAACAAAACAGTATTTGGTACATTGTAATTTACAGGCGAGGTTTGCTGTAAAAAGTTTCTTAAATGTAAAGAAAAGCACACACACACACACACACACACACACACACACACACACACACACACACACACACACACACACACACACAAGTATTTCTTCAGCCACAGAGTAGTCAGTAAGTGGAATAGTTTGGGAAGCGATGTAGTGGAGGCAGGATCCATACATAGCTTTAAGCAGAGGTATGATAAAGCTCACGGCTCAGGGAGAGTGACCTAGTAGCGATCAGTGAAGAGGCGGGGCCAGGAGCTCGGACTCGACCCCCGCAACCTCAACTAGGTGAGTACAACTAGGTGAGTACACACACGCTAAATTACTTCCTCCACCAAGTGGCCAGATCAACCAGGCTGTGATGGGTTTGCGGGCCAGCGAACAACTAACAGAAACAATTTGATGAACCAAGCACTCAACAATTACGTGTGGCTTCAGATCGCTTTGTAAGGTAGGAACGCGGTCACAGGTTAAATAAGGACAATGAGAATAAAAGATGGAGAGGGGTAAGGAAAATAGGAAGAAAATGGGGGAAACGCGAGGAACATGAATAGGAAATGGAGGAGAGAATGGGAAGGTTTGTCAACTCAACGACAATCGACACACCTTATACCCCTGCTTCCTCCCGCTTCCTAGCTCCTTCCACAGGAACCCCTTCACAGGCACCCTTTCACAGGACCCCTCCACAGGCACCCTTTCACAGGAACCCTCCACAGGCACCCTTTCACAGGACCCCTCCACAGGCACCCTTTCACAGGACCCCTCCACAGGCACCCTTTCACAGGACCCCTCCACAGGCACCCTTTCACAGGACCCCTCCACAGGCACCCTTTCACAGGACCCCTCCACAGGCACCCTTTCACAGGACCCCTCCACAGGCACCCTTTCACAGGACCCCTCCACAGGCACCCTTTCACAGGACCCCTCCACAGGCACCCTTTCACAGGACCCCTCCACAGGCACCCTTTCACAGGACCCCTCCACAGGCACCCTTTCACAGGACCCCTCCACAGGACCCCTCCACAGGCACCCTTTCACAGGACTTCTTCAAAGGCACACCTTTACACGACCCCTCCACAGGCCTCGCCTCCACAGGCCCCCTCCTCAACAAGCTCCTCCACAGCATCCCTCCACAAGCTCCTCCACAGGCCCCTCCTTTCCCCCGTCTAAAACAAACTGTCCAGTGAGTTTTTTCTATCAAGGCAGGAGGAGTCTGGCGGCCTCTTTATCACTGCCAAACAGATAAAGGTGAAGGTTTTAGCGCCTCCAGACTGCCTGAACACCCCAGCTCTTCCCGGCTCGTCACCACCTCTCTTCCCTGAGGCTCTTATTGCTCTTGTTATCAAGTGTCACCATCATTGTCCTTGTCATCATAAATGTCATTGTTATCATCCTCGATATCCTCATTGTCGTCGATGCAGCCTCCTCCATTACCACCACCTACCATTAATAACCACCACTGACACCAGCCTCCACTATCACTATCCACGCCACAGTCACCCTGCCACTGCCACCCTCGTTCGCATATTTACTCATGTAAAGCAATGAGACCAAAATAAATTGCAGCTAATACTGTAGGCCAGGGGCCGCATGTGGCCCGCGGGCCGCATATGGCCCTTCTAAGAAATGGATACGGCCCTCACATAAATTATAAATTCACTTTTATGTACGTTCTACACTGCACATTGTCAACAAAACCGTGCTGCCTTCATCACACATTTGACATGAAATGTGACCCACTCGCGTAGGAAGGCTGAGGACCATTGGACTAAGTGAAACTTATCTGACGAGTCACCTGGGGACCGTAGACACAAGGTAGCTTTGAAAAACAAAACTATGTGGCAGCAGCAATAATAAAGTACTTTGAGGAATGTTAATTAGAATTGTTGGACTCACGAAATCGTAATAACGCGACTGTTAACAGTTCACAGAAGAGGTTGGCATCGCTTGCCGTGGGTTCGAATCCCACCCGTTCTGTTCTTCGATAAGAATTGTTGTAATAACAGTAAAAAATAGCTCGGATGCCAGAAGGTAAAGAAAGGTATGATAATGATTGATTCTCTTGGTCATAATAATAATAATAATAATAATAATTAATAATAATAATAATCGGCTACCACTCGAGCTACTACCTCCTCTTTCTCCTTTTTCTTGGCGTCCTGACTTCTGGTCTTTGCTTTTCCTCAATTAGTTGTGTCTTGATGATTCAGGACGGAGTAAAGCGTCGTCATAATCCATTACTAAGTGCGGGTTATTTGTGAATTATTCCAACCACGATATTGTTACTTTTATTCTTCTTTATACTTTTGATATTGTAATGTAGGAAGAGAGAAAAAAAAAACTTGACTATTACTAAATAAAAGAACACGAAGAGAGGAAGTTAAGGTAGACACATATTAAAGGAAGTGTAAAGGTGGCAATAAAGCAAAGTTATTAGAAAATGTTGAAAGATTATAAATAAATGCAGGTGTTGCAGAGTAGCGGTTTTAAGGCGAGGTAAATATTAACAATGGTGTGAGTATCTGGGTAATAGTTCTTTGCTGCTCGTTGTTGTGAAGGTACTGGATCACTCAGCGGTGTTCTTGGCACTTTGAGAGTGCATCCTATTGTTAGGATGAACTAATCATGAAAAATAAATTGGGGTGTTTATGGATGTAGATTAGTGGTCTGAGACGACACGTTGGGGAGCTGTGCCACTCTCCACACGTAGGTTCGAATCCTGCTTACTGAGGTCTTTATATGAAGTTAATATTGCTGAATGGATATGTTTGGTTAGGTAAGACTCTTCAGGAAACAGGACAAATGTGTCCTGACATGTCACTGGAGATTTTGCGTCATCTGACCGAGGCCTTCCACTGGCTTTAAAAATTAAAATATAGTCAATGAATATTCATTTAAATTTTAAATAAATGCATTAAATATGCTAAATACAATATAAATTGTTAGTGATTGTCTGACCTTGTAATTTTTTTTGTCGTGCTCTTTCACAGATGTATATATATATATTTTTTATCTCCTTCCACCTTTTTCTCTTCACTACAATATAATCATCCCCACTAATGCCACCACCAACGTCCCTTCCATCGTTGCAGTTGTGTTAGAATTGTTGAAGAAATACTGAAGCCAGTTGAGTCTTATTTTCCTCACGTTCCCACCTCCAGACAACCCTACCAGCCTTTTCCTTAGTCTTACATATCCTCTTTCCATTTGCTTCCTTTCTGTGCTTTTAATTCTTTCCGCTTCCCCTTTGTTTCTGTTCTCTCTCCCCTTCTGTCTGTCACCCCTCCTCCATCTTTCACATATCACCTCCCTTTCCCCGCTTCCTAATGGGTACACAGATATGTCTCGATTGGGCCATGTGGATCTTTTTTTTTTTTTTTTTTTTTTTGTAGCGGCTGGCTACAACACAAAGGGAATATTTATTAGCCTTAACATGGAGCTGCTGCCGCCTACTAAGTCTCCGGAAGCGTGCCTGTCTTAACGATAAAGCAGTTTTTGGGGATCTTTGCTGCTTAGGTATCGTCTTTATAGCCTCTGTATCCGGCAAAGCCGAGGAACAGGAAGACTCATCAGTGTTTTAACTGCATCAACAGCCTCACTGATCAGAGACCCAACCTCAGTTAAGGGACGGAGGATCGAATCTCCACTACTAAATTGTGCATGGATGATCCCCACGGATTTACTGCTTCGTTATATACAGTATAATCCACACCAGAGAGGATCTCTTGGGACATCCCGGTGTCACGGAACGCACGAAAAATATTTAAAAGGAAACGTTTTGCTACTAACTGTTTCGACAGTGTAAGTAGAGTGGTAGTTTTTTCCTTTAGTTTATACTTCTCGAGGAGTGTAAAAGGTGATCCCTTGCAAGAATGGGTTTCCTTGCCAGTTGGCCGCACTCACTCGTGCTGTGGATTTAAGGAAATTAACTCTTGGGTCGGCCTTCTGCTCGTTAGTGGAGTGTCTGAGGGGTCGTTACCGGAGTGGTTGAGTCATTACAGTGTTGTTCCTGGGGATTGTCACGGGTTGCAGGGAAGGGATGGGTAGGGTGCTAGTGTGTACGGGGGCGTGCGTGGATTGCAATGTGTGTGTGTGTGTGTGTGTGTGTGTGTGTGAGAGAGAATAGTTTTGAAGGTGTGGGGGGTCAGGGGTAACAAGGGAGGATGTGTCAGGACTTGAAGATATACGATCTTTCGACTCCTGTTTAAGAGTCTTCTGGTATTATAAACTAATTGGCAGGTGAGGTATGACAGCGGACAGGAAGATGTGGATTGATTGACAGGAAGGGGTAGAGTAGTTGAGGGGAAAAAAGGGATAGTTAACAGGGAGGGAAGGGGAGGTACAGCGGACATAGTCCAGTTCATCTTTTCTCGTGACAATTTGGGACGTTGACATTATTTATAGCAGAACTTGCAATAATAATGGTGAACATAAACTCACAGCTGACATTTATAGACCATATTTTACGTGTTTGACATTAGGAAAGTTCATTAGTGCATACTTAGAGTTTTAAATTACATAATATTACTCCAGGTGTTCACAACCCTGGAGTACCGGCACACTCCACCTGTGAGGACCACCTTCCTGGAGTCTTACTTGAAGTGGGCACTGAGGATCACCGCCCCCTTGGCCCACTCCCAGACCAGACCTCATGGTGGATGGCCTGATTACCTAGGCTGTTGGTGCTAGCCGCACCGAGTGTACCATAAGCACCACAACTCAACTGATCAGCACTGACTTGAGAAAAAAAAAGTTCCTTTTTGAAGACAACTGATGTAGATAAGTACGTTTATGGAGCAACTTGTAATATTGTACAGATTGACTAATGTTCTAGCACTTCGGCAGACATGCAGTTGATCAAACCAAATGCAAAGCATGTGGTCAGCCTTACGGTCACTATCTTGAAGACTATGTGCTTATTGAGGAACGTAGAAATAAAGTAATAACCTGTGTGATATGTTAAGATATCCGATTAATGAAAATAAGATACCGGACATATTAAGCAAATTTCCTTAAATTGCTTGAAACAAATAAGTGCACTGTAGATATAAATCCAGATGTACTTCTGTAAACCCTTTTTGGTCCTAGTGCTTAAGCCTTTTGTGTATCCATATGCTCTTCCGCTATCCTCCACAGGATGGACATGGGGTGCACAACAAACTAGCCACTTCGGCGGCAGAATCTAAATCTGATGATCTTTTCCGTCTGTTTCATATACACGTAGGATGGCAAGTGAATCTCAAACTTCCACCTACATTCCCTTTACACACACCTTTATTTTCCTTCTTAATAGCTCTTATTCCTTTAATATTTCCGCATTGCAGCCTAGGATGCCTGATCTAAGACCGGGCCATGGGAAAACTATGCACTAGCATTACTATTTTCAACTATTTAATAGCCAGCAGTATGACCCCCCACTGCCAGACACTAACCTTCACACACCTTCCTTATTTGCAGTTCACTATATGTAAATGTACTGTCTATGAAGGTTAAGAATAAGGCCTGAAATGATTAATAATTTTGTAGACGGATTAGAGCGTTTAGAAATCGACGCATACGAATTAATGTGAAAAAGAACGTTGTGACTGAGAAAACCTGAGCTCCAACGAGGGTAGAATCACTCTCGAAAACAGTCACAGGTATGGGCTGCAGCGCGAAGCAGGTATGCAAAAACGAGGCCTATGGATAGGCTGAATAGAGGCAGTACTTGTTGTCCTGCATTTCACACGCCTTGTGATATACCTTTTTCCAGGGTTCTTGTGCCCTTCAGATTTCAAAGTTGACTTTCTAGTCAACCAGGCTATTAGTGCTAACGTTCCGCCAGGCCTATATAGCCAGCACAGCCTTACCTTTGATATACCTTGATGAATTCCGAGAGTCTTTCTACTACCGGAGCTCGGCTATGGGTCAGACTCGTCTGGAGCTTGCGTGGTCAACCAGGTTGTTGCTGCTGGAGGCCCGCTGCTCCACATAGCCATCACAGCCTGGTTGATCTGACACCTGGTGAAGATATATGACCAGTTTCCTCTTGAAGACTTCTACACTTGTTTCCAGCAGTGTTTCCTGTGCGATAACGAGGGTAACATTCAGATGTTAAGGGAATGTTTAGGGAGCTTCATTCAGATAAAAGAAGAGGTGTTATGGAGGACCTGAATGATAGAGAAAAACCTAAATTTAGGGCAGTAGGTAAGTTTAGTGTTAGGGGCGAGTGATAGAATGGGACCCTTAACTGAATTATGTTTAGAAAAGGGTTTAGTAATTCGGCAATACTGAATTTAAGAGAGGATAAGTATAGAAGTTATAGTGTTGTTATAGTTTATGTGATTATAGAAGTTATAGCATTCTTCTGAAGTCTTTGTATTAGGGTTAATATCACGTAATAAAATAATTATGATATGTAGAGGACGTAAATTATGTTAATTCTTTATTCTCGTCTTGAGTTTTCTTTCCATTTCTTTTTTTTTACCCTCTTTTCCTTCTCCTCTCCCCTCCCATTCTTTTTTTCCTCTTCCCTCTCCTTCTCCATCCCTTTCTCGTTCCCTCTTCCCTTCCCCTCCTTTACCCTTCCTCTTTCCCTCTTCTCTCCCTATTTCCCTCTTCCCTTCCTCTTTCACTCTCCTTCCCCTTCTTTTCCTCTCCCTTCACATCTTTCCCTCCTTTCTTCGTTCTCTTACTCTCTTCCTCTATCCCCTACTCCAGTTTTACTCTTCGTTCTCCCTTTCTCCTCCCCTCTTCTCTTTTCTCTTTTATTTTTGTCCTCTGTCTCCTTCCCTTTTCCCTCCTTCATTTTTCTCTCAATTTTTTTCCTCTCTCTTCCCTCGCTCATCCCTCTCCCCTTTCCTCATCTCCCACTCTTTTAATTTTTCTCTTCTCATCCTGCTTTTACCCACCCTCCTCATCCTCCTCCACGTCTCGTTAAAGGGCGTTCATTCGTCTAGGGTTGAAATCATTCTACCAACCAGAGGTTGTTTACAAATCTTTGTCACTTGTGAATCCGGATTAGCAAGACGACGAACGAGCAGTGGCGGCCATGTTGTTAAAGCGGAGAGAAACAGTGTATTGTGGAGCTCCAGTCAGCTAGTGCTTTATCCGTGTCTTGCGTCTGTCACTATGTTGGTCGCTCGTGTGCCAGGTAGAAATTATGAACCCCGTACCTAACTACTGACAGCTGAGATACTGAGGTGCTGAGAACAGAGAATTCAGTACCTAACTAATGTCATCAGAGATACTGAGGTACTGAGAGGAGCAGAGAATACAGGGAAATTTAGGTACCGAAGTACTGAGGAACGGCAGAGTTCAGTACCTAACTACTGAGAGTTAATAGAAACATTACAGCTACGTAGTTAGTAACGTGATCACTAGTCACTAATAACAACCATTAACATAAAATATCTTAATTTTCTCATTGTCAAGAAAGTCATTTATCTGCATAATTTATAACATGTCTTCCTAAATGACAATGTTGGATATTCCAGTCACGCGCCAGCGAAAATCCACGACCTGGATTCTGAATAATGAGAGAGAGAGAGAGAGAGAGAGAGAGAGAGGGGGGAAGTTAGACTTGTGTGGTGTTGACTGAGTGGTGTGTTGGTAAGGTCAGAGACTTATCAGTATAATAAATTGCTACCCTTGTTGAGCTCACCCAAGTTAAGCCTGTATTGTGTCCTCATAATTGAACACCTGTGGGTGGAGGCGAGGTAGGGCAGAGTGGGTGTTAGGCGAGGTAGGGCAGGGTGGGTGGTGGCGAGGTAGAGCAGGGTGGGTGGTGGCGAGGTAGGGCAGAGTGGGTGTTAGGCGAGGTAGGGCAGGGTGGGTGGTGGCGAGGTAGGGCAGAGTGGGTGTTAGGCGAGGTAGGGCAGGGTGGGTGGTGGCGAGGTAGGGCAGAGTGGGTGTTAGGCGAGGTAGGGCAGGGTGGGTGGAGGCGAGGTAGGGCAGAGTGGGTGTTAGGCGAGGTAGGGCAGGGTGGGTGGTGGCGAGGTAGGGCAGGGTGGGTGGTGGCAAGGTAGGGCAGGGTGGGTGGTGGCAAGGTAGGGCAGGGTGGGTGGTTGCAAGGTAGTGCAGGGTGGGTGGTGGCAAGGTAGGGCAGGGTGGGTGGTGGCAAGGTAGTGAAGGGTGGGTGGTGGCAAGGTAGGGCAGGGTGGGTGGTGGCAAGGTAGAGAAGGGTGGGTCGTAGCGAGGTAGGGCAGGGTGGGTGGTGGCGAGGTAGTGCAGGGTGGGTGGTGGCAAGGTAGGGCAGGATGGGTGGTGGCAAGGTAGGGCAGAGTGGGTGGTGGCAAGGTAGGGCAGGGTGGGTGGTGGCAAGGTAGTGCAGGGTGGGTGGTGGCAAGGTAGGGCAGGGTGGGTGGTGGCAAGGTAGGGCAGGGTGGGTGGTGGCAAGGTAGTGCAGGGTGGGTGGTGGCAAGGTAGGGCAGGGTGGGTGGTGGCAAGGTAGTACAGGGTGGGTGGTGGCAAGGTAGGGCAGGATGGGTGGTGGCAAGGTAGGGCAGGGTGGGTGGTGGCAAGGTAGGGCAGGGTGGGTGGTGGCAAGGTAGGGCAGGATGGGTGGTGGCAAGGTAGGGCAGGGTGGGTGGTGGCAAGGTAGGGCAGGGTGGGTGGTGGCAAGGTAGGGCAGGATGGGTGGTGGCAAGGTAGGGCAGGGTGGGTGGTGCCAAGGTAGGCCAGGGGGGGTGGTGGCAAGGTAGGGCAGGATGGGTGGTGGCAAGGTAGGGCAGGGTGGGTGGTTGCAAGGTAGTGCAGGGTGGGTGGTGGCAAGGTAGGGCAGGGTGGGTCGTAGCGAGGTAGGGCAGGGTGGGTGGTGGCGAGGTAGGGCAGGGTGGGTGGGCGGCACTGTGGTCACTTGGCATTGTCTGCCACTAGACATCTGCCAGTGTTGCGTATCATCGTGTGGTAGTTGTCAACATCTTAATCTTTCTGATGGCGTCACAGATTCATAAGTGGTCACTTTCACACGCACTGCATTTTATTCTGACCTATCTCTCTCCTGTAGATATTCACTTATACTACTGTTCTTCCTTTCTATTATTTCAATATCCCCATCCATTCTCCCTTCTAACCAATACCACTAACCTCAACCAACACCTTCAACCTCAACGGAAACACATAACTGCTTTCAATCAATCATTGCTCCCACTACCATTGACTACGTTCCACCCCCAGCTACCTACCATTTCCTCTGGTAATAGTAACTCCAGGCCTGCTGGAATGAAACCTTTAAAGCTGTCATAACCATCGTGCAGTAATTGAAGGCGTCCTCATCGCTCTTCTGAAGTCTCATCTCAGGCTGGGAGACGCCAGTGTTTCATTTTATCGTGGTAAGTAATTTTTTTTTTTTTTAAGATTTTGCCACCGAAGCAGCGAAGTCATTGCACATCCCATATCCATCCACGGTAGTGGCTAGTTTATGTGCACTCCATAGTCATCCTGTGGACGGTAGTTTATGTGCGCCCTATTTCTATCCTCTGGACGGTAGCAGAAGTGAATATAGATATTCAAAAATCCTAGGAACTAGCCCCTGGAATGCTTACAGATTGATGTCTACAGTTGCAACTAAATTTAGGATATTTGCTTAATATGTCTGGTGTCTTATTTTCACTAATAATATACTTTGACATATCACATAAGCTCAGTGAACTAATTTTATTAATTAAATATGTACCCCTCCCTCCCTTCTCTTTCTCAACCACTTCCTATTACACCAGAATTGGGTGAGAAGGACTCAGCCTGTTAGGATGGTGTAGGATGAAGGTATGAATCATTCTCTTCCTTACTGAGACGGCAGGCAGGTGAAGGGATGACCTGTGTGGAGGTTGGTGGGGGTGAGGCAGAGACCAGAATGTGTGTGTGTGTGTATTGGGGGTGTGGGGGCACACCAGTGTGTACTGTGAGGGTGGGGTTATTGTAAGTTACCCACTCCTCCACATCCCTCTTCACTCCCTCTCTTTTCATTCTTCCTGTAAAGTCAAAGTGGTTAGCACTAAAACTTCACAGCTCTAAAGTGGATTGACCCCTTAACTTTCCTTTCCCCATCTCTTCCATCTATCCACCCTCATCTGATGTTGAAATTTATCTTCATTATCCCATTTCCAACCATCTTACTCCGTCCTTGCCAGTGCAGTAGTTTCGAAACTCTCCCCGTCGATACCAGTCCAGTAGTTACAAAACTTTCCGTCAGTTCTCAGCATACAGCTTTATCTGTGAAATCGCTACTGACTTCAGGACCGGCCGGCCGGCAATCCATCAGCGGCTGGAATCGGGTTCATGAATCACGGACACGTTCCGTAAAGAAGACTCACTCCTGGTGGTGGTGTCAGATTCAGGGAATGTTAGAAGACCTGACTCTTAGTGTCGTCTTCTCCTTCACATAAATCTCTTCGGAAAGGGTAGTGAGGGGGGGGGGACGCGTAACCATGAAGCTGGAGAGATTGCGAGATGGCTTTAGGCTAGAGGGCATTTCGAGTGTTGTTGGGGGTGGGGTGAGGATGAGAGCCTCTTCACGTGATGGACTTGTGCTGGAACGTGGAAAATATGTCACAGATGTTGAGATAGCAGGCAGGGGTTCGGTTGGGCTTTGTAGAGAAAAAATAGTTGGGGGGGGGCATTTATTGTGTGTATGGGGATGGGGGTATGTTCAAGAGAAGGAAAGGACAGTTACGGTGTGTATGGGGGACTTTTAGAGGTGCTCATCCATAGTTTACTCCCCCAGTTGTGTTTACGGGAGTACATACTCTTTTTCTGGCTTCGCTTCCTAGACTACTTCCATCAGAAATGCTGATTTATGGCATCTTGGGCCTTCTAATGTTTACTCTCGGAGCTTTGTATTCACTGTGTTTATGTGCGTGTGCGAGTTTTTTCTGTATGTAGATAGTGTTCTTGTGTGATAAGCACGTTTCTCTTTTGTCGGTGTTGAGCTCTGGCTTTATAATGGTGCAGCGGCGTGCAACTTCTGCAACAATACCGCGTCACCCTTTACCAACGCCACCGTTGTCACCCGTACCAACGCCACCTGTACCAACGCCACCCGTACCAACGCCACCTGTACCAACGCCACCTGTACCAACGCCACCTGTACCAACGCCACCCGTACCAACGCCACCCGTACCAACGCCACCTGTACCAACGCCACCTGTACCAACGCCACCTGTACCAACGCCACCTGTACCAACGCCACCTGTACCAACGCCATCTATATCACTCGTACCTGGGGGTTGTTGGGTTTGGTTAGTCATATTAACTCACATTTCCACGTAATTACCCGACAGATAACGAAATTACGACGGGTGGCTTGCGTCTGCCAGACACTGAAATTCGTTCGTGCATTTTCACACGCACGGTGACGGTTGTAGTGGACAGGTTGCAGTGCGATACAACCCAGCATTATAACACAACGTACGTTTTCGAACGCGTTTATGTACGTATGTTTGTAAACGATATACGTGACTGCACTTTCTGACCTTGTTGTATTATAAGTTATTTCATGTAACGTTAATTAATGTAATTTAACGACTAATAGCCTTTAATAAATATAATTTGTTAATTACCAGACGCTTGTTATTAACGATCACAAGAACAGTCTGTCTTGCAGCCCGTGTTATTTTGAATCTTGTGTTGTTTCTAATCCCGTGTTGTCTTGCAACTAGTCCTGCAAAACAATCTTGGCACGTTTCATTCTGTGTAGATTTTTATGGAGAAACTAGCTATAGAAGCTGTCTTCCTTCACCGCTGCCTTCATTAGCTGGAAACGGTTTCAGGGATCAACCAGCCTCATGCTATCCAACTTAGGCACCACTCCTCGGAATTTTTTAGAGGAGTCTTCCGACATAAAAAGCTGTGTACCCTGAAATGTGGTCTTGTCACCTTTGCTGTTTTTTATCCTGTGGCAGATATAAAAACGCTCGTCATAGACCTCGTCGTGGACCGGGCCGCGGGGGCGTTGATCCCCAGAACATCCTCCAGGTATACTTTCGTATACCACAGGTACCATTTGCAGACGATTCGAAAATAAATGTGAAAGTATCCACAGTAGAATAACCAGATAAACAGAATATTTCAGCGAGCAGTAGAGAATAACGTGGTGTTCAGTGGTGAAAAATTCCAGTTGCTCAGATATGGAAAGAAAGCTATAACTCGAAAGAAACACGGTTTTCAAAATACAGGATGAATGTCAGAACGTAAAGAACATGCGAAGGACCTGAATGTAATAATGTCAGTTGATCTGTCGTTGATAACACACAGTAAGGCAAATGCTGCGAAAGGTAGACAAATGTTGGGGTGGATAACGAGAACATTCAAAACAAGATGATTATTGCCAGTGATGACGTTATTCAAATAATTTATGCTCTCTCGACTGGAGTACTGTTCCGTGTTGATGGCACCATTCAGGGGCAGGAGAAAGAGAAAGTATTCAGAGCTGGAACACATACAGAGATTGTTTACAGCTGAACTTATAAAGCTTTTAAAGTGCTGGGAGAGCCTTCAAGTTTGGAATATGTACCCTTTGGAGCGAAGAAGAAAGATACATGATAATATATACATGGAAGATACTTGAGGGTCTGGTCCCAAATCTACACAGCATCGTAACATACTGGAGAGAGATGGGAGGAAGTGAAAATAAGGCTGGAGCGCCGTGGGCACCATAAGATACCATTGTATCAACATCCGTGGTCCCAGACTATCATTATCTTACTAGAAGATATCAGAAACACTCCTGGAACAAGCAGTGTTTCTGATATCTTGTCCAGAGGAAAGTGGACAAGTATCTTCTCAAAGTGGCAGGTCAACCAGGCTGTGAAGGATATGCGGGTCAACGGGCCACCAGCAGCAACGGCCTGGTTGACCAGAAAGTAGGGAAAAACTCTAAGCCGGTCACAGGTATATCACAGGTATCACAACTGGCTGTATCCAACTTGCCTAATAATTACTATCATCAGTCGTCTTTTCATTATTTTCTTGCCTTCCTTTCGTGTGCGTTCTTTCACCTTGTTTCCTTTCTCTCTCTTCCCCCTCTCATTTACTCACGTATAATTACCTGTCTGCTATGTTTATTTACCTTAGTCTTCCACATCCCCTTCCCGCTTTTTCTTTGACCATTTTTTTTTTTTGCGTTTATCTCTCCCTTTCTCTGTCTTCCTTTGTGCCTGCCTTACACCAGTTCCTGCCCATCTACCATTTATCACTTCCTCCATCCCTTTGCATCTTTCCCTCTTCATCTTCACCCGTCACTGCGCTCTCTCTCTCTCTCTTTACCATAAGTTTTCCTAATGCATTTGAGTTTCTCTAGTGTCTCACTTATCCAGTTCCTCTTAATCTCTCATTTTAAGTGAGTTGTGTTAACTCA
The DNA here is from genome assembly GCF_038502225.1 of Cherax quadricarinatus. NCBI lineage: Eukaryota > Metazoa > Arthropoda > Malacostraca > Decapoda > Parastacidae > Cherax > Cherax quadricarinatus. The sequence goes on from NC_091327.1 coordinate 26,422,712, forward strand.
GACTGCTGCTACTGCTAACTTCTGGATGTGTTGATCAGGTGTTGGATGTGTTGATCAGGTATTGGCTGTGTTAGTGCTTCTGGATGTGTTGATCAGGTGTTGGCTGTGTTAGTGCTTCTGGATGTGTTGATTAGGTGTTGGCTGTGTTGATGTTGCAGTCTTTACGCTGGGACCCTCACAAGATGGTTGGGGTTTCTTGAGGTATTTCTAAAGATTGGTAATCATGGATTGGTCGTTGGGTACGTGTGGTCGTGGGGTACGTGTGGGCGTGGGGTACGCGTGGGCGTGGGGTAGTAGTGGGCATGGGGGTACTTGTGGTCGTGGGGTAGGCGTGGGGTACGTGTGGCCGTGGGGTACGTATGAGTGTGGGGTACGTATGGGTGTAGGATACGTGTGAGTGTGGGGTACGTGTGGGTGTAGGGTACGTATGAGTGTGGGGTACGTATGAGCGTGGGATACGTGTGGGCGTGGGGGTACGTAGGCAACGTGTCTTCATTTAACTATGTTAATTTTCGTACTCGTTACTGTGTCACAAAAATCACATTCTTACACTCCCCCAAAGTGGTCAGGCCACTTAACCTTTCTTACCTCTCTCTTCCTGTCAACCCACAACTTTTTTCACCGCTCTGTCCTACCCTAATCCTCCCCTCCCTGTTCTTGCCATCCCTTTTATTTACCAAAAAAAAAAAAATATATACTAACCCGTCAGTTTATTAACGTTTCTAGTGTACTTACCGTTTTCTTTATTTTAAAGCACGTTAGGTTAGATTACATTAACCTGTAAAAATGAATACTTTAATACAAATAAGTGTAGCAACACGTCAGGCAGTGAGATAGCTGAGCACCAGGGAACGTCTAAATCTGCACGCTTATTTCTCTGGCCGTGCGAGAGTGAGTTGATGTCTCCTTGGCGTAGACACCACCTGAAGTAGACTGTAGACTCGGTTCATTTTTTGTTTTAATATCTATTGTGCAGCTAATACCCACAATGTGTGGGGTAGTCAATAGGTTACAGAGGGACATGATGGACCCAGGGACTGGTCCCTGAAGTTTTGATAGTTAAGCAAGTTATGCTGCTAATGAACTAGTTACATGTTTATAGCTCCTTACAGTCGCAATGAGTTACTTATACAGACATAAATTCAATTTGTCGTGCTTCTCTCTGCCTCCCTCTCATTTTCCCTCTCTCTCTGTCTCCCTCCCTCCCTCTGCCTCCTTCTCTCTGCCTCCCTCTTTCTGCTTCCCTCCCAGCAAACTCCGTCGAGATGGGGCACAATGTAAATGTGGTGAAGCTAGATCGTACATAGAAGGAAATGTGTTGTGCTACAGCGTCGTAGTGTGGTAGTTTTGACGCCTCGTAAAGTGGTAGCGTCGAAGCATCTTAGCGTTATAGCTTCCCGGAGGTGCACGTTAAGTAACATAAAGTAGTAGCACGGGTTTTATACTGATATTGGAGAGTCGTAGCGGCTCATAATCGCAACTTCATAGCTTGTCGCGTCAGTAGCGTGCTACAGTGTCGTGCTACGGTGGCCGCGCGATGGTACCCGCTGTACATATTTGTCCAACCTATTATCTGCTACCTGACGCATTTCTTAACTCACCTACACTGGTCGCCTATACTGTCACCTGCCTTACCTACACTCCTGCCTTACCTGCACTGGTCTCCTGCACTCTCATGCCTCACTGATTCACTCTTGTTACTCGTCACCTGTTCTGTCCACTGCATAACACCGGGCGAAACGTTTCCCTTAAATGCTCTGAACTGTACACTGTCCTTTTCCGTAGTGCTCCTTAGCAGCAAATGCATTCTCAGCAGGGAATATAGCTTTGAACATGGGTGAGGCTGCGTACACCGTCAAAGCCTGGTTATTCACGCAATAATTGAAGCTCTCGGCAGCCTCTTTGCCGACTTTGATGGTGCTTTTGCCAGAGACTCACCTTGAGGAAGATTCACCACCGAGCATTCTGACTACTATAGGGGCGCCCTCTAGAGAGGCAGGGAGATCTTGGGAAGAGCAGGAAGAAATGGGAAGAGGGGTCTTTGGATGGAGAGTGATAAACTTTTGAAAAAGACCACACTTGTTAACACAGTAATTAGCAGCGATACTTGAGCACGTGAAGGTGGTGTTGGCAGCAGCAGAAGTGAGCGTTAACGATGACAACTGGAGCAAAAGGTGTCGGCAGCAGCAGCAGAAAATGAGTGTTGCTGGTAGCAGCAGAAGTAGGTGTTGCTTCAGCAGATGAAGTGGATGCTAGCAGCAGCTGACAAGCTTCCTGCTGTCTTCAGAATTTGTCAGCCTATATATGTCTCTTCAGTTAATTTGCTTGTGTCACACTGTTATTCCACTTGTCTCCGGTACCCACAAGGTGGCCAAACCCTCTGGAAGACCACTTGTGACTGATACCTATTATATATCTTCATTAATGCAAACTGTGTTGCTTATCGGTCAGCCAGGCTTGGATGCAGGGAGCTCGGGAACCTCTCAGCACAGTCTTTTGACATTAATAATTTAATATATTTTTATTAACTGATGCTGGTTATTTTAACTTTGTATGATATTTGTGTTAAATATTTTATTTGTGTTTGTAGCTTTTATTGTTTATTAATTTTATCTTTGCACATAATGTGTGTGTGTGAGGTATATATATATATATATATATATATATATATATATATATATATATATATATATATATATATAATTAAAATTGCCGAGAACGCTGAGTGACCGGCACGTTCAAAGTGCTTTGTAAATATCACGACTACTAGCACAAGCTTGGATGCTGGAGATGTTTATCTCGAGTACCGTGTGCCGCTGCTATCATCACATGGAACTGATCATGAAGATGACAAACACGCCAGTATCGCAGCATTAGCAGCAGCACCGAGAGAGAAGAAAGTAGCAGAACCAGATATTACAGGCATACCTGTATAAAAGGAGGCCAGAGTGAGAAAGATATGTCTTGTTGATAGTTTATAGGGCCACTGACACCTTTCGCCGTATCAAGCCCCTCACAAAGTTGTGAATAGTGGTACAATAATGGCACGTTGCAGCAGAAGCAGGATTATTAAAGAGTGTAGCAGCAATAGTACCATGAATATCAGCAGGGACATATTTCAGCAGTAGTAGTATCAGTAGTAAGAATATCAGCAGTGACACGTTGCAGGAGCAGCAGTAAAGGCAATATCATTGACAGTGCGATTAGCATGGTTAGCTACAGCAGCAGGAGCAGCCGCCGCCGCCGCCGCCGCCAAAGAAAATAACAACAACAACAACAACAACAACAACAACAACAACAACAACAACAACAACAACAACAACAACAACAGAACGTTTCAGCAGTGCTAAAAGGGATGGCGAGACGAATGGTTCTCATTAGTAAGCGCTAGTAGGTAGGCTGATTCATCAGAATCAACAGGTGAGACAACGGTAACCAGGTAGTTATGGAACGGTATCCGTATAAAAATATATTGCAGTATTAAATACTGAATTTGGGAACAGAACATGTTTTTGGCGTTACCACACCTTTAACATCAGAAGCAACAGCAACAGAAGTAGCTGTAGCAGCATCTACCACACTTGTAGTGTGAAGGCTTACTCAGCCCTGAAACAACTTCAGACAGTATTACCAAGGCTGGCTCCTCCTCAGGAAAATTAGTGAATAGAAAAAGAAATAATAACAGACAAACATAAACACTTTATTATATAGAAAATATAAAACACTTAAATATGAAATATTAATCCTACATTAAAGAAAATGAAAAATGAAAAATATAAATGATAACTGAATTCAACGCTAATATATATAGGGGTGTCTGGTGTTGGTGACACTGAGTGTTGTTGAAATCGTAGCCGTTGCCGATGATGGGGAGGGAGGGTCGCAGGTGTTGATGACAACCCACCGGCTCGTTCTTCACAGAGTCTATCCGTGAATACTCTGATAGGAAAGCAGGTTTTTTCTACTGTAATGATGAGGGGATATATCCTGCTACTTCATACAGGTGCACAGGTAATTAAATCCAAAAAGGGGAAGTCTCAGGACGTTAGTCCATCTCCATCAGTTCTGCTCGTTGATTGGCAGGTTACCCTCTCTGTCATCCAAGACCCCTCAAGGAAGGTTCCTTGATGTTGGTGAGGGGCTCTTGATTTAGGGAATTGGATCTGTGCTCCAGTTCCCCGAATTAAGCCTGAATGCCTTCCACATCCCCCCCCCCCCAGGCGCTGTATAATCCTCCGGGTTTAGCGCTTCCCCCTTGATTATAATAATAATAATGTCATCCAAGAGTAGTGCTGGGAGCTGTGAGTCTAGTGATTACTGTTTGGACCGGAGCCCCACACGTCACCTTTCGGGGGGGGGGGAAGGGATAGCGGGAGCTAGACTGACCCTACCTTAACAAGCAGCCGGCAATCAAACTATTGTTACTATATACTCCCTCTCTACTCCTATCTATTGAACTTTTCCCTCACAGTAGTAATGGTATCGACAGCAGTAGTAGCAGTAGTAACAATAATGTAGCAATAGTAACATAAAAAGCAGTAGCAACATCACTAACAGTAGCAGTAGCAACATCAACAGTAGCAGCATCAACAACAGTAGCAGTATTAACATCAACGGTAGTCGTAGCAACAGCAGCATCAAGAACAGTAGCAATAGCAGCATCAAAGACAGTAGCAGTAGCAACAGAAAAATCAGTAACACCAGCAAGACCAGTAGCAGTAATACCTACAGCAGCAGTAGCGCCACCAACAGTATCAGTAGCATGTACAGCTGCGGCTAAGATACTCCGAGACAATACAGTAGCAGCGAGCGGCTGCGGCTGCAGACAAAGAGGATAGTATCAGTAGCAACAAGAGGCAACAGAGGCGGCAACAACAGCCGCAGCAACTGTCTTTATCAAGAAGAATGCGGGATGACCAGACCTCCAGATCGTCACCTGTGTCAGGTGTCAGAAGGTGCGTGTAGGTGGGTTATCAGTGGGTGGACAGGTGCTGCGTCACCACCGCCCACCCGTTAATTAATGATGGGCAGGTGTGTACACCACTTACCTGTCACACATCTTGATAACTTCGCCCATTCTTCCCCCTAGAACAAACACTTACTAATTTCCAGGATAATTATATTAGTCTTTTAGATGAATAAGACACTTGTGCAGCATTTGGAGATCTTTAATAGGGAGACGTTTCGCCAGTCAAGATGTCGAAATGTTGCATATGTTTATTATTCATCTTCTTGTCGGTTTTGTTTGCCATTAATAATGTAGGTCTTGTGCTGCGCCTTATTCTACAGAATTTTGTTTCGCTTTGAGGAGAAAATTTTCACTTTACATTTAAATAATATCAGTTCACTCTGATATTTACTGAAGTTAATTGACGAATTTATAATGAACTGCGTCAGTCATCGTTCAGATTTTATTGTAGATAGTTAGATTACCTGTTATCTCTCATCCTTCTCTCTCCTTTCTTCCATCTAGACTTGTCTCTGCTTCCCATTGTCTCTTGCTCTCATATTCTCACTTATCATCTCTTCTCTTTTATCGCCTCTTATTTGTTCTCTTCCCTTATCCTCATTTTCTTCCTCTCGTCCCTTAAAGCTTTCTCTAATCATGCCTCTAACCTCCTCCTTTCTCTCACGTCCCTTAACTCCTTTATCTCTTAGCAACCCTTTCTACTCGTATCATTACTACGTCTCCCACCCCGAGGCTGGGTTACTCTACCATGGTGGTGAGGTTTGAACGTCTTGGCCTAAAAATCCTTTTGTTTCTGCCTAACTGGCGGGGGAATTTTTCCCTTTCTCAAAATTTGCTGCAGCTTATCACTATGACTTGCAACGAGATATAGATATGGTTAAGAGTGGGCTGTGTGCAGCACTGCTCTTAGGGAAGTAGTATGACTCACAGGGCCTGACTAGCAACGAATTTGCATACGACTTAGAGTAGACTGACACGCGGATTTTGTGCCGTAGCTGCTGATGCCGCTGACTCTATCAGCTCTAACACTGATGTTAGTAGGCTAGCACCAGACGAGCCTGGCTCCGAGAGTAGTAAGACTTTCGAAATTCATCAAAGGTATACTCTCCTGTCATTGCAATAAGAAATATAATCTATGAGAAAAATACCTCAAGAATTGATGCTGTTTTTAAGGATGTAGAGAGTGCCAGAGCTAGAGCAAACAAGATATATACTTTCTGTCACACGAAAACGTACGTAATGTAGATGTGTTGGAACTTTATATATATATATGTCGTGCCGAATAGGTAAAACTTGCGATCTTGGCTTAAATAGCAACGTTCATCTTGCCATATAAGACAAGTGAAAATTTGTGTATGCAATAATTTCGCCAAAATCATTCTGAACCTAACGAAAAAAATATATTTCACTGTGTTTGTTTAGTATTAAATTACTGTAAACATATCTGAAATATATTTAGTTGGGTTAGGCTAAAATAAATTGCACTTGTTATAATAAGGTTAGGTAAGTTTTCTAAGATACTTTTGGTGCAAAATTAAAAAATTTTACATTAACATTAATGAAAAAAATATATCTTTAAACGTATAAAAGAAAATTTCAGAAAGGACTTAATTTTAAATGAGTTCTTGCTAATTGACCAGTTTTACATATTCGGCACGACATATATATATATATATATATATATATATATATATATATATATATATATATATATATATATATATATATATATATATATAATGTTGTGTAGAATCACTTGTTCGTGGAGCAGCAGTCTTGCAGCTAGTGCAACAAAATCAAAATGCTGATACTGTGTACAGTATATGGATTTTATAAAGCAATTTGATAATTATGGCCTAGGATGAGATTATTCCCAGTCTGCAGTGGGGACAATAAGGGAACACTGTATCAACGTCCGGGGTCCCAGACTATTCAACATCTTACCAGAAGATATCAGAAACACGGCTGGAACAAGTGGAGAAGCCTTCAAGAGAAAACTGGACAAGTATCTTCACCAGGTGCCAGATCAACCAGGCTATGATGGATATGTGGGGCAGCGGGCCTCCAGCAGCAACAGCCTGATTGACCAGGCAAGCACCGTGGCCGGGCTCCGAGAATAGTGAAACTCTCGAAACTCTTCAGAGGTATTCAAAGGTAAATGTATGAAAGCAAGAGGCTTGGAAGACTGCAAAAAGTACCTTCCAAATAAGATATAACCTAAATGCAAAGGGACCAAAAGTCTACAGCTTTACACCCCTCTCTTCAAGTATAAGAGGAAATTAACAATGACTCCTTAACTGTCTTCAAGGGAGAATTGATAAGATCCTCAAGTTAGTTCCTGATCAGCCGGGCTGTGGTGCCATGGAGTGATAGCTTGTGAGATTATATATATAACAAGGAAAATAGAAGTGGATATTAAGGGGTCGTCGATGCTCTAAGAGTAATTTAAGCACGACGGGGATGGTGCTCAATGCAGCGACAACCAGGATCCAGTCAGACATAAATATCATAACAGTTGCGAAACTATCCAACCCCTTCCCTCACCCCCTTACTCTGTAGTAGGTCCGATACACTAATTTTATCCTCGTCTTACAAGTTTTATATTCACTTCCTTAAAATTTCGAGCAAACACATGATGACCGCAAATAAAAACATAATTCACTTTAAGTATAAGCAAAAATTCAGTTCTGAGAGGTCATCTCCTTGCACCTCCATTCCTTCTCTTATTCCTAACACACGTAGACACAGAAATATAGCTTCATGTCAGCTAGCACGGACGGTACCAGTATAAACAAAGAACTTGGCTAAGTGGAAGACACTGAAAAACTGCAATCACATATCAACAGAACCTTCCATTGGGCAGGTTGAGGTCTTTTTGTGAATGTAAAAATAATGCAGTGGGAAGCGGAAACATAATGTTCAACGATAACGAATGTCAACTACTTCAGTATAGAGACTAGTAAGAAGTGGAAACACACGGAGAATAAGACATGCAAGACATGCAGCAGCCAGATCTTATCATAGAAGAGAGAACAAGTAAAAGATCCAGGAATATTAATGTCAGGCGACTTAATGGTTAGAGAAGACAACAAAGTGAATGTAGCCAAGACCAGGAAAATGATGGGGTGGATAACGAGGAGGTTAAAAACGAGGGATGCTGAGGCAGATATGGTGTTCCTCAAGGCACTTGTGCTCTTGCTGAGACTACTACTGTTCTCAGCCGAGGTAGAAAATATACAGAGATCATTTTACTGCTCGTAAAAAAATTGATAAAACATTGCAAGTACTTGTAAACCGCCTCGGAGCTCCTTGGATGTTCTCTCTGGAAGGAAAACGAGAGAGATATGATCTGTACATGGAAAATACTCAAAGGTCTGGGCTCTAATTTGCATTCTTAGAAAACTACACTGGAGCGAGAAAGATGGAAGTGTGGAATATACCAAATGATAAATCTGGATATTACCTGTGATTTACCTGTGACCTGTTTCATGAGTGTTCATATTCAGCGGCCCAGCCCGTGTGTTCATGTTGTTCTCCCACTGTGAAGACAGCGGTGTGGATGAAGGGTGGGCAGAGAGCCTTCTGCTATACTGTACTGACCTCGCATTTCAAGAGAATAATCTTGATACAGACCGTAAGATCTCTTATCTCTCTCCCACCCTCCCTCATACCAGACAAGCCTTCCTTCACCTTCTGCCCCCTCCCTTCCACCTTCCCTCCCTCTCTCCCATTCCTCTCATCCTCTTCCCTCAAGGGGTAAATGGGAAAGTGATGCCCCACTTGTGGAGGGCAGTCGCTGGAATCAATTGGTACTGTCTGATAACACTTTATCCCTACCACGCTAAAATGAGAGAGAGACAGAGAGAGAGAGAGAGAGAGAGAGAGAGAGAGAGAGAGAGAGGGAGGGAGAAATGGGCCTAGATCCGAGGGTCTTCGTGTGTTAACGTAATCTTGCGCTCCGGAACTCATCAAAAATTTATGAAAAGTATACCGTCCATAGGATGGGTATGGGGTCCCCGATATTGTAGGCACTTCAGCGGCAAAATCAGAAATCTGAATACAAATATATTCACCAGGTACGAGATCAACCAGGGTGTGATGGCTATGGGGGCCAGCGGGCCACCATCAACAACAGCCTGGTTGACCAGGCAAACACCAAAACAGCCTGGCCCAAAGGCCAGGATGTGGGAGTAGAAGACACTCTCGGAACTCATCAAAGGTATATCAAAAGTAAAGGTACTTCATTCTCTCTCTCCTGTTAAATACACTTTCCCAGAGCTTTCCTTTCTATCTTCTTTTACTTTTCGTCCACTAACTCCTACTCATACTCATTCCTTCCGTCCCTTCATCCTTTCCCAGACCCTCTCTCATCCCATTCTCTCTTCCCAGATTCCCAATTCTTCCCCTCACACCCTTCCCCAACTCTCCTCGGTCCATCGCAGTGCCCCAGCACACACATACACACTGGCCAGACTTCTAACGCGTCCTGCTGGTGTGTTTACACGGTGTTCATGGCCAAAGTCATTTTTCTCTGCCTGGTGGGCCCACCTCCCTCCATGTATGTTCTACCTAGAGAGTTGCTACATTATTTTCCTTGGCTTATATGTGGCTGTCTGCTTAGTGTAGTGGTGGTTGATAAGTGTGGGTGTGGCATTATTGGAAGTGACTGTGGTGGGTGTGGCTGTGTTGTTGATGGTAGTATTAGCTGTGGCAGATGTGATGGTGGGGATACTCTTCAAGTCACTTGTTCTCCCTAGGGTAGACTGTTGCCGTTCTTTAACAGCACCTTTTTAAGGCAGGTGAACTGGAGACCTGGAAAATATATAGAGAGAGATTCACTGCATGTATAAATTTGGTCATGCACTTAAATTACTGGGAATACTCGGAGGCCTTCGAACTGTACTCCATGAAGCGTATGCGAGAAAGATACGTCATAATTTACATCTGGAAAATCCTGGAGGGATTAGTTATAATCTTCGCACCGATGGTCTCCCTACTGAAACAGGCTTGGCAGACAGCAGAATGCCTCTTATGAAAAGCAGATAACATAATAGGTGTAAAAAGGCCAAGATTGTCCAATACCCTCTGTTTATACATAAGAATTACTAACATACCCCTAGCTGTTGGCTGCGGTGAGCACCAACAACCTGATTGATAAGGCCGTCAACTGGTTGGCCTAGTTGAGATCTGAGGCAGTGACCACCATCACCACCTCAACTACATCCAACACTACTTTGGGACTAGACTCTCTAAGATTTCCCAGGTATCTATTATCATGTATCTTTCTCGCCTGCATTCCAAGGAGTACAGGTCAAGGGACTTCAACTGTTCCCAGTAATTTAGATGCTTTATTGTACTTATATTCACAGTCAGGTGTAGTTCCTCTCAGTGTATTTACGCTGGGAGTTTTGAACAGGTGGCCTACAGCCTTGACCCTCGTGTAGTCGACAGACTTAAAACCCCCCACTAATCAGCCAGCCAAATCTACCATCTCAACCATCACTGTCACACTCGAACCCACATCTACTAAGAGGTTCAAGTGGCTAGCAGAAGAGAGCCTTAGGGCGCTTCTTTTTTATGAGCACATGATTTAGAGCTCTATTTTGCTCCTACTTAAGAGAAATAGTCGTAGTTAGTCACTAATGGCAGAGGGAAGAGTTGCTTGTTTGCGTCGGCACCGGTGATTGTGTGACCTCCCAAGTGATTGTGTGACATTTCAAGTGATTGTGTGACCTTCCAAGTGATTGTGTGACCTCCCAAGTGATTGTGGGACATTTCAAGTGATTGTGTGACCTTCCAAGTGATTGTGACTGAAGTGATTGTTTTGTGTGATCATCCAGGGGACTGTGATGTGGGAGGTCACACAATCCGAAGGGATTGTGTGACCTCCCATGTGATTGTATGCCGACCCAGGTAATTGTGTTAACTTCCAGGTGAATATATTTTATCGTTTCTAATTTTCTAAGGTAAAGTATAGCTCAGGAGACGGAAGAAGGGCTGTTGATGGTTTGGTCATTCAGAAAGGATGGAGAAGCATAGAATGCTCATGAGGGAGTGTAAAACCAGGGCGGATGGATGGAGGGATAGCGGGTATCAAAGGAAGGACTGGAGGGAAGTGGTGAAGGAGGTTTTGAGTGGCAGAGGCTTGATCCATCTTGTGTGCTTATGTGAGCATTAGGACGGAGTGAGTGGAGACATGTGGTTTTTATGGCTTGACGTGCTGTTGGGGTGTGTAATGTTTTTGAAGGGATTTGGGAAAATTGTATAGCCAGACTTGAGTCCTGGAGGCATGAAGTACAGTGCTTGGACTTTGAAGGAGGGGTAATGTTACACTTCAGAAGATCATTTGAATTATAATGTCATCAATCTTTTGTCAAGACAGCTATTGAATGAATGATGGTGAATGTGTTTCTTTGGCTCTGCTTTCCTAGATGCATTTTCTTTCAGGAATGAAGATTTCTTCGCACACTATCCCTTGATGCCAGCGAAAGGCTCTTGTTCCAAGGAAGTGAAGCTGCCTACCCCGTGAGTCTACCCTAATTGCATCCTATGTCCCATGAGTTGTATGAACCTCCAGTGTTACCAGGTTCCCATTGAAACTTCAGTGTTACGAGGTTCCCATTAAACCATGAGTGTTACCAGGTTCCCATTAAACCATGAGTGTTACCAGGTTCCCATTAAACCATCATTGTTACGAGGTTCCCATTAAACCAGTGTTATCAGGTTCCCATTGAACCTTCAGTGTTACCCGGTTCCCAAGTGTTACGAGGTTCCCATTAAACCATCAGTGTTACCAAGTTCCCATTGAATCTTTAGTGCTACCAGGTTCCCATTAAACCATCAGTGTTACCAGGTTGCCATTAAACCATCAGTGTTACCAGGTACCCATTAAACCATCAGTGTTACCAGGTTCCCATTAAACCATCAGTGTTACCAGGTTGCCATTAAACCATCAGTGTTACTAAGTTCCCACTGAACCTACAGTGTTAACAGGTTCCCATGTATCAGTTCATAAATAATTTGAGTGTTGACTGGAGTGAAATCAGACAAAAAAAATGTACTTCCAAACCACTGAGAATTTTCAGAACTAAAATTAAATTCTTTTTACAGCAGAAAATGAACACTAAGAACATAAGCTCGCCGTCTACTACAACAGTTAGGTAAATAGAAATAAATAATTACACACAGCATGAACACCTTTGTGTGCGTGCTCACCTGTTTGCGGGGTTAAGTCTTAGCTCCTGGCCCCACCTTCGTCTTACCAGATTTACGCCCTCCTTTCCTTGTGCGCCCTATCGTACCCGTATCGTGTGTGTGTGTGTGTGTGTGTGTGTGTGTGTGTGTGTTCACCTAATTATGGTTGCAGGGGTTGATTCATAGCTCCTGGCCCCGCCTGTTCACTGGTTGTTACTAGGTCCACTCTCCCTGCTCCACGAGCTTTTTCATACCTTAAAACTATGTATGGATCTTGCCTCCACTACATCACTTTCCAGTCTGTTCCACTTCCTGATAACTAATTGACTGAAGAAGTATTTCCTCACATTCCTGTGACTCATTTGAGTTTTTAACTTCCGGTTGTGACCTATTGTTGCTGTGTCACATCTCTGAAACATTCTGTCCCTGTGTATCTTGTTATTTCCTGTTAATATTTTAAATGTGTGTGTTATATATATATATATATATGTGTGTCACTGATGGCAGCTGGTGTACATAGAAAGCAAGAGACAGGGGTGGCCTTCCTGGGCATACAGTCTCTCCAGGCTCTCACTCCCTCTCTGTTTAATCACTGCGGGACTAAATGCAATCTGGAATTCCATTTGCAGAGTCTTTTGATACCTTCGAATGAGCACTACAAAGAGTCTAACAGAGTACGTTGAGCTCTAGATAAGAGTAACAATAGTGAGAGGTAAGAGTAATGTTCTAGCTTCATTTATTTCGTTGTTTTACAGGTACGTTACTGCCTAGCGGACGAGCACTAACGGTGGCAACAACGGAAACAGTAGCAGCATGTGAGTGACCGTTTCTTAGTTCCTGTTCTTCCCTCTGTCTGATTACTTATTTTAACAACAATGAATTTACAGGTTAAGAGGTACTTTCTACAACGTTGCTCTGATAATACTCTGCTACAACACCTGAGTACAGTCACTGGCTGCAACACCTGAGTACATTCACTGGCTGCAACACCAGGATAGTCAAACCTCATCCACACCTCTCAGTTATCCTCTAATTACAACAAACAGGTGAAAAATGTGCTTAAGAACTTTAAAAGTTCTTAGGATTTATTTCCATTACACCTAAGGTACCTGAAACCCCCTCCCCCCCCCCCACACACACACTCCCCTTCCACCTATATCCTTAAGTTAGCTACTAAAATGCTGATGAATTAAGACACTTGCACAACACTTGGGTATCTCTATTGTGGAAAATGATTACCTCAAACTCCCGATCTTCAACTCTTCTTCTCTGTATTGGACTGAGGAAGCCACTGGTTGGCGAAATGTTTCCACAGTAAAGATACCCAAGTGTTCTTTAGCTACTGAAACAGGAAAGTACTTGTAACTGTGACTGTTAAGATAGTAACTTTGCATCACAGAGGACACTGATTCATTCCTGCTGCTGTACCTGTTCACCTAGCAGTAAGTAGGTACCTGGGTGTTAGTCGACTATTGTGGATGGCATGCCAGGGAGTGTTGGTATGCTCTAGAGAGGGCTGGGGCTTTGAAATGATCTGATTAGGACAACAGCTCTCAGCCTGTAAATGAACGGAGGTAGGACAACAGCTCTTAGCCTGTAAATGAACAGAGGTAGGATATCAATCTTAGCCTGTAAATGAACAGAGGTAGGATATCATATCTTAGCCTGTAAATGAACAGAGGTAGGATATCATATCTTAGCCTGTAAATGAACAGAGGTAGGATATCATATCTTAGCCTGTAAATGAGCCGAGCTAGAATAACTCTTATCTTGTAAATAAACCGAGGTAGGATAACAGCTCTTAGCTGTAAATGAACCGAGGTAAGATAACTCGTAGCCTGTAAATTCAGCTGTTTTAAAAAAAACGTAATTTATTTGCATGCTATATTCTGCGAGCAGTGGATCCAGGTGTTGAATTAAAATACTCTTATTCTCCCGGTATGTCTGTACCCCCAGAGAACATTCAGGAAAGAGATTGCTTTCGGGCATTTTCTCCAGGTGTTAGATTCAGGAGTATTGTGTTTAAGCACTGTATTGTGTTCAGCTGTTTATCTGTAGTTTTATTTGCTTATGTAGGTTCTTCTTTGTGACTGGTCTGCTGTTACACAGTACCCTGCACTGCGCCTCTCCTCTCTCACTTCCTGGTCCGACCGCAGCGGTCTGACCAGGAAGGTAACGGGTAGTAGGTTGGTAGAGCAGGTAGTAGGTTGGTTCGTCGAAGAAAAGAGTTGGTTCACAGAATAGGTTGGTTCGTAGTTCAGGTAGTTGGTGCGTAGTACAGATAGGTAGGTAAGCAGCAATCATCCGGGGAAAACACTACCTGCTTGTCAAACGAGTATGAAATAGTAGTAGTCTGGTAGGAAACATCCATTGAAGGAGGCGCTACCTTCCTGTCACACGAGTGTCAAATTGAAACATGTTAAATTTACGTTTCCCGCTGGGTAGAAAATTTGGTTATTTCTGTCTTTTGAACATGTAAGATGGCGGCCAACTTTGTCAACTTTGTATTCGCATTTAGTATACACACTTGTCTTCACCTTTTCCAGTAATGTTTTCATTACAATTCAGAAGGTCTGGCCTGAGACCAGGAACCATTAACAGATATAACAACGTTATTTCTCTTCTCTGTAAATTGGACCCACTTATCACCACTGAACTACTGCACCTGTGTACAACCTAACCACTGACCGTCTATATGTGTACATTTGTACACTGAAATACGAGTCGCAGGGGAAACGGGAGCTTTGGAAAAATCTATAAATATTTAGTGCAACGCAAAATTCATTGATAGTTGAAAATTTAGGTGACTGAGGGTTATGATAGAAAATATATATCGACGAGCGAGTATACCACCTGATGCTTTCCACATGTTCCACCCTCAACCTCATGTTTGGTGGAGGGTTGTATATTATCATCCTCTTGAAACCTCTTGACCCTTCATGGTCCCGGGAGACAGGCAAGGAGGTGCAGACAAAGATAGACAGACAGGCAGGAAGAAACAGCTAGGGAGAGAGAGAGAGAGAGAGAGAGAGAGAGAGAGAGAGAGAGAGAGAGAGGGGCAGTCAGGGAAATAAATATCCAACATATTGCCTAAGAGGACACACCTCTGTACAGACGTAAGCTTGTTATTAAATATGAGTGGGTGTTTTTAAAATGGTGTGCTGGTGGCTGCCAACTGGTTGTGTTCGTGGAGGGTAAAAGAGAGAGATGTATCCTGGGGCCTGCTTCTAAGATCAACAGAGTGATTAGATCCTCAACCATTAGACCTGGTCTGGGACCGGGCCACTGGAACGATGATTCCAGGACTTGACTACAAGTACAGGTAAAATACAGGTGATATTTCTCTCTCTCTCTCTCTCTCTCTCTCTCTCTCTCTCTCTCTCTCTCTCTCTCTCTCTCTCTCTCTGTAAATTGACCAGTATTCACATTACAACGATCCATGTATTAGAGGCGTGTGACAGTGTGTCCACATGGGAGTTGTTATCCTCCCCTCTTGTATATTGATAGGTTTATCTGCAGGTGTAGCTGGCAGTACTGCCACCACCACCACTGTTTATGACCACCTATATCCTACATATAATTTGATGTCTATTTGAATGTAGGGGAGAGAGAGAGAGAGAGAGAGAGACGGAGGGAGAGATTACCGAGCATCACCACTCATCCTGTGAGTGAACATACCGTCATTGAAGCAGTACCTGCGTTACTTCCCAAATAATTGTCAAATATATGTCCTGCCGAATAGCTAAAACTGATCAATTAGCAAGAACTCATTTAAAATTAAGTCAATGTAAAAATTAATAATTTTGTACCAAAAGAACCTTAGAAAACTTACCTAACCTTATTATAACAAGCGCAATTTAATTTAGCCAAATCCAGTTAAATATATTTTAGATAAGTTTACAGTAATTTAATAATAAACACACACAATGAAATATTTTCTTTCGTTAGATTCAGAATTATTTTTGTGAAATTATTGCATACACAAATTTTCGGTTGCCTTATTCGGCAAGAAGAGCGTTGCTATTTAAGCCAGAATCGTAAGTTTTACTTATTCGGCACTACACACACACACACACACACACACACACACACACACACACACACACACACACACACACACACACACACACACACATATATATATATATATATATATATATATATATATATATATATATATATATATATATATATATATATATATTATAGTGACCACGAATGAGTGGTATTGAATCAGTCAAGCACCCAGCAGAGCTAGGTGTTTTACCTTGATCAGAGGACATACGGTGGTGTGGGTACCTCTGAGCTAATTGCAGTCTAATCCCCGTTTGGTGTACTAGCCTCCACAAGCAGTATTTATATTATTGTGACCACGAACGAGTGGTATTGAATCAACGACAACACTGCGACTAGCCGAGGATTCGATCCCATGTCGTTTTGTCCCTGCCTCGTGGTGAGCGAAAATCACATGACACACTAACCACTCGTTCATGGTGACAATGATATAAATACTGCGTGTGGAGGCTAGTACACCTAACGGGGATTAGAATGAAATTAGCTAAGAGGCATCCACACCACCGCATGTCCATCTAGCTCTGCTGGGTGCTTGATTCTTGTAGGATTGTGTGGTCCAGTGGGTTAGAGCGTCATGTGATTTTTGCTCACCACGAGGCAGGTCCAAAACGACATGGGTTCGAATCCTCGGCTAGTCGCATATATATAATGATAATGTGAGTAGTCACGAAAGCGCTTGGAATTTCTCTATTCTTTCAGAGTGGTTGTTTTGCATATATATATATATATATATATATATATATATATATATATATATATATATATATATATATATGTCGTGCCGAATATGTAAAACTGGTCAATTAGCAAGAACTAATTTAAAATTAAGTCCTTTCTAAAATTTCCTCTTATACATTTAAAGATATATTTTTTTCATTAATGTTAATGTAAAAAAACTAATTTTGCACCAAAAGAATCTTAGAAAACTTACCTAACCTTATTATAACAAGAACAATTTATTTTAGCCTAACCCAATTGAATATATTTTAGATTTGTTTACAGAAATTTAATACTAAACAAACACAGTGAAATATATTTTTTTCGTTAGGTTCAGAATGATTTTGGCGAAATTATTGCATACACAAATTTTCACTTGTCATATATGGCAAGATGAGCGTTGCTATTTAAGCCAAGATCGTAAGTTCTGCCTATTCGGCACGACATATATATATATATATATATATATATATATATATATATATATATATATATATATATATATATATATAATTGTGTGTGTACTCACCTGGTTGTACTCACCAAGTTGTGGTTGCAGTGGTCGATTCACAGCTCCTGGCCCCCGCCTTTTCACTGGTCGTTACTAGGTCACTCTTCCTGCTCCTTGAGCCTTATCATACCTGTGTGTGTGTGTGTGTGTTTCGCATCTGCGGATTTAGTAACGTTAATGGCGAGTAATACCTTTGCTGTGATGAATGGTTTGAAAAACCGACAAGTTGAAGATTGAGACACTTATGCAGCATGTGGGAATCTTTATTCAGGAAACGTTTCGCCACACAGTGGCTTCATCAGTCCAATACAAAGAGGAAGGCGTAAGGAGAGGAGGAGTATGAGGTAATCAGTCCCTCAGCCTGGAGTCGATGTGTTCAGTCCATCAATCTTGTAGAATGTACAGCATAGGGCCGTAGACGTGGCTTATATACTGTAGTGAGGTGACTTGAATAAAGATTCCCACATGCTGCATAAGTGTCTCAATCTTCAACTTGTCGGTTTTTCAAACCATTCATCACAACTGTCAGACACTGCAGCATCATGGGATCTTCTTACAAAGAATTCTTCAACGCTTGTTCAACCTTTGGACAAAGACCTACTTCGACTAGTGGATGGTACCACTATGATCCCGCCTCCATCTGCTTCAAGTCACCTCACTACAGTATATAAGCCACGTCTACGGCCCTATGCTGTACATTCTACAAGATTGATGGACTGAACACATCGACTCCAGGCTGAGGGACTGATTACCTCATACTCCTCCTCTCCTTACGCCTTCCTCTTTGTATTGGACTGATGAAGCCACTGTGTGGCGAAACGTTTCCTGAATAAAGATTCCCACATGCTGCATAAGTGTCTCAATCTTCAATACCTTTGCTGTTGGTGGAAGCATTATGCTTAAGGAAGCATATCAGTGGTGAGGTATGAACTGGACACAGTATAGCGTGCAGTTAGAGAGTAAATTAACAGTGGAACACAGCAGCCTCTTAGAAGATGACTAGAGAGAGTTGCATAAGAAGATCCAGGTAGTGTGTAAGGTTTTAAGATAGTCTCTGTTGGAGAACACGTCCATCCTTGATGTTGCTAGAGTAGGATATCCGAGGTAATGAGGAAGGCTTGTGACTTCCTGGTTATACCTTCCTCCTGCCTTCACCTCTATCATGTCTTGACCTTTATCCTACCTTTACTTGCATTCTGCCTTTCATTTCCATCTCCCATATCTTCTGCCTTTCCCTGCCTTGTATCGCTCTTTACCGAAAGTCTTCCTTTTTTCTTGTCTGGAGTCTTGTTCTGTCTGTCAGCCTCCTCGCCCCCAGAGTCAGCTCGTGACGCTGCACCGTCCATTATACAAGAAACAGGCAAAACTTTTCCTCCCTGGTATATGTAGGGATGGGTAGGGAGGTTGGGGACGGGGACCCTTTTTGAAGGAAAGGGGTAACCTAGGTCATTTTCCCTCCCTGAGACCTCAGGCGGAAAGGTTCTTGTTGAATGGGTAGAAGGGGTAAATAGAAGGGGATGTACGGAGGATTTACAAGGAAGGACTACTGTGCTCTACGTAAACAAGAAAGGAGTGAAAGATATAGGAGAAAGGTTAAAACAAAACCTGTGAAGGGAAGGGGCGCCGTGGGCACAATAAGACACCATTGTATGAACATCCGTAGTCCCCGACTTTCCAGTATTTTGTAAGAAGATATCAGAAAAACTGCTGGAACATGTGTTGAAGTCTTCAAGAGGAAACTTGGTAAGTACCTCCACTAAGTGCCGGATCAACCAGACTGTGATGAATATGTAGGCCAGCAAGTCTCCAGTTGCAACAGGCCTGTTGACCACACCTGTCTAGCCCAGGATCATGCTGCGGGAATAGGAAAGCTCTCGAACTCCATCAAAGGTATATCAAAGGCGTGCTTTCCAACTCCCTGCGGGAAGTCTTATCCTGCGCTCAATTGGTAGCGACCTCAGTTCACGCACTGAGAGGCTAGGGTTCGATTCCCGGACATGGTGGGCATGTCTCCTTTCACTTGCTGCCCCTGTTCACCTAGTAGATGTGATTTACACAGATTTTGCAAAGGCGTTTGACAAATGCGATGATGGAGTGATAGCGCACAAAATGAAGGCCATGGGCATTACGGGGAAGGTAGGCAGATGGATTTTCGGTTTTCTAACACACACAGCACAAAAAGTAGTAGTGAACAGGGCAAGATCCAGCATCAGCGAGGTCAAAAGCTCAGTGCTCCCAAGGCACTGTCCTGGCACCTCTGCTGTTCCTCATCCTCATAGCAGACAGACAAAAACACCCGGCACACTTTTGTATCATCATTTGCAGATGACACTAAAATAAGCATGAGGTAGAGGACACTGAAAAAGTACAGGAAGACATAAACAGGGTTTTCCAGTGGGCAGTGGAGAACAACATGACGTTCAATGGTGATAAGTTCCAGCTGCTTAGGTATGGAAAGAGTGAAGAACTCAAAAGGAGCACTATATACAAAACTCAAGAGAGTCGCCAAATAGAACGTAAGGAACACGTAAAAGACCTAGGAATAATTATGTCAGCCGACCTTTCTTTTGAAGACCATAACAAGACAAAGATCACGACAGCCAGGATGATGACTGGGTGGGTATTGAGAGCTTTCAAAACAAGGAAATAATGCCGATGGTGACACTCTTCAAATCGCTAGTGCTCCCTCACTTAGAAT
This sequence comes from Cherax quadricarinatus, assembly GCF_038502225.1. Classification (NCBI taxonomy): domain Eukaryota; kingdom Metazoa; phylum Arthropoda; class Malacostraca; order Decapoda; family Parastacidae; genus Cherax; species Cherax quadricarinatus. Next base: position 26,442,875 of record NC_091327.1, read on the forward strand.
ATTGCTCAGTGCTGACGGCCCCGTTCAAGGCAGGAGAAATATCGGAGCTGGAACAAATACAGTGATCGTTTACGACTCACATTGAGCCAGTAAAGCGCCTAAACTACTGGGAACGCCTGCAAGTCTTGAACATGTACTCATTGGAGCGGAGGAGAGAGAGGTATATGAAATATATACCTGGAAGGTACTCGAGGGCTTGGTCCCAAATCTGCACACTGCCCTAACAACATACTGGATTGAGATATATGGGAGGAAGTGTAAAATAAACCCAATGAGGAGCAGGGGTGCGGTGGGGACAATAAGGGAACACTATCAACATCTGGGGTCCCAGATTTTTCAACATCTTACCAGAAGATATCAGAAACACTGCTGGAACAAGTGTTGAAGCCTTCAAGAGGAAACTAGACAAGTATCTTCATCAGGTGCCAGATCAACCAGGCTGTGATGGATATGTGGGGCAGCGGGCCTCCAGCAGCAACAGTCTGGTTGACCAGGCGAGCACCAGACGAGCCTGGCCCATGGCCGGGCTCAGAGAGTAGATATACTCTCGAAATTCTTCAAAGGTATATCGAAGGTAGGTACCTGGGTGTTAGTCAGCTGATGAAGGTCGCATCCTGGGGAAGAGAATATAAGGACCCCAAAAGTAATAACCCAGTTTGATGTGGCCTGATTGGGTTATCCTGCGTTACTAACCCATGGGTTAATAATCCGAATACAGTCTTCTTCATAGTGTCAGTGTACGTATATGACACACTCCAGCACAACCTGGACAACTGCCTTCTACAAACACTTGAATGGCCAAATTGTGATAGCTGTGTGGACCGGTGGGTAGCTAGTACCAACAGTCTGGTAGACCAGGCGACGTACAGGAAAAGTCTAACGTCGGTCACAAGTATGTGTTAGTGTTAAAAGGTACGCGGCCATGGCGGTGCATCTGACGGTGTAAACAGAAATCCCGTTTATGCGGTTTGATTGTTTGTGGTTAACATTTAAGTGAAGGTTGATTAAGCTTAATCTAATCTAAAATAATATTTAATTTTGGTTGCAGCTTAGTTCAGAAACTGACGCATTGTAACAAGTTGGAAAACAAATTTATTAAGACTGAAACACTTCAGAAGAGGCAGAGTCAAGGTATTTAATCGGATTATTATTATTATAATCAAGGGGGAAGCGCTAAACCCGGAGGATTATACAGCGCCTGGGGGGGGGGATGTGGAAGGCATTCAGGCTTAATTCGGGGAACTGGAGCACAGATCCAATTCCCTAAATCAAGAGCCCCTCACCAACATCAAGGAACCTTCCTTGAGGGGTATTTAATCGGAAAAAAATATATCATATATTCAAGATAATAATGAGAACTTTGGAGGAAACACCAGTCAGATAACCACTTAGACCTTCCTTCGGGGATACCTAAATATATTTGAAGTATATCTAGCAGCTACTTGAAATCTAGGTGGGGCCTACCTAGAATGTGCTTAGTATCTACTTAAAGTCTCCGTGAAATAAGATAAAGTAGCGTCTCCCTTGTGTAGCTTTCGTGTTTACTTCTGAGTATTTCAGCAGTTTATGCTTTGGTATTTTTTTTTTTTGTACACAAATCAATTTTACAGGCTAAGAGCTATTTTCCTACTTTATTTCATAGCCCAGCTCTATCTAATTTTAACTTTCTTATCAGTTTTACTCTGTTACTTATTCCTGTCTTTCTCACCCAGACAGTTGCTAGCGCAGCCGCAGGATTTTAGTTTTGGTCATGGTTCGTACGTGGCCCTGGAGAAGACAGGGTATGTAAACTCTAGCAGCGTCGAAATTCTGAATTACTTATCTTCCTACTTATTTCCCTGCTGCTCCTGCCGCTGATCCTGCTGCTTCTACTGCAGGAGTAACCGTATCTTATTTCCTCATCCTCACTACCCTCGCTTTGAAGTATTTCTTCCTAGTATTTCTCTGATACGTGTGGGAGTCTACGTTCATATATATCTTCTGGTGATCTCAGCCGTGTCAGACACTGTTTACTTTGTTAATGCTTTGATATATCTTGATCATCATTATTCTTATTTGTGTATGTTGTTGTGGTGGTCCTGAACATAAGTGTGTACTTATTTGTACTAGCCTATTTGTGGTTGCAGGGATCTAGTCTTAGCTCCTGGCCCCGCCTCTTCGCTAGTCGCTACTAGGTCCACACACCCTGCTCCAAGAACCTTATCGTGGGTGTTCGTGTGTGTATGGGAGTGTGTGTGTGTGTGTGTGTATACTCACCTAGTTGTACTCACCTAGTTTTGGTTGTAGCGGTCGAGTCACAGGTCCTGGCCCCGCCTCTTCACTGGTCGCTGATAGTTCATTCTTCCTGCTCCATGAGGCTTGTCATACCTCTTCTTAAAGCTATGTATGGAACCTGCCTCCACTACATCACTTCCCAGACTATTCCACTTCCTGACAACTCTGTGACTGAAGAAATACTTCCTAACATCCCTATGATTCATCTGAGTCTTCAACTTCCAACTGTGGCCCCCTTGTTGCTGTGTGTCATTGTGGGTGTGTGCACAGATATGTGTATATACTTAACCAAGAGCATTCATTAAATGTTGCTCACGAGGGTTAAGTTTCAGCTCCTGGTCCCGCGTCTTAACTTTCAATCGACCGGCGTACTTTTTTCTCTCTATCCTGCCATGCCTGCTTGTGAAGCCATGTATGGCGCTTGCTTTAATTACCTCCTCGTCCGGCTCCTCGCACTTTTTTGACCACTCTGACACCCGAGAAATATTTCCCTAATTTTGCTGTGCCGCAGCTGTGTGTTCAGCGTCCATCTATGTCTCTTGTTCTTGTCCCACTCATGTCAGTGTTTTCTTGTCCACCTTGACAGTGCCTCTTGAGTATCTTTCACGTCAAGATCACATTTCTCTACAAATTCGCATTAAACCTCCGGCATTTCTCCAGGCAACTTTTTTTTTTTTAATTATGCGCTGGTGCACTCTGCCACCATTTTTTTTTTGTATGTATTTTGTTGCCGAGGCTGCTAGTTAGTGCACCTCGTGTGCAGCTTATGTGCGGTGGCGGCTATTTTATTGTGCACATACTATGCGGCTAGTTAATGGTGCACCCTGTATACATCCTGTGAATAGATGGAACACACCATATACATCCTGTAGGCGGTAGCGCGAGAGCACATGGATACACAAAAGGCTTAGGAATTAAGTGGTGAACCAAGTCGAGGTTTGAACATTGTATTTCCAAGAGATACAAGGACACCTTTAATGGCTACCCAAATGGCTATATCACTAACGAGGTGATTTTAAAGGAATCTCTCTCTCTCTCTCTCTCTCTCTCTCTCTCTCTCTCTCTCTCTCTCTCTTACTTGAGTAGCCGGAGTTAATGGCCATCGTTCAAGGCTCTTGATAAAGGAGATGCAAATTGAGTAATTAGTTTTTGTTATTGTTCTTGATCTGGAGGTTTAATGGGCGACTGCCTTGGAGAACATCGTTGATGTGTGACGGGGGTGTGCGTTTTTGTGCGTCTGGTCTGGGTATGGGGGGGGGAGGTTTGTAGTTGTTGGGAGGGTATCTTGTGGATAGAGGATGTATGGGGTAGAAACAGCTACAGAAGTCGAAGTACAAGCAACAGGAACAGCAGTACTAACAGCGGCAATACAGACAACAGCTACAGCGCCAATATATATTCAGCTCAGGAGTGTGGAAAATATTTACCCGGTATTAAATTTTTAAAACAACATAGTTAGGTCTTAAGTGAATTATTTACTGAAAGAATCTGGGATATATTGACTCTGGCAGCTAGGCTGTGACTTTTTTTTTTTTTAAAGATGTTTATTATCAATAAAGCTTGGTTGTTTCCGGTTGGGAGTGTAACATAAAATTTTTGAAGGTCACTTTGAAGATCAAAGAAAGTTGTAATAGAATATGGTTGCTGTAAAGTCACTTTATTATGAAAATATAAAGGTTTAAGTAATGGATGTGTAAGTTCTGTGAGGGAAAATAACATTGTCTTTGTACCAACACCAACAGGAGCAGTATCAACACCACCAACACCAAAAACACCGACACCAACAGACTCACCAACACGTGTATATGTGGTGGGTTTGTTCTTTCCCAAATCTCGTCATGTCGCTTGTGATTGGCTCTGGTTGAGCATGATGGAGTTAGGAGAGGGGAGGAGAGCAATATAGAACAGAAACCGAGGTCACAGCAGTGTCCTCACTGTGACACTATACGTGATACAATGTCAAAAAGTGCCCCAAGTTTGACACTACGTGACACAAGGTCAGAAAAGTGCCACTAGTGTGACACTGCGTGACAGGCCACAGAAGTGCCCTCAGTGTGTCACTTATGAACACAGGTAATTTTAAAAGGCCTATTTTACTTGGCCATAAAGAAGGAATGCCAGTTTATTTGCGACCAATAAGGCAATTGAGTAAATGAGGAACAAAGTACACCCCAGATGTTAACTTTTGAGAACCCTTTTTTTCCCACTAACAAACTTATGTACGAGTACACACAATACATACAGTAGGTTTAACAAACACTATGGGTGGGTTTTGATGAGAGTGAGTATGAGAATTCAGGAGCTAGAACAGGTTCTCGTAAGGTGTTAACCATTTCAGGGCTTGTGAAGAAATGTAGCACCCGGGCGGCCCTTACATGCAGGGTAGCCTACCCTGGTGCTCCCTTTCCTATCCCTGACTGGCAGATCACCAGCACAACCGGTATTTACCCAATATGTAAATGGTATAGATTCACAAAGGCAATAAAATACTGTGCTTAAGGCTGGTTATTGATGTTTGCAGGATCATGGATACGTGTGATGCACATTGAATATAACGTATCTCACGTATGTCTCAGATATTATATGTGATAGGCCTCTCCTACCAAATCTAAGGCCGCCAGAATTTAAGCGTAGATTTACGTAAGTTATGCTGGCATCACTGAAACTTCTGCCTTCCTTTTGGTGGTCTCGGGGATCCTCGACTCCCCTCCTTCCCATGGCCCGATTTCGAACCAAGCCTCTGCTTGATGTCTTCGTCAATTACAGCTCGGTTCACGCTGTCCGACGTTGACGTTATAACTCGGCTGATTAAGATCTCGTTTTAGAATCTTAGTCTAAATTCCTTCTTCAAGATATTTAAGAGTCTGTTGGAAAGTTCTCTTATGTTTAAAGTGAAAGTTGTTGAAAGGCCTGCAAGTGGCATATTTAAGTGTACAAAATGCTCCATTACTTTCCGCTCAGGTGTTTTTTCCCACTTACCAGTGAGCAAATTTGGAATCAGTTCCTTGTGGATTTTAGGCACTTAGTAATTTTTTTTCAATTAATGATATCTGTGCATTTTAAGGTTTACAGTTTTATCACAGTTCTCTCCATCTTGTGTGCTTCAGTAGGTACCACAGTGCTGGCCACCTTGTGTGCTTCAGTACGTACCACAGTGCTGGCCACCTTGTGTGCTTCAGTACGTACCACAGTGCTGGCCACCTTGTGTGCTTCAGTACGTACCACAGTGCTGGCCACCTTGTGTGCTTCAGTACGTACCACAGTGCTGGCCACCTTGTGTGCTTCAGTACGTACCACAGTGCTGGCCACCTTGTGTGCTTCAGTACGTACCACAGTGCTGGCCACCTTGTGTGCTTCAGTAGGTACCACAGTGCTGGCCACCTTGTGTGCTTCAGTAGGTACCACAGTGCTGGCCACCTTGTGTGCTTCAGTAGGTACCACACTGCTGGCCACCTTGTGTGCTTCAGTAGGTACCACAGTGCTGGCCACCTTGTGTGCTTCAGTAGGTACCACAGTGCTGGCCACCTTGTGTGCTTCAGTAGGTACCACAGTGCTGGCCACCTTGTGTGCTTCAGTAGGTACCACAGTGCTGGCCACCTTGTGTGTTTCAGTAGGTAACACAGTGCTGGCCACCTTGTGTGCTTCAGTAGGTACCACAGTCCTGGCCACCTTGTGTGCTTCAGTAGGTACCACAGTCCTGGCCACCTTGTGTGCTTCAGTAGGTACCACAGTGCTGGCCACCTTGTGTGCTTCAGTAGGTACCACAGTGCTGGCCACCTTGTGTGCTTCAGTAGGTACCACAGTGCTGGCCACCTTGTGTGCTTCAGTAGGTACCACAGTGCTGGCCACCTTGTGTGCTTCAGTAGGTACCACAGTGCTGGCCACCTTGTGTGCTTCAGTAGGTACCACAGTGCTGGCCACCTTGTGTGCTTCAGTAGGTACCACAGTGCTGGCCACCTTGTGTGCTTCAGTAGGTACCACAGTGCTGGCCACCTTGTGTGCTTCAGTAGGTACCACAGTGCTGGCCACCTTGTGTGCTTCAGTAGGTACCACAGTGCTGGCCACCTTGTGTGCTTCAGTAGGTACCACAGTGCTGGCCACTTGTGTGCTTCAGTAGGTACCACAGTGCTGGCCACCTTGTGTGCTTCAGTAGGTACCACAGTGCTGGCCACCTTGTGTGCTTCAGTAGGTACCACAGTGCTGGCCACTTGTGTGCTTCAGTAGGTACCACAGTGCTGGCCACTTTGTGTGCTTCAGCAGGTACCACTGTGTTGGCCACCTTGTGTGCTTCAGTAGGTAGCACAGTGCTGGCCACCTTGTGTTCTTCAGTAGGTCCCACAGTACTGGCCACCTTGTGTGCTTCAGTACGTACTACAGTGCTGGCCACCCTGCGTGCTTCAGTAGGTACTACAGTGCTGGCCACCTTGTGTGCTTCAGCAGGTACCACTGTGTTGGCCACCTTGTGCGCTTCAGTAGGTAGCACAGTGCTAGCCACCTTGTGTTCTTCAGTAAGTACCACAGTGCTGGCCACCTTGCGTGCTTCAGCAGGTACCACAGTGCTGGCCACCTTGCGTGCTTCAGCAGGTACCACCGTGCTGGACACCTTGCGTGCTTCAGTAGGTAGCACAGTGCTGGCCACCTTGTGTTCTTCAGTAGGTAGGACAGTGCTGGCCACCTTGTGTTCTTCAGTAAGTACCACAGTGCTGGCCACCTTGCGTGCTTCAGCAGGTACCACAGTGCTGGCCACCTTGCGTGCTTCAGCAGGTACCACAGTGCTGGGCACCTTGCGTGCTTCAGCAGTTACCACCGTGCTGGACACCTTGCGTGCTTCAGCAGGTACCACCGTGCTGGCCACCTTGTGTGCTTCAGCAGGTACCACAGTGCTGACCACCTTGTGTACTTCAGTAGGTATTACAGTGCTGGCCACCTTGTGTGCTTCAGCAGGTACCACAGTGCTGGACACCTTGTGTGCTTCAGCAAGTACCACAGTGCTGGCCACCTTGTTTGCTTCAGCAGGTACCACAGTGCTGGCCACCTTGTGTGCTTCAGCAAGTACCACAGTGCTGGCCACCTTGTGTGCTTCAGCAGGTACCACAGTGCTGGCCACCTTGTGTGCTTCAGCAGGTACCACAGTGCTGGCCACCTTGTGTGCTTCAGCAGGTACCACAGTGCTGGCCACCTTGTGTGCTTCAGCAGGTACCACAGTGCTGGCCACCTTGTGTGCTTCAGTAGGTACCTCAGTGCTGGCCACCTTGTGTGCTTCAACAGGTACCACAGTGCTGGCCACCTTGTGTGCTTCAGTAGGCACTATAGTGCTAGCCCCCCTTGTGTTCTTCAGTAGGTACCATAGTGCTGGCCACCTTGTGTGCTTCAGTATGTACCACAGTGCTGGCCACCCTGCGTGCTTCAGTAGGTACTACAGTGCTGGCCATCCTGCGTGTTTCAGTAGGTACTAAAGTGCTGGCCACCTTGTGTGCTTCAGTAGGTAGCACAGTGCTGGCCACCTTGTGTTCTTCAGTAGCTACCACAGTGCTGGCCACCTTGTGTTCTTCAGTAGGTACCACAGTGCTGGCCACCTTGTGTTCTTCAGTAGGTACCACAGTGCTGGCCACCTTGTGTTCTTCAGTAGGTACCACAGTGCTGGCCACCTTGTGTTCTTCAGTAGGTACCACAGTGCTGGCCACCTTGTGTGCTTCAGTAGGTACCATAGTGCTGGCCACCCTGCGTGCTTCAGTAGGTAGCACAGTGCTGGCCACCTTGTGTTCTTCAGTAGGTACCACAGTGCTGGCCACCTTGTGTTCTTCAGTAGGTACCACAGTGCTGGCCACCTTGCGTGCTTCAGCAGGTACCACCGTGCTGGCCACCTTGTGTGCTTCAGCAGGTACCACCGTGCTGGCCACCTTGTGTGCTTCAGCAGGTACCACCGTGCTGGCCACCTTGTGTGCTTCAGCAGGTACCACCGTGCTGGCCACCTTGTGTGCTTCAGCAGGTACCACGGTGCTGGCCACCTTGTGTGCTTCAGCAGGTACCACAGTACTGACCACCTTGTGTGCTTCAGTAGGTACCACAGTGCTGGCCACCTTGTGTGCTTCTACAGGTACCACGGTGCTGGCCACCTTGTGTGCTTCAACAGGTACCACAGTGCTGGCCACCTTGTGTGCTTCAGTAGGTACCACAGTGCTGGACACCTTGTGTGCTTCAACAGGTTCCACAGTGCTGGCCACCTTGTGTGCTTCAACAGGTACCACAGTGCTGGCCACCTTGTGTGCTTCAGCAGGTACCACAGTGCTGGCCACCTTGTGTGCTTCAGCAGGTACCACAGTGCTGGCCACCTTGTGTGCTTCAGCAGGTACCACAGTGCTGGCCACCCTGCGTGCTTCAGTAGGTACTACAGTGCTGGCCATCCTGCGTGTTTCAGTAGGTACTAAAGTGCTGGCCACCTTGTGTGCTTCAGTAGGTAGCACAGTGCTGGCCACCTTGTGTTCTTCAGTAGCTACCACAGTGCTGGCCACCTTGTGTTCTTCAGTAGGTACCACAGTGCTGGCCACCTTGTGTTCTTCAGTAGGTACCACAGTGCTGGCCACCTTGTGTTCTTCAGTAGGTACCACAGTGCTGGCCACCTTGTGTTCTTCAGTAGGTACCACAGTGCTGGCCACCTTGTGTGCTTCAGTAGGTACCACAGTGCTGGCCACCCTGCGTGCTTCAGTAGGTAGCACAGTGCTGGCCACCTTGTGTTCTTCAGTAGGTACCACAGTGCTGGCCACCTTGTGTTCTTCAGTAGGTACCACAGTGCTGGCCACCTTGCGTGCTTCAGCAGGTACCACCGTGCTGGCCACCTTGTGTGCTTCAGCAGGTACCACCGTGCTGGCCACCTTGTGTGCTTCAGCAGGTACCACCGTGCTGGCCACCTTGTGTGCTTCAGCAGGTACCACGGTGCTGGCCACCTTGTGTGCTTCAGCAGGTACCACAGTACTGACCACCTTGTGTGCTTCAGTAGGTACCACAGTGCTGGCCACCTTGTGTGCTTCTACAGGTACCACGGTGCTGGCCACCTTGTGTGCTTCAACAGGTACCACAGTGCTGGCCACCTTGTGTGCTTCAGTAGGTACCACAGTGCTGGACACCTTGTGTGCTTCAACAGGTTCCACAGTGCTGGCCACCTTGTGTGCTTCAACAGGTACCACAGTGCTGGCCACCTTGTGTGCTTCAGCAGGTACCACAGTGCTGGCCACCTTGTGTGCTTCAGCAGGTACCACAGTGCTGGCCACCTTGTGTGCTTCAGCAGGTACCACAGTGCTGGCCACCTTGTGTGCTTCAGCAGGTACCACAGTGCTGGCCACATTGTGTGCTTCAGCAGGTACCACAGTGCTGGCCACCTTGTGTGCTTCAGCAGGTACCACAGTGCTGGCCACCTTGTATGCTTCAGCAGGTACCACAGTGCTGGCCACCTTGTGTGCTTCAGCAGGTACCACAGTGCTGGCCACCTTGTGTTCTTCAGTAGGTACCACAGTGCTGGCCACCTTGTGTTCTTCAGTAGGTACCACAGTGCTGGCCACCTTGTGTGCTTCAGTAGGTACCATAGTGCTGGCCACCCTGCGTGCTTCAGTAGGTAGCACAGTGCTGGCCACCTTGTGTTCTTCAGTAGGTACCACAGTGCTGGCCACCTTGTGTTCTTCAGTAGGTACCACAGTGCTGGCCACCTTGCGTGCTTCAGCAGGTACCACCGTGCTGGCCACCTTGTGTGCTTCAGCAGGTACCACCGTGCTGGCCACCTTGTGTGCTTCAGCAGGTACCACCGTGCTGGCCACCTTGTGTGCTTCAGCAGGTACCACCGTGCTTGCCACCTTGTGTGCTTCAGCAGGTACCACGGTGCTGGCCACCTTGTGTGCTTCAGCAGGTACCACAGTACTGACCACCTTGTGTGCTTCAGTAGGTACCACAGTGCTGGCCACCTTGTGTGCTTCTACAGGTACCACGGTGCTGGCCACCTTGTGTGCTTCAACAGGTACCACAGTGCTGGCCACCTTGTGTGCTTCAGTAGGTACCACAGTGCTGGACACCTTGTGTGCTTCAACAGGTTCCACAGTGCTGGCCACCTTGTGTGCTTCAACAGGTACCACAGTGCTGGCCACCTTGTGTGCTTCAGCAGGTACCACAGTGCTGGCCACCTTGTGTGCTTCAGCAGGTACCACAGTGCTGGCCACCTTGTGTGCTTCAGCAGGTACCACAGTGCTGGCCACCTTGTGTGCTTCAGCAGGTACCACAGTGCTGGCCACATTGTGTGCTTCAGCAGGTACCACAGTGCTGGCCACCTTGTGTGCTTCAGCAGGTACCACAGTGCTGGCCACCTTGTATGCTTCAGCAGGTACCACAGTGCTGGCCACCTTGTGTGCTTCAGCAGGTACCACAGTGCTGGCCACCTTGTGTGCTTCAGCAGGTACCACAGTGCTGGCCACCTTGTGTGCTTCAGCAGGTATCACAGTGCTGGCCACCTTGCGTGCTTCAGATGCTTATCCATCACATCGTGACCACCCAGCACGCCAGACACTTTTTATCTGTGAAGTATCTGATGACCCATAAACTCCAATTGACACAAGGGCCATTAAGCTGAATCACCTGTGGCCAAACTACACAGACGCACCGTCGTATACCATTGTTTATTTTTTTCACTCTGTGGCTCTGCTCGTTTCTACGCAGCCTTAATACGCACTCAGAGTACTTGTCTTCCTGCTGCTCGATGATGGTTCTCGTACTCTGGTACTCTCGCCTGCGCCCTGGGGTGTTTTTACGAGTTGAGTTTACGGGGAGATTCATCAAGGCTACTGAACCTCTTTCTCCCTTGCAAGTTTATTATTCCCAACCTCACACCCGCTCCTCACACGCAACTTCAACAGCGGTGCGTGCAGGAAGCTGTCTGGTGGGTTGCCTTCTTTTTTTTCTTATTTAATCCACTTCTTATTTTGAAATTTTCAATGTCTGGTAGTGTGTGGAGGTGATGGGATGGTGGGGGTGGAGTCCTTCTGCTTGCTAGACGGCCAGGAACTGCCGGGGAGATAAGGTCAGTTTGGGTGCGGTGTTGATTGACGTGTGAGAGATGAGGTCAAATTGGGAAGGTAAATCTACTTGTGATAAGGTTAGATCGAGTACCACGCTTAGTGGTTCATTTTAGTGACGTGCGGCCAGCATTAACAGCTGGTTGATTAGGCCCTGATTCACTGGGAGGCCTGGTCGTGGACCGGGCCGCGGGGGCGTTGATCCCCGGAATACCCTCCAGGTAGGTTGGTATTGCCACTTTACGGTAACAATAAAGAATATAAAGTCATACTGAAAAAATCAACAATCCATTGTCGAGCGAAAGGAATAGTGTCACTGAATACCACTTAAATAAAATATAAAAAATAAAATAAAATATAAATATAAAATATAAAAAAATATAAAAAATATAAAATATAAAAAAAGAATACCACTTACCTTGCAACTTATTCTTATTTTAAAACGTCAATTATCGACGTTTTGCTCAACGTCAAATATTCTTCGCTTCCTGTTTTTCTTCAAATTGTATTTTGTTTATGTTGAAGTTAATTTAGGTGACGTCATATTTACTTATAAAAAAAAACTCATATATAACCACAAAGCAAATTAGGCAGACACTCCATGATACGTCTGGCAATGAGATGGCTGAGGAAAAATAGGAAACGTGGAATGGTTGACGTTTATCAGTGTTGGTGCGAGAATGTACTGTTTATTAGTGTAAGATAAGGAGTAAACAAAAGACAAACTTGAACTTTAATTAACCTTCGTTAATTAGTTCACGTAATTAGTGATAGTGTGTACGCGTGCACGCATGTGCACACGTACACACGAGTCATAGCAACCACAGTTAGGTGAATACGCACTTGCTCGTGTACTCGCCTGGTTGAGTTTGCAAGGGTCAATTCAGAGGTGTTGTTCCTGCCAGGTAACAACTGTCAATCAGTTGCACTTACTGTGGATTGTCTCACTGTGATGTCTGGCGCTACCACTTCTTCGTCTCTAGTACATTAATCAGGCGGCCTGGTCTGGGACCGTGGTGCGGGCGCGATGATCCTTGGACTCGACTGCAGATAGACTAGCACTGTAATGCCAGTTACTAGGAACGTTTGAAATCCCTTGACCTGTACTCACTGGAATACGGGCGAGAAAATCCTGGAGGGACTGGTTGATCAGGCCCTGATCCACCGGGAGGTATAGTCATGGATTGGGCCGAGGGGGCGGTGACCCCCGGAACAACCTTCAGGCAGATTTTTTCGTCAGTACTAGAGCTCAGATTTCAAATTTTAGTAAAAAATTTGATTTAATTAACAGATTGTATGGAAAAACACAAATTATCACAATTTATTCTCCAAATTGAATTTCAAGTGAAAAGTTGAATCAGATTCTTAATTTTTTTTATGAAATGGATTTTTTTTTTAATTAATTTTCTCCACCAAGATAATATCTTCAACCCGCTCTGAAACGTCTAAATTTGTACTTGTATATATGACGTATGTCACTATCTTTGTCCATTAAATATGGCTGTGGTTCATGTGCGTATTTATGTGGCATCTGTGTCTCCTGGTCCACTACTTCGCATCAAACACCATGTTTGTATCCACTCTTAAGCCTCTGAGCGTTGTGTATGTTATATTTTCCCTGGTTCTCTCTTCTTGGGGGACCTCACTTGTCATGTGTGTGTGTGTGTGTGTGTGTACAACTTCATGTATGGGAGTTGCACATGTGTGGAGGATCAAGAAGCACACACATGAGTTACACATGTGACTGGAGGAACTAGGAACATGCTCTCTCTGTCTCTCTCTTTCTCTCTCCCTCTCTCCCTCTCTCACCATCTCTCACCATCTTTGAATATCGACAAAAAAAATGGAAAAGAATGTAATTTGCTTCCTCTCAGGCGAGCACTGTTACTGTAACCTCCAACCACCCACTCTATCATACTCCACCCACTCCACTCCCGCTCCGCCCACTCCACCCACTCTTCTTTCACTCTCCACTCTCTCCACCCACCCACCTGCTCTCCTCACCCAGAAAAGTACTCAGTCATTCATAGACTGGAATATCCGCAGAGCGTCACCATATGTGTGATATGAAAGCCCGTTACGTTTCCTCTCCTACAAGATGACAGGTAAATCTTAACACACTTGTACTGACAATCACTGTACACTTTCCTATGTTCTTACTAGTTGCTATTTCCCATCAGTTCTTTTCCTGTTTGCGAAGCCTGGTCTCTTGATAATTTCAGTTTATGAATTCTGGTCGTGACCCCGTGAAACCCTCTACAGGTAACCTACAGGTAAGTTTTTGCCAAGTAACATTAGCAGTAATGCTGGAACCAACATGAAGGTTTTCAAGAGGACCCTGAACCACTTCTTGTAACCTGTGCCAGATGAGCCAGGTTGTGATGACGCTGTGGGCCTGTCAGCCGCTAGCACCAACAGCCTGGTTGATCAGGTCAACCAGGAAGCCTGATTGTAAAGGTTAATCAGTTAACACCGGTCACGGGTAACGTAGTGTGAAAACTTTCCACAAGAAGTACGCATGGAAAGTCGTTCTTGTGTTGTTTTTTGTCCATTCTGCCGTCGTTCTTGCGTTGTTCCAGCATGGTGGTGGTTCTAACGTTTTTCCGACGTTCTGGAGTAGTCGCAACGTCTTGTCGTCCCAGTCATTCTTTACAGTGGTAGTCCTGGACGCCTTAATTAATTTTGGTACCAATAAACATTCCTGAGCCTGTATATTATAAATTACCGGGAGGTATCGAACAGGTGTACTAGTGTCAACAGGAAGGGGGAAGGAATCCCGAAGAGAGGGTCTACTGGGAAGAAGTGTATTGGGGTTGTGGGACCTCATAGGGTGTATTGGGGTATGAAGAGCCCCAGAGAGATTCTTGAAGGATACCTGAAAATGTTTCCGGGGGTGTCAACAACCCTGCGGCCTGGTCCTAGTACAGGTCTCCAGGTTATTACTAATGGTTGCATGCAGTCCAGCGAGGTGCATTGAGGTATGAAGAACCCAATAGGGAGGTTATACTGCGGTATAGAGAGCCACGAAGATTGGGTGTACACGAAGATCACGGAGAAAGGAGTGTACTGGGCTAGTGCTGGGCTAGTTGCCTCAGAGATAATTGCAGGTGTGGTGTATTGGAGTGAAGGAACAGGACTGAAAACTATCTGTAGTAACGTTCCTATGTCCTCGACTTCAGAGGATGTTGATGACACTTCTCGACCTCTGAGGACATTGATGACTCCCCAGCCTCTGACGCTGATGACTGATATCACCTCTGTAGGCAGACATTACTAGAATTTTCCCCTACACTTCAGTATTTTCCCCATATGTGATGTTGTAAATGACGCCACACGTGTTACACTAGAGTGTAGGTGTGCAATAACGCTACTCGTGTTATACTGGAGTGTTGTTGTGCAGAGTGGCACCACACGTGTGATTATGCCACTTTAGTAAGTAAACAACGGGTCGAGAGTGAGAGAAAATGTATGTCATTGAGGATAATGTCACTGTTAGTGGTTTTTGTTAAACCGCGAGTACACGGTGAGGTGGTGTACTGGTGGTGGGGGTGGTGGTGTTCTGGAGGGGAGGTGGGGGTGGTGGTGTTCTGGAGGGGAGGTGGGGGTGCTGATGTGCTGGAAGGGGAGGTGGTGGGGTTGGTGATGCTGTTGCTTGCTGTTGTTGTGCTGCTGTTGCTCCAGCTGTAGTACTACAAACCTCGTAACTGAATGGTTACAGATATGGGCGTGCTGCTCGCATGGATATCTGAAGGTGGTTTTCGGGGGCCAACGCCCCTTGGGACCGGGTTGATTAGGCCGTAATTCTGAACCAGATTGATTAGGTCTTTATCCTGGTGGATTAAGGTCTAATCAACCAGGCTCTTACTGCTGGCCGGACATATTCCAAGGTATAAGCCACAGCCGGGCTAATGAGGAGCTGACTTGTCAATCAGATTTGTTGATAATTCCCCGGAGGGGATAGGGCGATACCGTCCACTTTAGGAATCACTGCTGTAGGATGGCACTTGTGTCCAGACTCCTCCGTGGAATTCTTAATGCCCAAGGTACTAGTGGTTTCTTGCCATTTTTGATGAATGTGGAGCTTCTCGAGTCTTGGCCAAGGGGAAGAATTCATGGCCATGCTGTCAATGACTTCTTTAGAGTCATCTAAGGAGAGGGATACATCAGAAATTGTAGAGTTGAAAAACTCGTTAGGGTCGTCATCTCTAGCCTGATGAGCGGTTTACTGAATAGAGTCGTATTTGAGCTTCAGTATTTCACGAATTTTTTTTGTTGTCATCAGTGTACTTTCCATCTCCTTTGAGTAAAGGCTTTATACCGAATGTGATTTTCACCCTGGATTTTGAGTACGAGAAGTGTTTGAGATTTCTTCTAATTTCATGAACGGCTCTGTTATTCCCTTGTCTCTCTTGGACGCTTTATGATGCAGTCAGTTTCAGCTCGATGTTCTCCATTTCTGTGGTCGCAGTTCCTTTCATGCTTCAGAGAGCCTGCTGCCTATCACATCTTTTATCCGTCGTCTTCGCCGGCAGAGGAAATAAGTATCTGGAGCATATTTAAAGCGACAATTAGCTCATCCTCCCGAGAAACTGGTTTAGATCCGTGGTAGTCGTATCATCTTCCCAGCATATTTAATTAAAGTCATGATTTATTGGGTCCCAGTAGATATTCTTGTTGAAGTAGAATTTGTTGGATTTGCGCACTTGATTGATGCATTTCTCTGACCCAGGCTACTGCTTGCATGGTTCAATGGTACGAATCGCCGTCCATTCTTCTGTTTATTTATTGACAGTTGCTCACTACGACTTATAGTGGGCTTATAGACTATAGGGCTTTAAGGGGTAAGATAATAGATATACCTTGACAGTGGGGTAGGGGTTGTTGAATGTAACAGAAGCGCCACAGTTGGTGGCCACTGTGAAACCCAAGTCGCAAAGGAGCTGGTTATCAAATCATCCTATTAGAACCCTCGTGGCTAAGTGGTTAGTGTGTTGGACCTTCTACTTGTATGACCCATGGTTCGAGTACCTGTTATGTTTTAATACTGTGGTCAGTTGCTAGAGAGTTTTTGTAAAGATAATTGGATATTCCTGTGGAGCTCGCCGGTGTGCAGCCAGCTGTAAGGAAGCTGCTATACCTTTGATATACCTTTAATGGGTTGCGAGAGTTTTCCTACTCCTGAAGCTCGGCCCTAGGCCAGACTGCTTTTTCCTATTGCTACTGGTGTTATGTAATTGCCCAGGACCAGTGTTGCTGTAGTTGATCAGGACCAGTGTTGCTGTAGTTGATCAAGACCAGTGTTGACGTAGTTGACTTGGACCAGTGTTGATGTAGCTGACCAGGACCAGTGTTGCTGTAGTTGACCAGTACCAGTGTTGCTGTAGTTGACCAGGACCAGTGTTGCTGTAGTTGACCAGGACCAGTGTTGCTGTAGTTGACCAGGACCAGTGTTGCTGTAGTTGACCAGGACCAGTGTTGCTGTAGTTGACCAGGACCAGTGTTGCTGTAGTTGACCAGGACCAGTGTTGCTGTAGTTGATCAGGACCAGTGTTGCTGTAGTTGATCAGGACCAGTGTTGACGTAGTTGACTTGGACCAGTGTTGCTGTAGTTGACCAGGACCAGTGTTGCTGTAGTTGACCAGTACCAGTGTTGCTGTAGTTGACCAGGACCAGTGTTGCTGTAGTTGACCAGGACCAGTGTTGCTGTAGTTGACCAGGACCAGTGTTGCTGTAGTTGACCAGGACCAGTGTTGCTGTAGTTGACCAGGACCAGTGTTGCTGTAGTTGATCAGGACCAGTGTTGCTGTAGTTGACCAGGATCAGTGTTGCTGTAGTTGACCAGGACCAGTGTTGCAGTAGCTGACCAGGATCAGTGTTTCTGTAGTTGACCAGGACCAGTGTTGCTGTAGCTGACCAGGACCAGTGTTGCTGTAGCTGACCAGGACCAGGCTCGTCACCAGACGAGCCTGGCCCATGGCCCGGCTCAGTAGATATACTCTCGAAATTCTTCAAAGGTATATCAAAGGTATATCAGTGTTGCTGGGTGTGTGTGTTGGCAGCAGTATCGTTGAATCTATTTTAAGCCGTAAATATCTTAGCATGGTTACCTCCCCGGAGTCTACCTAGAGGATGGTCTTAGTGTCCCAGACCAGGCCCCATGGTGGACTGTCTCGTCAACCAGGCTGCCCGCACAAAATCCAGATTTTGCACCACATACCGGCTGATCAGAAACTACAGAAGTTTGTTAAGCTCCTTCATACATAAGGGGGTTTACTGTTCGTAATCCCCCTTATGTATGACGGGAGGGTGTTGAAAAAGTCGTGGGCCCGACACATTGACTTCACTTAGTGTACTCATGGCATCCTTGTTTTTCCTTGAGGGGGAAATTTTGATACCCAACACTGACCTGGGAGTCCAGCAGCAACACTGACCTGGGAGTTCAGCAGCAACACTGACCTGGGAGTCCAGCAGCAACACTGACCTGGGAGTTCAGCAGCAACACTGACCTGGGAGTCCAGCAGCAACACTGACCTGGGAGTCCAGCAGCAACACTGACCTGGGAGTCCAGCAGCAGCAACACTGACCTGGGAGTCGAGCAGCAGCAACACTGACCTGGGAGTCCAGCAGCAGCAACACTGACCTGGGAGTCGAGCAGCAGCAACACTGACCTGGGAGTCGAGCAGCAGCAACACTGACCTGGGAGTCCAGCAGCAGCAACACTGACCTGGGAGTCCAGCAGCAGCAACACTGACCTGGGAGTCGAGCAGCAGCAACACTGACCTGGGAGTCGAGCAGCAGCAACACTGACCTGGGAGTCGAGCAGCAGCAACACTGACCTGGGAGTCGAGCAGCAGCAACACTGACCTGGGAGTCGAGCAGCAGCAACACTGACCTGGGAGTCGAGCAGCAGCAACACTGACCTGGGAGTCGAGCAGCAGCAACACTGACCTGGGAGTCGAGCAGCAGCAACACTGACCTGGGAGTCGAGCAGCAGCAACACTGACCTGGGAGTCGAGCAGCAGCAACACTGACCTGGGAGTCGAGCAGCAGCAACACTGACCTGGGAGTCGAGCAGCAGCAACACTGACCTGGGAGTCGAGCAGCGGCAACACTGACCTGGGAGTCGAGCAGCAGCAACACTGACCTGGGAGTCGAGCAGCAGCAACACTGACCTGGGAGTCGAGCAGCAGCAACACTGACCTGGGAGTCGAGCAGCAGCAACACTGACCTGGGAGTCGAGCAGCGGCAACACTGACCTGGGAGTCGAGCAGCAGCAACACTGACCTGGGAGTCGAGCAGCAGCAACACTGACCTGGGAATCGAGCAGCGGCAACACTGACCTGGGAGTCGAGCAGCGGCAACACTGACCTGGGAGTCGAGCAGCGGCAACACTGACCTGGGAGTCGAGCAGCGGCAACACTGACCTGGGAGTCGAGCAGCGGCAACACTGACCTGGGAGTCGAGCAGCGGCAACACTGACCTGGGAGTCGAGCAGCGGCAACACTGACCTGGGAGTCGAGCAGCGGCAACACTGACCTGGGAGTCGAGCAGCGGCAACACTGACCTGGGAGTCGAGCAGCGGCAACACTGACCTGGGAGTCGAGCAGCGGCAACACTGACCTGGGAGTCGAGCAGCGGCAACACTGACCTGGGAGTCGAGCAGCGGCAACACTGACCTGGGAGTCGAGCAGCGGCAACACTGACCTGGGAGTCGAGCAGCGGCAACACTGACCTGGGAGTCGAGCAGCGGCAACACTGACCTGGGAGTCGAGCAGCGGCAACACTGACCTGGGAGTCGAGCAGCGGCAACACTGACCTGGGAGTCGAGCAGCGGCAACACTGACCTGGGAGTCGAGCAGCGGCAACACTGACCTGGGAGTCGAGCAGCGGCAACACTGACCTGGGAGTCGAGCAGCGGCAACACTGACCTGGGAGTCGAGCAGCGGCAACACTGACCTGGGAGTCGAGCAGCGGCAACACTGACCTGGGAGTCGAGCAGCGGCAACACTGACCTGGGAGTCGAGCAGCGGCAACACTGACCTGGGAGTCGAGCAGCGGCAACACTGACCTGGGAGTCGAGCAGCGGCAACACTGACCTGGGAGTCGAGCAGCGGCAACACTGACCTGGGAGTCGAGCAGCGGCAACACTGACCTGGGAGTCGAGCAGCGGCAACACTGACCTGGGAGTCGAGCAGCGGCAACACTGACCTGGGAGTCGAGCAGCGGCAACACTGACCTGGGAGTCGAGCAGCGGCAACACTGACCTGGGAGTCGAGCAGCGGCAACACTGACCTGGGAGTCGAGCAGCGGCAACACTGACCTGGGAGTCGAGCAGCGGCAACACTGACCTGGGAGTCGAGCAGCGGCAACACTGACCTGGGAGTCGAGCAGCGGCAACACTGACCTGGGAGTCGAGCAGCGGCAACACTGACCTGGGAGTCGAGCAGCGGCAACACTGACCTGGGAGTCGAGCAGCGGCAACACTGACCTGGGAGTCGAGCAGCGGCAACACTGACCTGGGAGTCGAGCAGCGGCAACACTGACCTGAGAGTCGAGCAGCAGCAACACTGACCTGGGAGTCGAGCAGCGGCAACACTGACCTGAGAGTCGAGCGGCAACACTGACCTGGGAGTCCAGCAGCAACACTGACCTGAGAGTCCCGTGAAGCGGCCCACCTCTGCCACAACACTCAGGATAACATAAGATGTCGAGTAACACATTCTTATGTAACGTATCTTAAAAGTTTTTGAAATCAGTTCCTGATATCATGATATCGTAATAACAGGCTTTCTCACAAATCACAGAACGGATGGGACTCGAAACATGGCAGGCGAGTCTTAAAATTCATAGGCCAGTGTGTTAACTACTGGTCGAGAAATATACCTAGTTGGATGAATCTTGTTAGGCTGTCATGGTCCAGTGGTTAACACACTGGTTTGCAAAATCTAAGATTCCCCGTCTATGGGTGCTAAACCCACTCGTTCTGTGACTTGTTCCTGATCAGCCGGGTTGTGGCTCACAAGTTGGGCTTCGTGCGGCTGGCGGCACCACCAGCCTAGTTGATCAGGCCATCAGGCAAGAATGAACTCTCGCAATATACTCCAGGTAGGGAAGATATAGCCGGTGTTCCCACTTAAGTATCACAGAGACGGGTAGCAGAACATTGACCATTTAATAAAAAATAATACTACCTCTTCACAGTCGTATCGATATTAACGATCGATTATGCTGCTAGAAACACCTCGCTGCCAGACGTGTCGCTTAACGTTGTTGTATTTTGCTTATATGTGGATACGTATCCGTTGTATACAAGTTTGTGACGTACCGTAACCGTAGCCTTTTTTTTAAATTAATCTTAAAAAATGCACCTGTAGAAGGTTAACGAATTGAGGAATGGACAGAAACACCATACACAGCTTTAAGAATAGGTACGGCAGGGCCCACTAGGTTGGGTAAATTTGTGAATCCAGCCGTGTGTGGGTTAGCGGCTGGGAAAAGAGCTGAGAGTCGACCCCTGCAATAATTACTGGGCGAGTACAGTCAGGTGAAAACAAGCAGGCGAACACACAGTGTGTCTACAAACACTTGGCTCCACACAACGGCGTTAAGCGGCGGGCCCAATAGCTACATCTCAACGCCTGACAAGCCTGACCCAATCCCGAGTAGGAAAGCTCTGGAAGGGCATCAACACACACACACACACACACACACACACGCGCGCGCACGCGCACGTACGTACATCAGACAACGTACATGGCACAAAACGTACACGCCAATTATATATACTTTTGTGTATATTTGGGATGGGGGGGGGGCTGTTGCAGGGGCTTGGGAAGAGGGTAGATTAGGGAGGGATGTAGGAGGATGGGAGGGGAGGCAGGGTGTGGAGAATAGGATAGTGGGGGGGTTCAGCACACCCTTTCGCACACGCACGCATGCACGCACGCAACTCGACCCTTTGAAGTTATTTCGCACTGGAAACCCTTTAATTTATCCGGGTTGCGGTAATGGACACACCTCACACGCACCCTTCCTGGAATATGACCCAGAGTTCCACGGATATACCAGGTGGATATACCAAACCTGTCTGTCACTACCCTTCCCTCTCTCTCTCTCACACACACACACACGCACACACGCACACACACACACACACACACACACACACACACACACACACACACACACACACACACACACACACACACACACACACACACACATATATATATATATATATATATATATATATATATATATATATATATATATATATATATATATATATATATATATATATATATATATATATATATATATATATATAATACCACTAAAACTTAAGCGCTTTCAAGTGCTTGCACACACATCTTCAGAAAAATTAAAATGTGTATGTTCATGAAAGCACTCAGGTTTTCGCGTTTATATTTTCACTGTGGTACATTTTGAATGTATGTATTTTATGTATAATAAATACTACGCCACAACGGCACAAGTGGACTATTACCGTAGCCTTTAATCTCAATTTTTTTTTTTTAAGATTCACTAAAAATCAGGTGTGTGAGGAGTACACTTAGAGAGAACTAGACTAATGTCGGAGGTCCCCGACTCTTCAACTCCCTGATTTCTTGCATATGGCGAATTACCAACAAACTTCTGTCTGGCTTTAACGCGGAACTTCAAAAGTTTCCTTAAATAAGTTGTTGACCAGCCTGGCTGTGGTTCATACGTTGGACTGCGTAGTTGATCAGGCCTTAACCACCGGGAGGTTTGATCTAGAACAGAGCGGCAGAGGCATTCTTCAGGTGTCCTTCAGATTCTAACTCGCACACTCATATTGCAGCCAGGCCGGAATAACTATCTTACCATACCTGGAAAGGTGTTTCGGGGGTCAGCGCCCCCGCTGCCCGGTCCATGACCATGCCTCAGTGTTTTATAAACTGTCGGTTTAACTCAGTAACCAGCTGTCACCAGCTGGTTGTTCCTCATAACCAGCTAATGTTAAACTTCTTACTTTCCCATAAAGATTAACTTCCTTAAGAAAGCTGAATATTGTAAATAGAGTTTCGTGCTTGCGCAAGTTACGTTTGTGTTTTATTGGTATTTGTGTGAGTTTTAAGTGTGTTTTAAATGTTGCTGACGTGTTTTTATAGGGTGCTTGTGGCTATTGTGTGTGTGTGTGTGTGTGTGTGTGTGTGTGTGTGTGTGTGCGTGTGCGTGTGTGTGTGCGTGTGTGTGTGCGTGTGTGTGTGTGCGCGCGCGCGCGCTTTTTCGAGTTGCATTATTGATGGTCATTCCGAAAGTATTTGTTTCAGTAAAATCTTTTATAATTGTGACAAATCTTTTCGTTATTTTTTTTTCAAATGTTTACATATATTTTTTTTTTACCACACCTGCCCTCTCTCACCAAGGCTATGTGACCAAAGAAAAGGACAAAGATTTTTACCATCAGTCATATATATATATATATATATATATATATATATATATATATATATATATATATATATATATATATATATATATATATATATATTTATATATATATATATATATTTATTTATTTATTTATTTACCAAACTGCGGCAGACCAGGATTCGACCCCACGTCACATTGTCCTGCCTCAAGAGGCCACACAATGTATATGTCACCCTACCATCTGAGCCATCGATCCTACAAACAACACGAGCCTAGCGAACTAGACTTTTTCATGTTACAAGGACTCTTGTGGCAGATGTATGCTCAGTGATTAATTTCAGCTTCCTCCTGTTTGAATTCCCGCCTCCACAAGCAGTCTATATAGCCATAAAACCACGATGAATTATATTTTTTTCGTTAGGATCAGAATGATTTTTGCGAAATTATTGCATACACAAATTTTAGCTTGCCTTACCAAGTTTTACCCATTCAGTCCATGACCGTGGCCCGGTCATGGACCGGGCCACGGGGGCGTTGATCCCCGGAATACCCTCAAGGAATACCCTCTAGGTAGGTGCACACGCGCACACACACACGCACACGGAGCAGAGAGGGAGCAACCTAGTAGCGACCAGTGAAGAGGCTGGACCAAGAGCTGTGACTCGATCCCTGCAACCACAATTAGGTGAGTACACAAGGAATATAGGAATATCACACAGGGAGGGAACCCCACATCCCAGGTGCTCCTTTGCTACAGTTCACACCCACATCTTGCTCCCCCCACCTGGTGAATAAGCTTCACAACAAGGCAACTCCAGGGTATAACCCTGTGATCGCTGGTCATTATCGCGGCTATTAAGAAAATTCTCCATCATGGCTATTCGTTTTATGACCTTTCCAAGTCCTTGTAGCTGTTCTTTAGGAGGCTCTTTCTCATGATTTACGAGGAAACACATGAGAAATAATGGTACTGTCGTTAAAACTGCCTTTAATTAAAGAGAAACGGGATAGGAATATCATAGAGTGGTTGGTAAACTTTTATAAGTGTCTGTCCACTCTCATAAATCTCTGGCTGCTGTAAAACAGTGTGTGTGTACTCACCTATATGTGGTTGCATGGGTCGATTCACAGCTCCTAGCTCCTGGTGTGATTGTGTGCGTGCGTGTGCGAGGGTGCTCACCTATTTGTGGTTACAGAGGGCGGGTCTCAGCTCCTGGCCCTGCCTGTTGTACTGACTGCTACTGTGTTCACACTTCTGACTTCCTGAGCCCTGTCATACCTACTTTTAAAGCTGTGTATAGATCCTTCCTCTACTACTTCATATCACGCTCTGAATCACTCTGAAACTAAAAAAAATAGTTCCAGACTTCCCCGAGACTCGTCTGTGCATTTATCTTCCAATTGTGCCCTTGTGTACCTATTACCTATCTTTCCAAAATCTAGCTCCTGTCCATTCTATCAATTCAGCCGGAGTTGTCAGGCCTTAGCTCCTTAGCTCAGGTTACCTCAGTACAGAGTTACTCTGCCATTAATCTAATTACCAGATATCACATACACTTGGTCATAACATAACAGGAAAGAGGGATGACAATACTGAAGGGAAATCCAGGAGTCGGTACCCACACATCACTTTTCTTCAGTCTGGGCAGGTACCCACACATCACTTTTCTTCAGTCTGGGCAGGTACCCACACATCACTTTTCTTCAGTCTGGGCAGGTACCCACACATCACTTTTCCTCAGTCTGGGCAGAACCGCAAATTCTGACCTGGAGTCGGAAACCAAGGACCGGACGGAACAGCAGAAACGGAAACCAAGTAGCCGATTTCTTTCGAGTCAGTATTGTTCACCCTACTTGGAGTAAGGTTCAGTTGAACTCTGTGCTATATTTATTCCTCATTAACTCATTCTCCTCCACCCTCCTCTTTCATTATCTCTCTTTACGCCCCCCTGCGTAAGGTAATATAAACAGTGTGATCCACGCTTTTGAGTCTTTGATTCACTGAAAGGAATCAGGGTGCCTATATAGAGGGTCAGGACACCTGCAGTTAATAATTCTTTATCTGGACCTCTAAATGGATTCTAACTGGATGGTAAACATATGATAAGTTATCAGAAACACTACTGGAACAAGTGTACAAGCCTTCAAAAGGAAACTGAACAAGTATCTTCACCAGATGCCAGATCAACCAGGCTGTGATGGATATGTGGGGCAGCGGGCCTCCAGCAGCAACAGCTTGGTTGACCAGGCAAGCACCACACGAGTGGCCGGGTTCCGAGAGTAGTTAAACTCTCGAAACTCTTCAAAGGTATTTCAAAGGTAAAGGTTATCAAACCTACGAGAGGCAAGCCTCACATGGTTATCGTATTGCTCTTGGTACTTCTGTTCTCTAGTGCTACAAGGCTCAGTCCCTTTAGTCTTTGCTCCTAGTGTGTGTACGTGTGCGTGCTTGCGTGCATATGTGCGTGCTTGTCCTTGTCCTTGTGGCTATGGAGATCTGTAATTACATCTACACCCATGTCCACAAAGAAGACACCAGGTGGTCGGGTCAGGAGGGTCGGGAGGAAGAAACGACGGAGGAACGTCAGGGATATAACCGGCGTCCGACCGATTTCGAGTTTTCTCCCTTAGCAGTCCCACCCGTGGTGAGGGAGAGTTAAAGAGGGAAGAAAGGAGGAGACCAAGGTTGAAGGGAGAGACAAGAAAGTAGGAGGCGAGGATTAAAGGAAGAGAGAGAGAGGAAAGTAGAAGATTGTGAAGGGATGGACACTTCCACTGAAATCTAGTCCTGGTGTGTGTGTCTAGTAAATAGAAAACTGTTTCTTCTAAGGGATGTATGTGTGATGTTGAAGAGTATGTGTGGACAGTGTATATAATACACAGTGAGGTGTGTGTGTTTCTGAATATGAAGAAAGATGTGTATGTATATACACGAGGAGTGTCTACTTGCAGATACAGACGTGGTATGTATCTTTGATTGGTCTCGAGAGTTTTCCTGCTGCCGCAGTCCGGCCCTGGGCCAGGCTTGTCTGGTGCTTATGTGGTCAACCAGGCTCTTACTACTGGCACCCCGCTGGCCAACATTTCTATCGTATCAAAGACACTGATTATCCACCGGTCAACAAGTTTCAGATCACATTTAAAAACATTCGTCTCTAATTTTGGGACGCTGAATTCAAATCTGAAATTAGTTTTGCTCCAAAATGTACAGTTTGTGTGTAACAGAACCTCGCAGTAAGTGATTTCACCAAGACTTAGACATCGTGCTGAAGATATATCAGGGAAACCTGATGATCAATTTGATGGTGGACTACTGCTGGCCACTGGTGCAGGAGTGCCAGACTACTGTTGGACACCGGTGCTGGAGAGCCAGACTACTGCTGGCCACTAGTGCTGGAGAGCCAGACTACTGCTGGACACCGGTGCTGGAGAGCCAGACTACTGCTGGCCACTAGTGCTGGAGAGCCAGACTACTGTTGGACACCAGTGCTGGAGAGCCAGACTACTGCTGGCCACTGGTGCTGGAGAGCCAGACTACTGCTGGCCACTAGTGCAGGAGTGCCAGACTACTGCTGGCCACTGGTGCTGGAGAGCCAGACTACTGCTGGACACTAGTGCTGGAGAGCCAGACTACTGCTGGCCACTAGTGCAGGAGTGCCAGACTACTGCTGGCCACCGGTGCTGGAGAGCCAGACTACTGCTGGCCACTAGTGCTGGAGAGCCAGACTACTGTTGGACACCAGTGCTGGAGAGCCAGACTACTGCTGGCCACTGGTGCTGGAGAGCCAGACTACTGCTGGCCACTAGTGCTGGAGAGCCAGACTACTGCTGGCCACTGGTGCTGGAGAGCCAGACTACTGCTGGACACTAGTGCTGGAGAGCCAGACTACTGCTGGCCACTAGTGCAGGAGTGCCAGACTACTGCTGGCCACCGGTGCTGGAGAGCCAGACTACTGCTGGCCACTAGTGCTGGAGAGCCAGACTACTGTTGGACACCAGTGCTGGAGAGCCAGACTACTGCTGGCCACTGGTGCAGGAGTGCCAGACTACTGTTGGACACCGGTGCTGGAGAGCCAGACTACTGCTGGCCACTAGTGCTGGAGAGCCAGACTACTGTTGGACACCAGTGCTGGAGAGCCAGACTACTGCTGGCCACTGGTGCAGGAGTGCCAGACTACTGTTGGACACCGGTGCTGGAGAGCCAGACTACTGCTGGCCACTGGTGCAGGAGTGCCAGACTACTGTTGGACACCGGTGCTGGAGAGCCAGACTACTGCTGGCCACTGGTGCAGGAGTGCCAGACTACTGTTGGACACCGGTGCTGGAGAGCCAGACTACTGCTGGCCACTGGTGCAGGAGTGCCAGACTACTGTTGGACACCGGTGCTGGAGAGCCAGACTACTGCTGGCCACTAGTGCTGGAGAGCCAGACTACTGTTGGACACCGGTGCTGGAGAGCCAGACTACGGCTGGCCACTGGTGCAGGAGTGCCAGACTACTGTTGGACACCGGTGCTGGAGAGCCAGACTACTGCTGGCCACTAGTGCTGGAGAGCCAGACTACTGTTGGACACCGGTGCTGGAGAGCCAGACTACTGCTGGCCACTAGTGCAGGAGTGCCAGACTACTGTTGGACACCGGTGCTGGAGAGCCAGACTACTGCTGGCCACTAGTGCTGGAGAGCCAGACTACTGTTGGACACCGGTGCTGGAGAGCCAGACTACTGCTGGACACTGGTGCTGGAGAGCCAGACTACTGCTGGACACTGGTGCTGGAGAGCCAGACTACTGCTGGACACTGGTGCTGGAGAGCCAGACTACTGCTGGACACTGGTGCTGGAGAGCCAGACTACTGCTGGACACTGGTGCTGGAGAGCCAGACTACTGCTGGACACTGGTGCTGGAGAGCCAGACTACTGCTGGACACTGGTGCTGGAGAGCCAGACTACTGCTGGACACTGGTGCTGGAGAGCCAGACTACTGCTGGACACTGGTGCTGGAGAGCCAGACTACTGCTGGACACTGGGGCTGGAGAGCCAGACTACTGCTGGAGAGCCAGACTACTGCTGGAGAGCCAGACTACTGCTGGACACTGGTGCTGGAGAGCCAGACTACTGCTGGACACTGGTGCTGGAGAGCCAGACTACTGCTGGACACTGGTGCTGGAGAGCCAGACTACTGCTGGACACTGGTGCTGGAGAGCCAGACTACTGCTGGACACTGGTTCTGGAGAGCCAGACTACTGCTGGACACTGGTGCTGGAGAGCCAGACTACTGCTGGACACTGGTGCTGGTGAGCCAGACTACTGCTGGACACTGGTGCTGGTGAGCCAGACTTTGCTGGACACTGGTGCTGGTGAGCCAGACTACTGCTGGACACTGGGGCTGGAGAGCCAGACTACTGCTGGACACTGGGGCTGGAGAGCCAGACTACTGCTGGACACTGGTACTGGTGAGCCAGACTACTGCAGAACACTGGTGAGCCAGACTACTGCTGGACACTGGTGCTGGAGAGCCAGACTACTGCTGGACACTGGTGCTGGAGAGCCAGACTACTGCTGGACACTGGTGATGGAGAGCCAGACTACTGCTGGACACAGGTGATGGAGAGCCAGACTACTGCAGGACACTGGTGAGCCAGACTACTGCTGGACACTGGTTCTGGTGAGCTAGACTACTGCTGGACACTGGTGCTGGTGAGCCAGACTTCTGCTGGACACTGGTGCTGGAGAGCCAGACTACTGCTGGACACTGGTGCTGGTGAGAAAGACTACTGCTGGACACTGGTGCTGGTGAGCCAGACTTCTGCTGGACACTGGTGCTGGAGAGTCAGACTACTGCTGGACACTGGTGCTGGTGAGCCAGACTACTGCTGGACACTGGTGCTGGAGAGCCAGACTACTGCTGGACACTGGTGCTGGAGAGCCAGACTACTGCTGGACACTGGTGCTGGTGAGCCAGACTACTGCTGGACACTGGGGCTGGAGAGCCAGACTACTGCTGGACACTGGTGCTGGTGAGCCAGACTACTGCTGGACACTGGTGAGCCAGACTACTGCTGGACACTGGTGAGCCAGACTACTGCTAGACACTGGTGCTGGTGAGCCAGACTACTGCTGGACACTGGTGCTGGTGAGCCAGACTATTGCTGGACACTGGTTCTGGTGAACCAGACTACTGCTGGACACTGGTGCTGGTGAGCCAGACTACTGCTGGACACTGGTGCTGGTGAGCCAGACTACTGCTGGACACTGGTGCTGGTGAGCCAGACTACTGCTGGACACTGGTGCTGGTGAGCCAGACTACTGCTGGACACTGGTGGTGGAGAGCCAGACTACTGCTGGACACTCGTGAGCCAGACTACTGCTGGACACTGGTGCTGGTGAGCCAGACTACTGCTGGACACTGGTGCTTGTGAGACAGACTACTGCTGGACACTGGTGCTGGTGAGCCAGACTACTGCTGGACACTGGTGCTGGTGAGCCAGACTACTGCTGGACACTGGTGCTGGAGAGCCAGACTACTGCTGGACACTGGTGCTGGTGAGCCAGACTACTGCTGGACACTGGTGCTGGAGAGCCAGACTACTGCTGGACACTGGTGCTGGAGAGCCAGACTACTGCTGGACACTGGTGCTTGTGAGACAGACTACTGCTGGACACTGGTGCTGGTGAGCCAGACTACTGCTGGACACTGGTGCTGGAGAGTCAGACTACTGCTGGACACTGGTGCTGGTGAGCCAGACTACTGCTGGACACTGGTGCTGGAGAGCCAGACTACTGCTGGACACTGGTGCTGGAGAGCCAGACTACTGCTGGACACTGGTGCTGGAGAGCCAGACTACTGCTGGACACTGGGGCTGGAGAGCCAGACTACTGCTGGACACTGGTGCTGGAGAGCCAGACTACTGCTGGACACTGGTGAGAGCCAGACTACTGCTGGACACTGGTGAGCCAGACTACTGCTAGACACTGGTGCTGGTGAGCCAGACTACTGCTGGACACTGGTGCTGGTGAGACAGACTATTGCTGGACACTGGGGCTGGTGAACCAGACTACTGCTGGACACTGGTGCTGGTGAGCCAGACTACTGCTGGACACTGGGGCTGGTGAGCCAGACTACTGCTGGACACTGGTGCTGGTGAGCCAGACTACTGCTGGACACTGGTGCTGGAGAGCCAGACTACTGCTGGACACTGGTGCTGGAGAGCCAGACTACCGCTGGACACTGGTGCTGGTGAGCCAGACTACTGCTGGACACTGGTGCTGGTGAGCCAGACTACTGCTGGACACTGGTGCTGGTGAGACAGACTACTGCTGGACACTGGTGCTGGTGAGCCAGACTACTGCTGGACACTGGTGCTGGTGAGCCAGACTACTGCTGGACACTGGTGCTGGTGAGCCAGACTACTGCTGGACACTGGTGCTGGAGAGCCAGACTACTGCTGGACACTGGTGAGCCAGACTACTGCTAGACACTGGTGCTGGTGAGCCAGACTACTGCTGGACACTGGTGCTGGTGAGCCAGACTACTGCTGGACACTGGTGCTTGTGAGACAGACTACTGCTGGACACTGGTGCTGGTGAGCCAGACTACTGCTGGACACTGGTGCTGGAGAGCCAGACTACTGCTGGACACTGGTGCTGGAGAGCCAGACTACTGCTGGACACTGGTGCTGGAGAGCCAGACTACTGCTGGACACTGGTGCTGGTGAGCCAGACTACTGCTGGACACTGGTGCTGGTGAGCCAGACTACTGCTGGACACTGGTGCTGGTGAGCCAGACTACTGCTGGACACTGGTGCTGGTGAGCCAGACTACTGCTGTCAGTACTGTTGTTACCAAGAGGAATGGATAACTACAGTGGTCGTAAAGAGTAGTTGGTATATGTTGGTTTCCCCAGCATGTTAATGGTATACTCCTGCAGTCTCTTTCCCTTCCTGCAGTACCTTTCCCTTCCTGCAGTACCTTTCCCTTCCTGCAGTACCTTTCCCTTCCTACAACACTTCTTACCTCTTCCTAAAACCTTTTTCCCTTCCTAGAATACTTTTCCCTTCGTGTAGTCTCTTTCCTGTAATACCTTTCCCTTCTTACCTCTTTCCCTTTCTACAACCTCTTTCCCTTCTTAAAACCTCTTTCCCTTTCTACAACCTCTTTCCCTTCCTACAGCCCCCCTCCCTCCCTCCTATCTCCTCCTCGCCAAAGGAGGTAAGGTCTTATTAAAGAAAAGCTTTTCCTTCCCTTTTTTCCTGCTGCCCTCACCTCCAGAGTGTTGCTCTGCATGCCATTCATTCCTAACACAGCCTTCACTCTGCCTCCTCATACCCTGTGTCTACTAGAGTGTGACTACCATGTACCCTATTTATCTCCCTCCCTTTCTCCCTCGTCACCTCCTTCCCTTTCTCCTTTACCTCCTTCTCTTTCTCCTGTACCTCTTTCCCTTTCTCCTTCACCCCCTTCCCTTTCTCCTTCACCTCCTTCCCTTTCTCCTTCACCTCCTTTCGTTTCTCCTTCACCTCCTTTCCTTTCTCCTTCACCTCCTTCCCTTTCTCCTCATTTTCTATCTCTGGACGCCCCCTTCGTCATTTTCTTTCTTACCTCTCCTCTCTATATTTCCTCCTCTTCCTTACCTCCTCCCTCCCTGTCTAGCTTATCTCCATCTCATTCCTCTCCTTCATTTCTCTATGGCTCCTTCTCTTCTTCCTCTTCCTCTGCTAATTAATTACTTTCAGTGAATTAAAGTCTTGGTGCTGTCTTGAATCAGCCTCCTAAGAGAACCAAACTGGTCTTTAAGGAGTGTTTACATAGAGGTCACTATGTCTTGGTGTAGCGTAGCAGGCTTGTACACAGCTGTTACTCCACTGCTGTGCCGGAAGTGTATCAGCGGGGAGAGGTGAACACAAGAGAGGTGCGAGAAAAGAAAATTGAGGGAAATGAAAAGGTTTGAAAGACTTTTAAATGAACCAAGGTAGGTAACAGCTCTTAGCTTGTAAATAAAGGTAGGTGACAGTTGTTAGCTTTCAAATAAAGATGTTAGGTGTTAGCTTTCAAATAAAGATAGGTGACATCCCTTAGCTTGTGGTAGAAAACATCCCTAAGCTTGTAAATGAAGGTATGCAACAGTTTTATCTTGTAAATGAAGGTATGTAACAGTTTTATCTTGTAAATGAAGGTATGTAACAGTTTTAGCTTGTAAATGAAGGTATGTAACAGTTTTAGCTTGTAAATGAAGGTATGTAACAGTTTTAGCTTGTAAATGAAGGTATGTAACAGTTTTAGCTTGTAAATGAAGGTATGTAACAGTTTTAGCTTGTAAATGAAGGTATGTAACAGTTTTAGCTTGTAAATGAAGGTATGTAACAGTTTTAGCTTGTAAATGGAGGTATATAACAGTTTTAGCTTGTAAATTGAGGTATATAACAGTTTTAGCTTGTAAATTGAGGTATATAACAGTTTTAGCTTGTAAATGGAGGTATATAACAGTTTTAGCTTGTAAATGGAGGTATATAACAGTTTTAGCTTGTAAATGGAGGTATATAACAGTTTTAGCTTGTAAATTGAGGTATATAACAGTTTTAGCTTGTAAATGGAGGTAGGTAACAATAAGCAGACACCGTCGCTGTTTCTCATTGCCGATAAATATAATCAGGTACACTACACAAGTTTAAATCTTCCCCATTGTTTTACGTAGTAACACAAGTGTAAATCACCCAGGATAACCCAGTAAAGTCAAAATAACTTGCTTCCACTGGGGGACATTCCATTCGTGTCTTTATTTATTTCGATTTTCATTTGAGTTCTTTCATTGATTTCAAGTTCGCCTCGTCCTCCAGCAGGCACTGGCACACGAAAGATATTTTAAAATGCTTAACAACCCGCAACGAGTGAAGTTATTTACAAACATTTCGTCTAAGACTGGAATTTCCTACCTTCCGTCTCTTCATTTGTTCTTCCTCTCTCTTTCTTTCTCGTCTCATATCCTTCTTTCCTCTATCCTTTCCCATCTTTTTCAGTAGTTTCTCACCAGTCTCTCCTCCTACAAACTAATGTTACGGTATCGTCATTTCCTCGTTGTTCATCACGGAATAAAGCGTTTCTTACGGTGTGGAGGCCCAGGGAATACCCATCTGCCCTGCCCTGCCCTGCCCTGCCCTCGTGGCTGGTAAGGGAATAAACTGTGTTCTTTAGTTGTGCAATCGATCATGGAGACGTCTCTGTCTTTTTTTCCCCTTCCCCTCGTTGTTTGTTTCTTCCTGGAGTAAACAGTTTCTTCCAGGGCCTGATGGATCGCCCAGCCTCTGCTTACACCTCTCTCACTGTTTAATACAAACTGAAACCTTCCCCGGGATGATGATGGATGGTTGAGCCTATGTGTAGATGGTAGACCTTCGTGTACCATCAGACACACTTGTTGGTCTGGCTTACTGCAGCTCCTTCAACATTGTGATGTTTGTTGCTCACCTGGTCCTAGACTGGGTCCCCCTCTTGAGAGCCTGATCAGTCAGGCTATTGGTGCATGAAATGATGTATTGTCGACACGCATGAAGACAAAGATAAAAAATTGCAGGACGTTTTGCTTCGTGTAAAGCCTTGTCAAGCTCTACACACACTGAAACGTCCCAGTACAAGCCAGTTCTCCAACTTTGTGATCAGATTGTTAGAAATATGTGTGGGTGTGGTTAACATGTTGTTTTGAAAGTGAATTGGCAACCGGATAGATATCAGGCACCTGGATAAATTGTTGGCACATGGATAGATTTTTTGACACCTGTTTAGCTGCGGCATCGTTTTAGTAAATTCATTTTAGCTGCCCACCTAAATAGATTTTGCGACCCCATAGATTGATGAGGCGATCTGGATTGAGGGTGTCACGTAAATTGTCACTTCCCTCGCCATGTTGAGCCTACCTCGTACACTACACTCAGCTCACAACACGCAATTTTTGATTAGTATGAAGTAGC
This sequence comes from Cherax quadricarinatus, assembly GCF_038502225.1. Taxonomy (NCBI): domain Eukaryota; kingdom Metazoa; phylum Arthropoda; class Malacostraca; order Decapoda; family Parastacidae; genus Cherax; species Cherax quadricarinatus. The sequence goes on from NC_091327.1 coordinate 26,476,577, forward strand.
ATGTACGTGCGCCTGGGGCAGTGTGTGCACGCCTGGGGCAGTGTGTGCACGCCTGGGGCAGTGTGTGTACTCACCTAATTGTACTCGCCTAATTGTGATTGCAGGGGTCGATATTCAGCTCCTGGCCCCGCCTCTTCACTGATTGCTACTAGGTCCTCTCCCTCTCTGCTTCCTGAGCTTTGTCATACCTCTTCTTAAAGCTATGTATGGTTCCTGCCTCCACTACTTCACTTGCTAGGCTATTCCACTTCCAGACGACTCTATGACTGAAGAAATACTTCCTAACGTCCCTGTGACTCGTCTGAGTCTTCAGCTTCCAATTGTGACCCCTTGTTTCTGTGTCCCCTCTCTGGAACATCCTATCTCTGTCCACCTTGTCTATTCCCCGCAGTATCTTGTATGTCGTTATCATGTCTCCCCTGACCCTTCTGTCCTCCAGTGTCGTCAGTCCGATTTCCCTTAACCTTTCCTCGTACGACATTCCCCTGAGCTTTGGAACTAGCCTTGTTGCAAACCTTTCTCTAACTTCTTGACGTGCTTGACCAGGTGTGGGTTCCAGACTGGTGCTGCATACTCCAGTATGGGCCTAACATACACAGTGTACAGTGTCTTGAACGATTCCTTATTAAGGTATCGGAACGCTATTCTCAGGTTTGCCAGGCGCCCGTATGCTGCAGCAGTTATTTGGTTGATGTGTGCCTCCGGTGATGTGCTCGGTGTTATGGTCACCTCAAGGTCTTTCTCCCTGAGTGAGGTCTGTAGTCTTTGTCCACCTAGCCTATACTCTGTCTGCGGTCTTCTTTGCCCCTCCCCAATCTTCATGACTTTGCATTTGGCTGGATTGAATTCGAGAAGCCAGTTACTGGACCACATGTCCAGTCTGTCCAGGTCTCTTTGCAGTCCTGCCTCATCCTCATTCTATTTAATTCTTCTCATCAACTTCACATCATCTGCGAATAAGGACATTTCAGAGTCTATTCCTTCCATCATGTCGTTCACATATATCAAAAATAGCACTGGTCGTAGAACTGACCCCTGTGGGACCCCGCTCGTCACAGGCGCCCACTGTGATACCTCTTCACGTACCATGACTCGTTGCTGCCTCTCTGTCAGGTATTCCCTGATCCACTGCAGTGCCCTCCCTGTTACATGCGCCTGATCCTCCAGCTTCTGCACTAATCTCTTGTGGGGAACTGTGTCAAAGGCCTTCCTGCAGTCTAGGAAAACGCAATCTACCCACCCCTCTCTCTCGTGTCTTACTTCTGTTACCTTGTCATAAAACTCCAGGAGGTTTGTGATACAAGATTTGCCTTCCATGAACCCATGCTGGTTTTCATTTATAATCTTGTTCCTTTCCAGGTGTTCGACCACTCTCCTCCTGATAATGTCTCCATGACTTTGCACACAATACATGTCAGAGACACAGGTCTGTAGTTTAGTGCCTCGTTTCTGTTTCCTTTCTTAAATATGGGGACTACATTAGCTGTCTTCCATTTCTCAGGTAGTTGCCCAGTTTCAAGGGATGTGTTGAAGATTGTGGTTAGAGGCACGCACAGCATCTCTGCTCCTTCTCTAAGGACCCATGGGGAGATGTTGTCCGGTCCCATCGCCTTTGAGGTGTCAAGGTCACTTAGGAGCTTCTTCACCTCCTCCTCAGTTGTTCGTATGTCATCCAACACTTGTTGGTATATTCCCTCTTGATGTTCCCTTCTGTGCTGTCTTCCCACAGCCCTTCCTGTCTCTACTGTAAAAACTTCCTTAAATCTCCTGTTCAGCTCCTCACATACCTCTTGATCATTTCTTGTGAGTTCTCCACCTTCTGTCCTTAATCTGATCACCTGGTCTTTGACTGTTGTCTTCCTCCTGATGTGGCTATACAACAGTTTCGGGTCAGTCTTGATTCTCGATGCTATGTCATTTTCATACTGTCGCTGGGCCTCCCTCCTTACCTGTGCATACTCATTCCTGGCTCTGCGACTGATCTCCCTATTTTCGTGTGTTCTCTGCCTTCTGTACTTTTTCCATTCTCTATTGCACTTTGTTTTTGCCTCCTTACACCGTCGGGTAAACCAGGGGCTCGTTCTGGTCTTCCCGTTGTTACTGTTGCCCTTGGGAATAAACCTTTCCACTGCCTCCTTGCATTTTGTTGTTACATATTCCATCATTTCATGTACTTGCTTTCCTGCCAGTTCTCTGTCCCACTGGACCTCCCGCAGGAAGTTCTTCAACCCTATGTAGTCCCCTCTTTTATAGTCAGGCTTTTCCCATTCAACTCCTGTTATTCTCTCCACTTGTGTGTGTGTGTGTGTGTGTGTGTGTGTGTGTGTGTGTGTGTTGAGAGCAGAGTCCATGTGCATATTATTGATGACTTCATAGTTGATTTAGGGTTATATTGGCAGTGTTTTTGTCACAGGAAATATTCATGTAGGCTGTCAGTCATTAGTTTAAAACCTCACTACACAGGATCATAGTGTTGCTTCAGTATCTCATTTCTCTGGAGCGACGGGGTGAGAGATACGGGAGAAAGTGTACAATCCAGGCAGTGAAAAGACGGGGTAGTCAAGGGCACGGTAAGATAACACTGTCAACATTTGTGGTTCAAGACTGTTCCTGACCCATGGCCGTGCTCAGAGAGTAGAGTAACTCTCGAAACTCGTTAAAGGTAACTTGTTCCAAGCCGATGTCAGAAATATTATGGGAATGCGCGCAGAGGTTTTCAAGAGGAGACTGGATCACTGTCTTTGCTTAGTGCCTGATTATCCAGACTGTGATGGATGTGTTGGAAAGCGGACCACCACCAACAGCAGCCGCCTGGTTGACCAGGCAGTCAACAGAGAATTCTGACCCAAGACTAGGCTGCGAGAATTGGAAAACTCTAAAAACCGGTCCCAGGTATATTACAAGCACATTCTATATGCCATTTCTAAACGCAAACTTTTTTCTTTGCTTTTTCCAGAGGACAAAAAGTTTTTCCAGGTTCTCTTGCACTGAACACAACTGAAGAACATCGTTATGTTGTTAGTGTGTTGGTAAGAGTGAAAAAAAAAATCTAAACTCATTACTTTCCTTTAAAAAGGGTGAAATTGTTTTAAGTTTCTTAAGAAAAGTTCAGTCTGTCCTCAGATTCGTAAGTTAGTTACACTTTACAAGTAGAAATTCCAGCGTTACGAAATGATAAGTAAACAGCGTAGCTTATTCACTTTCTTTCCGGATATTAGTAACATACAGCATCACAACTGATATTTCCGACTTACTGTCTGCTGGTCAGCCAATTGTACTGACTTAACACAGTGTTTACCATAAATTAACGATAATCGAAACAACCTAACCCATATATATATATATATATATATATATATATATATATAAATGCATCCACGAACGAGTGGTTTTAAGCATATAACAATACTGCCACTAGCCAGGGATCGAACCCTCGATATTTTAGCATGCTTCCCCAGAAGCCCGCCAAAATTCCGAAGCTACTTAGTCCACTTGGCCATCAATGCTTCAAACATCAGGCGCCCAGTATCACTGGACATGTCACCCCCTGATGCAAGCATATTCGTGGCCGTGGAAGCTACAGGATTAACTTCATTCTCCTTCCTTTTGGATTACCATTCTTCACGAGCAAGTGCACATATTAATGCATCCACGAACGAGTGGTTTTAAGCAAATAATACTACGACTAGCCGGGGATCTCGGGCTTCTCAGGGGCGTGCTAAAATATTAGGGATGATTGTGGAGTAGTGAACAAGCTCGTTTAAAAGAGAGAGATGCTAAGAGTTTGCTAGATATTACACTGACAGGGAGAAACTGATTGATTATTATTATTATTATTATTAAGGGGGAAGCGCTAAACCCGGAGGATTATACAGCGCCTGGGGGGGGATGTGGAAGGCATTCAGGCTTAATTCGGGAAACTGGAGCACAGATCCAATTCCCTAAATCAAGAGCCCCTCACCAACATCAAGGAACCTTCCTTGAGGGGAGAAACTGATTGAAAATAATAGATTTGTGTTGTTTAACAAGGTTGTTGACGCAGGGAGGGAGAAAGAGACGGAGATATATATAATGTATTTAGTGGTAAACACCCTGGAAGAGGCGTCTTCACTTCACCCTTGTGTGTGTTTAGTCTACACAACGGAAAGTATATTTTGTTTTTCATTAAGGAGGTGGTGTGTCTCCGGAAATGATGGCTGGGTGAAGGGTGTGGTGACTTAAGTGTAGGGGAACTAGCAGCACCTGCTCACCTTGACGAGTATAATACAGTATTCCTGTACCTGTCATTAGAGTTACTGTTGCTCTGCAAACATTAACTACAATTACACTGTACCAGTATTACTGCTAGTTATACAACATCATGTGACCCTACCCGTGCTTGATTCTTGGAGTCATTACCTCTGCAACCCGGTCCCAGACCAGGCTCTTTAGTTGCTGGTCTGGGTCAGGCTTGTCATATCAATCAGGCTGTTGGTGCTAGCAGCACGCAGTCCAACGGTAATACTGTCTGCCGTTTCTAGTTTGTGTATCATTTACGCAGCAAATAGCGAATGTACTAAATGCTACACCTTATAATACCTATATTCTCTAGTTTATATATTTTTGGCAGAGTCAGTAATGACATTGTTTATATATAACCACCTGATTAGTTCCTGATCAGTCAGGCTGTGGTTCATAGGTTGGACTGCGTGAGGCCAGCAGTAACATCCTGGTTGACGAGGCCTTAATCCACCAGGAGACCTGGTCTGGGCCACGGGGACGTTGACCCCCAGAAACATTCTTCAGGTATCCTTCAGGTACTCTAGTTTTGTATTCTGGATTTTAAATTTTTGTTCTTTCGATTTAGAGGAGCATTTATAGAGTATTAAACGTTGTGAGTATCTTTTTTCTCCTCTTCAGTACACTTTCCGTACACTTTGTAAGTGAACAATGAAGTACAGTGTTTAACAGTGAACATATAAGGATGAGTGTGTACATTGATCATTGTTTGTGTACCAAACTGCCAGAAGTACTTGTAGCCAAGACTGAGCCTGGGTCCTGCAACATCTGTTAGCGTGTTTATAATGTAAGTTGCTCCGTAAATGTGCTGATCTACGTTCATCAAGGGGCAGTTGAGCGGAACTAATGATGTGTTTATGCTCCTCCCTCGTCCTCCTCTCCCTTCCCCTCCCCTCTCCTTCCAACGTCTCAATTAATACTGCACACATATGCAGGCTTCCTGGCGCTTGATGTGTTGAACATAACCGAGGGAGTGTGAGAGATGGAGGAGGTGGTTTGTGTTAGACACATGTGCAACACTTAGTTATCTTTACTCCGATGACGTTTCGCCAACCAGTTACTTTATTAATTCAATACAGATGTTAGTAGAAGATGAGGTACTCAGTCCCTCAACCTAAAAGATTTTATCGCCTTAGTCTTGATGGATCATAAAGATTAGTAGTGACTTAAGGTTGGTGGATACCTGGACTGAGGGACTGATAACCTCATCTTTCACTGTAGTTAATGACCGTTGTATGGAATTAATAAACCCACTGGTTGACGAAGTAAAGACACTCAAGGTGCTGTAAAGTGTCTAATTGATCTATTTTTCGGTAATGTATACAATTTATGTTATGGGGTTGTTTTCCAGCGAGATCTTCCCTTCCCTTGATAGATAATTTAAGGTTAGTTTATGCTAGCGTTAATTAACCTTCGTTTTCATAACCACAAATAACTGAAAAAATGTCTTGAAGGATTATATATCGCGGTCTAGAACGTTCAAAAAATACATGAGGTTGACGTTCTGGTTTCGAAAACCCGTATTTCATATATAACTGAAAATTCTGAAAATGAGAGCGTGGAAGCAGAGGTAGAAGAGCGAGAGTCTCCCCGCTGCTGCGGGAAGCTAATGAGTCCACATTACGTGAAAATTACATCAAAATATACTAGCAGGGGAGAGTTTCTCTGGATGTGAGAGTAGTACTCTGGATCAGGACTAGGTAGAGAGGGGAGAGTAGTACTCTGGATCAGGACTAGGTAGAGAGTGGAGAGTAGTACTCTGGATCAGGACTAGGTAGAGAGGGGAGAGTAGTACTCTGGATCAGGACTAGGTAGAGAGGGGAGAGTAGTAGTCAGGACTAGGTAGAGAGGGGAGAGTAGTACTCTGGATCAGGACTAGGTAGAGAGTGGAGAGTAGTACTCTGGATCAGGACTAGGTAGAGAGGGGAGAGTAGTACTCTGGATCAGGACTAGGTAGAGAGTGGAGAGTAGTACTCTGGATCAGGACTAGGTAGAGAGGGGAGAGTAGTACTCTGGATCAGGACTAGGTAGAGAGGGGAGAGTAGTACTCTGGATCAGGACTAGGTAGAGAGTGGAGAGTAGTACTCTGGATCAGGACTAGGTAGAGAGGGGAGAGTAGTACTCTGGATCAGGACTAGGTAGAGAGGGGAGAGTAGTACTCTGGATCAGGACTAGGTAGAGAGGGGAGAGTAGTACTCTGGATCAGGACTAGGTAGAGAGGGGAGAGTAGTACTCTGGATCAGGACTAGGTAGAGAGGGGAGAGTAGTACTCTGGATCAGGACTAGGTAGAGAGGGGAGAGTAGTACTCTGGATCAGGACTAGGTAGAGAGGGGAGAGTAGTACTCTGGATCAGGACTAGGTAGAGAGGGGAGAGTAGTACTCTGGATCAGGACTAGGTAGAGAGGGGAGAGTAGTACTCTGGATCAGGACTAGGTAGAGAGGGGAGAGTAGTACTCTGGATCAGGACTAGGTAGAGAGGGGAGAGTAGTACTCTGGATCAGGACTAGGTAGAGAGGGGAGAGTAGTACTCTGGATCAGGACTAGGTAGAGAGGGGAGAGTAGTACTCTGGATCAGGACTAGGTAGAGAGGGGAGAGTAGTACTCTGGATCAGGACTAGGTAGAGAGGGGAGAGTAGTACTCTGGATCAGGACTAGGTAGAGAGGGGATAGTAGTACTCTGGATCAGGACTAGGTAGAGAGATGAGAGTTTCCCTGGATGTGATAGCAGTATTCCAGACCATGACGAATGAAGTGTTACTCGAACTGAAAAAAACAAATAAAATTCCAGTCTTTTAAATCATTTTTGACAAAGTGCATCAATGTGTGAACTCCTGAACAAGTCATGAAATACATTTCAGAGAGCAAGTAAAAATCTACAATAACAGTGACAGTGGAAGTTTAAAATTACAGGAGGGGGATTATTATTATTATTATTATTATTATTATTATTATTATTATTATTATTATTATTACAATCAAAAGTAAGCGCTAAACTCATAAAACAGGAAGGGGGAAAGTTGAAGGTTGCTTGCTTTGAGTGTAAATACCTACCTGTTAGCTACCTGTAATCCCTTCCAGGTGTTATTGTCCTCTCGGTCCATCCCAGAACAGCCCACCTACTTGATCATCTGATCATTAAGGTTGTTAGTGGTAGCCGCAGGCATCACAGCTCAACTGATCAGAAACTTAAATGAAGGAACTCAGCGGGGTCTCTCCTGTTCCTAAATGGTCATTTTTACATTTATATTAAATGGTAAACTTGTCGGAGTTATTGAACTTAAGGAGTAGTGGAGGCTTGATCCACCGTCGACAGTCAGGCATAAACTTGAAGATGAAAGCCACGGTGAAGTAGTCTTGGAGAAACTGAGTTCCTTCAAGACTACAGTGCTCCTTCAAGACTACAGTGCTCCTTCAAGACTACAGTGCTCTTCACCGGTGCTCTTTACCTCATCTTCTGTATATAATTCTTCACGTCATGTTAATGTATTGTATTGATAAAGCCACAGGTTGGCGAAACGTCTACAAATAAAGATAGTCAGATGTTTCACATGTGTCTAATTCCAGAAGTTATTGTCTTAAGTACGAGAAACTGGCTTAACGAAGCCACCAGAGTTAGTTCAGCTAAGTTGACTAAATGTTTTTGCCATAAATATGGTAAAAAAAATGGGAGGGGAAGACAGGGCAACCAAAAAAATGTGGGTAGATAGGAAGAGAGAAGGGAAGAAAAAGGGTGAGTGGTTTGCCACTTTAGTTGGGTTTTAAGATTGTAGTTTTGTTACGTTGACGAGTGTTTTGACAGTGTTCCTTTAAGTAAGTGTTGCAGGATTTAGGTTACTTTAAGGTTACTTTTTAAAGTGTTCCTGATTACTCTTCATTCACCTTTTCCTTATCTCTGTTACCTTCCCACTTCTCCAAGTCCTCCCCGTTACTCCACCCCCTCCATCCCTTACCCATCTCTCAGTTCCCTCCGGACTTTTCCATTCAAGGGAGGTTTCTTCATGCTAGTGAGGGGCTCTCAATCCAAGGAATTGGCGTTACTCTCCCGTTCGTTGGCTCGAAACTGAATGACTCCCGTTCTCCCAGGTGCTGTGGGATTCTTACTGGTTTAGGGCTTCCTCCTACATGAATGTCATAATTCTTCTAACTTGTAAATCATTAGCGGGTATTTTGTGCACCCTGTGTTCACCATGTTTATTGTGCACCCTGTGCTTATCATGTTTATTGTGCACCCTGTGTTCATGTTTATTGTGCACCCTATCTTCACCATGTTTATTGTGCACCCTGTTGCTCATGCTTATTGTGCACCCTGTGTTCACCATGTTTATTGTGCACCCTGTGCTCATTTTTATTGTGCACCCGCGGAAAACAGTTATGTTCACTGAGGACAAATTTCAGTTACTCGGTTTTGGAAAACTTGAGGAAATAAAAGTTAGAACGGAGTACAGAGCAAATTCTAACCACTCAATAGACCGAAAAACTAACGTGAAGAACTTGAGAGTGATAATGTCAGAGGATCACAACTGCGAGAATAATGAGAACCTTCAAAACAAGGGATGCCAAGCCAGTGATGATCCTGTAAGTCTTTTTTTTTTTTATTTAGGCTGGAATACTGCTGAACACTAATAACTCCTCTTGAGGTAGGTGAAATTGTGGATCAAGAGAATGTACAAAGAACCTTCATTGCACTTATAAGTTCACTCGAGTTCCTTAATTACCAGGAACGTTTGAAATCCCTTGACCTGTACTCCTTGGAGCGCAGGCGAGAAAGATTTATCATAATTTACACCTGAAAATTCCTAGAGGAATTGGTCCCAAATCTGCACACCGATATCATTCCCTACGAAAGTAAAAGGCCATGAATACACTGTGAGACAACACATTAAGTGTATGGGGCCTAAAACAATGCAGTAGCCTCCCATTATACATAAGGGGGATTATAATTATCAGTAGACCCCTAGCTGTCTTCAAGAGGAAACTGGATAGATTCCTAAAGTCACTTCCTGAACAGGAGAGGAGCTGGGGTTTGTCCAGTGAACTGATCCGACAGGAGACCTGGTCATGGACTGGGCCGCGGGGACGTTGACCCCCGGTACACTCCAGGTAGTTAATCCCAACACGACAGTATGGAGATACAATCTCAAAAGCTTAAGAATCTTATTACCACTCAAAGATTGGTAATTTCTGGGTAGCAGTCTTTTAAAAAATAATAATTTCGTTCATCTATTCGATGCAAAATGTGAATACAATCTCAAGATTTCAGATATTTTACCAGTAACAATGATTGGTTTCCCACATCCTGTGTTGGGTTTCTCTGGAGGTGTGTTTGAAAAGGTTCCTTCCCACCTCGCCCGCTTCTCCATCCACTCCCCATCCCCACCTCACCTCTTCATCCACTCTCCATCCACCCCACCTCTCCATCCCGTGCTCACCTCTCTATCCACCCCACCTCTCCATCCCGTTCTCACCTCTCTATCCACCCTCAACCTCTCCATGCCGTTCTCACCTCTCTATTCACTCCCCATCTCTCCATCCCGTTCTCACCTCTCCATCCCCTCTCATCTCTCCTCTCATCACTAAACATAGGAACCTGATTATTCAGTAGTAAGAGAGTACATGTATCAAGCTTGCAGTGTTCAATGTGACTGCAGGTATGATGTTTCAGCCAGTGATGTTGTCCCTCTGGATGACTCTCAGATAAACTGGTTTAATTGTAGCGGTGTTTTAGCTAGTTACGCTCTGCTAGGCGCTCTCACGCCTCGCTGCAAGGTAATCTAAACAGGGTGGCGGTAGTGGTGGTGGAAGTCGTGGCAGTGGTGATCCTAGAATTTGTATGAGTGTGGCATCCACTGAGGATACGGCGCACCTCCAAGCTGCTATGAACCATGTCTTCCAGTGGGCCACTGATAACACTATGAGGTTCAGTGAGGACAAATTTCACACATTTCACTTACTCGGCTATGGAGCTTTATGCTTTGGGACGGAGTATAAAAATTCCTGCCATTCAGTTGAGCGGAAGATTAATGCCAGGAACTCAGGAGTGATAACGTCAGATCTCACGTTTAAGGAGATGACAGGCCATTCCTGCCAACCTCTGTAATAGAGGCATCATGCTGGGTGCCCAAGACGGAAGTGAACACCGGCTTTTACACTTAAGATGCGTTTAACAAAGACTTTTCGGTCCTGGTACCTTGAAGTGATGAAGGTCCCAGGACTGGGCCGCTGGGGCGCTGGCCCTCGGAACATTCTCCAGGTCTCCCTCTTTCCTTACCCCCCCCTTTTATCTCTTCTCCTTCCCCCTTTCCTCTCGTCTACTTTCTTCATCCTCTCCTTCCCTCTTCCTCTTCCTTTCCCAAATCTACACACTATCATAACTTACTGGAGCGAGAGATATAGAACAAGCGTAGAAGTCTTCAAGAGGAAATAGGACACGTTTCCACCAAGTGCCGGGTCAACCAGGCTGTGATGGCTATGTGGGATATCAGGTTAACAGGAGTAATAGCCTGGTTGACCAGGCAAGCACCAGACAAGCCCGTCCCAGGGCCGGACTGCGGGAATAGGAAAACTATCGAAACGCGTTAAAGGTATAGTAAAGCTCTATTCTCTCTCTCCCTTTCCCTCCCTACCTCCCTCTCCTCCCTCCCTCTCTTCCCTCCCTCTCTTCCCTCCCTCTCTTCCCTCCATCTCTTCCCTCCATCTCTTCCCTCCTCTCCCACTCATTACACACAACCACTCTTGGTAATTTAGATCAGTACCAGTAGTGGCCTTCATTAAGGCTCAGACATGAGAGCTTTAGCTCCCTAAGAGCAGAGGGGTAATGACTAGCCAGAGAATATGCAGTGACACCTACTACCCCCTTCCCTTACCCCTGCCTCTTACTTTACCCCGGCTCCTCCACGTACTCCTTCCTCTATCCCCCACAGCTGGAGTGGGTGACTCGCTAGTCTCCACACCAGGTAACACAGTATGTGAGCCGTATAGGTTAGTTGCTAACATATGAGGTGACCAATACTCAAAATGGTTCTCCGTAAACCTGGCCTAATTAAACACACCATCAAGAGGCCTAGTCTGGCACCGGACCGTAAGGAACTGACTCCAGAAACTATCTCCAGGTAAACTCCAGGTATGTTTGTAATTTTAGAAAGTATTTACTACCATTGTGTGACTCTGTATTATAACCTCACGTTTCTACGCACAGACATTTTCTTCTGGTACGTATTCCATAGTCTCAGATGACACCAGTGTTTAGCTTTTCCTAAAATGTTTATTACTCAAGATAATTCAATGCAGTTCTCAAAAAAAATTATATAATTTTATGTAACGTGATTTCATATATATATATATATATATATATATATATATATATATATATATATATATATATATATATATATATATATATATATATATATATATGTATATATATACATATGTCGTGCCGAATATGTAAAACTGGTCAATTAGCAAGAACTCATTTAAAATTAAGTCTTTTCTAAAATTTTCTCTTATACGTTTAAAGATATATTTTTTTCATTAATGTTAAAGTGAAAATTTATAATTTTGCATCAAAAGAATCTTAGAAAACTTACCTAACCTTATTATAACAAGAACAATTTATTTTAGCCTAACCCAACTAAATATATTTTAGATTTGATTACAATAATTTAATGCTAAACAAACACAGTGAAATATATTTTTTTCGTTAGGTTCAGAATGATTTTGGCGAAATTATTGCATACACAAATTTTCACTTCTTCTATATGTCAAGATGAGCGTTGCTATTTAATCCAAGATCGCAAGTTCTGCCTATTCGGCACGACATTATATATATATATATATATATATATATATATATATATATATATATATATATATATATATATATATATATATATATATATATCAAGTAAATTGTTTTTAAGGAAAACTGGTAGCGTTAAGAAACTGACGTAGTAAAATGAGAGTGGGTTGTAGCAGGAGCCAGTTATATAGTGTTGCATTATAGTGAAGCTGTGTAGTACCTCCAGATAGTGTTCTCCATTATGAGGAAGATTGTTGCACCATTGAAGCGTCTTCATACTATGCAAGAGGGTCATTTTACCCACATTGTGGCTATATTTCGGTGTCGGAGGCTCAAGGAAAAAATATATATATATACTCACTGAGGTGCTGCCTGGGTTCGCTTTACGGTCTTGCCTCAAAATTAGGTTAAGATGGATGACATTTTTACCTTTCCCATTTCCCGCAAAATAATCCGATCTGGCGGGAGAGACTGCGATTGGTTCAGGTGGAGGAGGTGGGTCTCACGCGATTGGCGGAGACGACTCGACCAGTCACGTGGAATGTTGCGTGATGACGTCGTAGGGAAGACGCTCTTGATTGGCAGGAAATACCTCACCCTTCACTCAGCACCGCCTTATCCAGACACCGAGAGTGAGTGTTGGATGCTTGGAACTTGATACCACTGAAAAGGTCAGAAACCTTTCATCGCTCTTTGCATATGAAGAACGTGTCCAGTAAACTCTTAAATATCTCTTAAGAAGGAAAAATTTGCTGCTTCCGAACCATTCCAGATGGCGGAGATGTGGGGGTCTGTGTTGCGAGTACTGATAGTGTTGCTTTAAACCCCAGGTGATCCACCACTTGGTCCCACTTCTTTTATTTGTTAAAATAGGTGAGTGAATGTTATGCTTGGGTGCGTAAATATCACTACACGTCTCCTTAATGGCTAGTGTTGTTTGTTCTAAGTATCTTAGATACTGTTTTGTGCACAAGTTGAAAGATAAATTATTATTATTATTATTGTTGTTGTTATTGATGGTCTTGGTGGTAGTAACAGTAGTAGTAGTAATAATAATAATAATAGTAGTAATAGTAATAATAGTAATACCTGCAGTTTACCTAGTAATATTAATAGTAATAGTATAGAAAAATAATTGGAATCATGAAATGATTTTCAATATGTTTTTGTATTTTTAGCGTTGATGAAAGCAGTTAGGCAGAAATAACCCTGGAAACAGGATCAGGTAACTACCAGGTGCAGTTGCCGAGTGGCCATTTGTTGAGCAAGCCGCGCATCTAACTGCCGCTCGTTGCAACCACTGATATAAACATTGGCGCAGCTCTGAACCCCTTTTTATATACAAAAGCCTCGGCGTTATTACTCTCGTGTTTAGCACCACCGGACCCACACAAATTATAATGATGCCAGAGTTTAATGAATTTCACCAGATTTTTTTTTTTTTTTTTTTGAGCTTCGGGCTGGAAGCGAGGGAACCAGGGTGAATAGAGGGAGATAGGGTGAAGAGAGGGAGACAGAGAGAGAAGACGGGGCCGAGAAACGGATAGAGGGTGATAGTGAGATTAGAGGGAGACAGAACACAGGAGAGCAACAGGGAGAGAGTAATAGAGAGAACAGGAGTGAAACCGGGACAGTAGGTGTTAAGGAGAAGAGACGCAGGCATGAGAGAAACAGGGAGAGGGGGTGATACGAAGAGACGGGGGCGGAGACAGGAAAGGAACAGGGTGAAGTGATCATAGGGGAGAAAAGAAGGCGCCAGGATGATAAGAGGGAGACAAGGAGGGAAGGAGCACAAGAGGAGAGGGAAACAAGAACGACAGAGGGAGATGTGGAAAGTAGAATAGATGGAGAGGGTATGAAGGCTGGAGAAGGGAAGGAATAAAGAAGAACAGGACACGATAGGTTAACAGAAATGGGAGAAATGCAGAGGAAAAAAATAAACTCAATTACGAAAAGTGAGGAAAATCAAATGAGAAGAACTGGAAGTAAGAAGGGAGGGACAAAATTTGGGAGGGGAGGGGGAGAGAGGTGGGGGGCATAAACAAGGATTGAAGAGGGGGAGAATGTACTTATACACCTGCACATAGTTCAGGTGTTGGGGAGTAAAACACCGTTGTATGGGTTTATGTGATGGTTTAAATGGAGTTGCCAGGGGAAAGGGGGGGAGGATGAGCTGATGGGGATAGAAATAGCAATTTATTGATAGTTTAGTGAGATATATAAAATTGTTTCTATGGAGAGAGAGAGAGAGAGAGAGAGAGAGAGAGAGAGAGAGAGAGAGAGAGAGAGAGAGAGAGAGAGAAAGAGCCTCTGGCGCCACGCAATTTTAGTAATGGGTAAACACACGCAAGCTCTTCCTCGATCAACTGCTACTACTAGTAATAATAATAATAATAATAATAATAATAATAATAATAATTACGATAATCAGATCAACGACAGTCAACCTCAAGGACTGTCAACAACGTAAAGAACAGCACTCAACAACAGTAATAACGACAGTCAACAGTAACTACAATAACAACGGTCAACAACCATGACTCACGAAGTCATAACACGATTGCTAACAAACCACGGAACGGTTGGGGCTTGAATCCATGGCAAGCGTGTCAACAACAATAATAACATTGACAGTCAACAACAGTGACAGTCAACAACATTGACATCAACAACAGTGACAATAACAACAGTGACAACAACAATGACAGTCAACAACAGTGACAGTCAACAATAAGGAGGCGAGGGAGGAATGGGAGGGAAGGAGAGAAGGAAGAAAGGAAGGGAGGGAGTCGAGGTAAAGTAGATGGAGATAAGAGAAGGATATGAGAAGGCACCTTCCTCCCTCCCTTCTTGATAGCTCTACCGATCGTTTCCTGATCTCCCGCTTAACCGGACACCGATACGGTTACCAGTTTAATGTCCGGCTGGTGGCGTAGTTGGCGGCTGAGGGAAGAGGGGAAATAGGATGAGAGGAAGAGAGAGGGAGAATGGGGGGAGGGAGGGAGGTAGGTTCTAGCTAGTGGTAATTATACGCAAGAATCTCAGCTGATGTATGTGATTTATATGTATGGTAAGGATAATGATCAGTGTGTATGGGTAGGATAATGATCAATGTGTATGGTTAGGATAATGTTCAGTGTGTATGGCTAGGATAATGATCAGTGTGTATGGGTAGGATAATGATCAGTGTGTATGGGTAGGATAATGATCAATGTTTATGGTTAGGATAATGATCAGTGTGTATGGTTAGGATAATGATCAATGTGTATGGCTAGGATAATGATCAGTGTGTATGGCTAGGATAATGATCAGTGTGTATGGCTAGGATAATGATCAATGTGTATGGCTAGGATAATGATCAGTGTTTATGGCTAGGATAATGATCAGTGTGTATGGCTAGGATAATGATCAGTGTGTATGATTATAATAGTAATGAGGGTGATGATAATGATTATCAGTAGTGAGAGAGAGGCTATAAGATACAATTGGAAATAGGTACACTACTCATTGTTGAACTCTCTCTCTCTCTCTCTCTCTCTCTCTCTCTCTCTCTCTCTCGGAATGTACGGCAGTTACAGGGATGGGGGGGGGGGGGACTGTAAGAAACCTTTACAGTCCCCCCACCCCAGACAAAATAGACACAACAGCCTTGTTGATCAGGGAAGTTGATCCAGGACCGGGCGTGGGGGGAGGGGGTTACCCCCCGGAATCGACTCCAAGTGGATTATGAAAAAAGGGCATCTAAGAGGCACAGAGTATAAAAGAAGACAGACTGGGTGAGGGGGTAACGGACGGGGTGCCCCAAGTATCAGTATTAGGGCCATAATTATGCTCATTTATGTATATGATTTGTCAGAGTAGTAATGTCTCCCTACTGGAGGAGCTGGGTCACCTTACTGTGATGGAGGGGTCTGTACCCCCTCTTTCCCACGCTGGGTCACATTACTGTGATGGAGGGGTCTGTGCCCCCTTCCCACGCTGGGTCACCTTACTGTGATGGAGGGGTCTGTACCCCCTCTTTCCCACGCTGGGTCACATTACTGTGATGGAGGGGGTCTGTGCCCCCTACGCTGAGTCATACATCCATGATGGCAAGGTTGGAGCATTTTCTATATAAACTACAATTACATTTCCCCTTTTATTGAAATTTGCCAGCATTTGCTGCCTATAACTTCGAAACAGATTATAGATAATATTTAGTTTCTGTCTATAATATATTTAGAATTGTTTTGATTATATTGCGGTTCTCTGTACCATGGCGGTAAATTAGTTATGATAACAAATTGTTACAGATAGTAGCAAATTAAGATATCCGATAATTGGCAATGATAACCTGGCCCATGGCCGGGCTCCAAGAGCAGTGAAACTCTCGAAACGCTTCAAAGGTATAGCCACTTTGGAGCGGAGGAGAGAGAGATACATGATAATATATACCTGGAAGGTACTCGAGGGCTTGGTCCCAAATCTGCACACTGCCATAACATACTGGAGGGAGAGATATGGGAGGAAGTGTAAAATAAACCCAGTGAGGAGCAGGGGTGCTGTGGGGACAATAAGGGAACACTGTATCAACATCCGGGGTCCCAGACTTTTCAACATCTTACCAGAAGATATCAGAAACACTGCTGGAACAAGTGTTGAAGCCTTTAAGAGGAAACTAGACAAGTATCTTCACCAGGTGCCAGATCAACCAGGCTGTGATGGATATGTGGGACAGCGGGCCTCCAGCACCAACAGCCTGGTTGACCAGGCGAGCACCAGACGAGCCTGGCCCATGGCCGGGCTCAGAGAGTAGATATACTCTCGAAATTCTTCAAAGGTATATCAAAGGTATCAAAATGTACTGAATAAACAAACGGGTTTAGTGTTTTTATGTCAGTGTTAGTTACCATTTTGTCCTAGGCACATATGGATTAGACACTAGGCCTGTTGTTGTTTTGTGTGTGTGTGTTAGTTACCATTTTGTGTGTGTGTGTGTGTGTGTGTGTGTGTGTGACAGCCATAATGTTAAAACGTAGCAAGCGTCACTCGACAGGTGTATACCTTACCTTTGATATACCTTTGAAGAGTTTCGATCGTTTCACTACTCTCGGAGCCCAGCCATGGGCCAGGCTCGTCTTGTGCTTGCCTGGTCAACCAGGCTGTTGCTGCTGGCAACAGTGACAGTGGTGTTGAAGACAACACACGTCACTACATGGGTGTTCCTCTGTAACATTACTGGTGATGATGAATAGCTTGCAAAAGCGACAAGTTAAAGGATGAGATACTTGTAAAACATTTGGGATTGTTTACTGAGGAAACTTTTCTCCACACAGTGGCTTCGTCAGTACAATATAAATGGTAGAAAAAAGAGGAATAGTTTGAAGTAATCCCAGACTGAGGGGACTGATTACTTCACACTACTACTCTTTCTCTACCGCTCTTCTCTGTATCGGACTGATGAAGCCACTGTGTGGCGAAACGTTTCCTCAATAAAGAGCCCCAAATGTTGGACAAGTGTCTCATTCTTGATTGTAGGTGATGCGACGCTGATGTGAAGAATATGTAAGTGTAATGAGAACTTTCAAAACGAGAGGTGCCAAGCCCATGATGATCCTTTTCAAATCACTTGTTCTCTCTAGGCTGGAATACTGCTGTACATTAACATCTCCATACAAAGCAGGTGAAATCGCAGATCTAGAGAGTGTACAGAGATCCTTTACTGCACGTATAAGTTCTGTCAAGCACCTTAACTACTGGGAACGCTTGGAAGCACTTGACTTGTACTCGTTGGAACGCAGGAGGGAGAGATATATCATAATCTACACTTGGAAAATCTTGGAAGGAATGGTCCCAAATCTGCACACAGAAATCACTCCCTACGAAAGTAAAAGACTGGGCAGGCGATGCAAAATGCCGCCAATAAAAATTAGGGGCGCCATTGGTACACTAAGAGAAAACACCATAAGTGTCCGGGGCCCAAAACTGTTCAACAGCCTCCCATCAAGCATTAGGGGAATTGCCAATAAACCCCTGGCAGCCTTCAAGAGAGAGCTGGACAGATACCTAAAGTCGGTGCCGGATCAGCCGGACTGTGGCTCGTACGTCGGACTGCGTGCGGCCAGCAGTAACAGCCTAGTTGATCAGGCCCTGATCCATCGGGAGGCCTGGTCGTGGACCGGGCCGCGGGGGCGTTGATCCCCGGAATAACCTCCAGGTAACCTCCAGGTAACCTGACCAGCTGGGCTGGGGTTTACTGGTACTGGACCGATACTTCATCTATCTAAAACAATAGTGATCTAGTGGTCCTGGACCATCACTTCAACCATCTAAAACAGTGCTGGTCTAATGGTCCTGGGATTCATTCCTGATGAATTGCAACACTGCCATGGATATCATCATCATGGGTTAGAATTCTGGTAATAGTAAGTAAAATAAATATGAAAGAAAACATTGTGGATTACACATTTTAGACTAAACTGAATCACTGTTCTTTCCTAGTGCTGCCACCTAGTTGATATCTTGAAGCAGGTACCGAGTGAGAACAAGCATAAGTAAGTGTATTTAGATACAGGTACACATAAGTACAGCTATCTTACGCAGTAACATGTGTGTAAATTACCTAGGATAACCCCTTAAGAAGTCAAAGTAACTTACTTCCAATGGGATCCATAGAACTGAGAGACTGTATAAGAGGCGAGAAACAGGCACACAGAAGGATGTCAGGAAGTACTTTTTCAGCCTAATAGGGAGAAGGGGATGAAATGGCTGGCGAGGCAGTGATGAAAGCAGACTTGGTAATAAAAAATGATATATTAAACCACATACAATTTTTTAAGCCTGGGTAATATAAAAAGTTTTATAATTTACCTTAGACTATAAATTGTGCAGTTTATATCTAATTTACTCACAGTATAATTTACTAAATTTGTATCGCCATCATGTAGGTTAAAGCCAGCCTTCCAACTCGTCCAGCTGGCCGCCAGCAGCAACAGCCTGGTTGACTAGGCAAGAATCAGACAAGCCTGACCCAGGGCAGGGCTGCAGGAGTAGGAAAACTCTCGAACCCCTTCAAAGGTATATCCAAGAGTATATACGAACCAATCATAATGTGACCTTATTGGTGTCACACTGAATCTAATTAGTTATCAAACTTGTGGCGTTCAAATTTGAGGTGCTCAGACCGGCGCGTTCAGTGTTCAATTCTCCTAAGTTGACATCAGTGCTGTTCAGTGTTCAGCCGAGTTCTTTTTTTTGTTGGTCGAGGCAGTGAATGGCGGTGGATTCATGTGATCTAACAGGGTGTGAAGGAAGGACAAAGAATGCTCGAGTGAAGGGCTTCTGTACTATCAAATGACCATGTGGGCCGCCCACCTTCATCGCCTCTCCTCTTCCATCCCAGACTCACTTGATGCTTCACACTTCATTCCCCATCCTCACTGACATCTTCCTAAAACACTTCAGTATTTCCTCTGGGCAGTAAGAAAGGTTACGTCGCGGAGAGTAGCTGAAGAGATTTGGGTTGGGTGCTCGTCTTGCGGTGGTGATGGTGATGCTGGTGGTGGTGGTGATGCTGGCGATGGTGGTGGCGATAATGATGGTGGTGGTGATGGTGTTGGAGGATCCAGTCCGGGTGCGAAGCTGCGTAACTTGATCATCTGAAAGCTGTGAACTGCATCGTGGCGCCATTGTCAACTCTCCTCCCCTCTCTCTTTTCCCCTCCCATCACCACTACCTCCCCCACTCTATCTCTCACCTCTCCTTCCATTTACCCTCCCCCTTCTAGATCCATCTTCCCTCCATCTCTCCATGTTCGTCCATTTCCCCCCTGTCCGTCTCCCTCCATCTACCGCTTTCTGCTGTAATGGATTTCAACCCTTCTGTTCTTCTCGTCTGCCTCCCCCTCCCCCTCCCCCTCCCCCTTCATCTTCCTCACTCATAAGTGTATCTCAGTCCTCATGTTCAAGTGCATCGTTAGTATATTTCCTTTACACTGAGCGTATAGTCGAACTGTGTAAGATAACACAGTCATCTCATATGAATTAAGATGTCTATATTCTATGGTGTAGGATAACACGGTTATCTCTCATGGTGTAAAATAAGTTGTCTCCAATGGTGTAAGAGATGCAGATTTTGACTGTCTTTCATTTGGTATTATTGAACGAGGTCCCTTCGGGCCCTCCATGAACTTTTAGGTCCTGATTTTAATGTATAGTAATTGAAGTGTTTTTTTTTTTTTGTAACTGACATGGAGTAGTGAAACCTGCTATTTTTACAATGTGTGTGTGTGTGTGTGTGTGTGTGTGTGTGTGTGTGTGTGTGTGTATGTGTGTGTGTGTATGTGATAGAGAGAGAGAGAGAGAGAACACTCATCTCACATATTGAATGTCCATGGTTCACTCCCCGGCTTGGGTGGAAACGTTAAGTAAATCTCCTTACGTGTGTTGCCCCTGTTTACCTAGCAGCAAGTAGGTACCTGGGTGTTAGTCGACTGTTGTGGGTGGCATTCTGGGTGGTGTTGGTATACCTCAGATAAAGGTAGGATAACACCTCTTACCTTCTAAAACTGATCTGTGTAAAAAAAATGAATATGTATTTCTGAGGGAGGAGAGTTGGTGTAGGTTGAGTACAAGGGAGTACAAATATTTTTATTACATAGGTCACTGAATGACCTTTGTGATCCCAGTGCTGTGTGAAGTTTGAACATTCCTTCCCGGTGTAAGACAATATACCTAAACCAGTTTTTTGATCCCTCACAGACCGACTTTTATTATATTGCAGTGGGAAAAACGCCTCTCCAACAGCAACAGTCAGGTTGACCTGGTGTTTAGTTAGGTTTGGCCGAGCCACGGAGTAAGATAATTCTCGAAATCCGTCAAGGATAACCAGCTGTCAACTTATAGTCGATTCCGGGGTATCATAGTACCCATGTTTCTCTCCCAGACTGACCCTTGTAGTGGATGGTCCGATTAATCAGGCTATTGATGGTAGCAACACGCAGTCCAACGAAGGCACCATAACCCGACTGCTTATCTTTCAATGGTAAGTTTATAAGTCGAATATATGTGAGTATAACACCACTGTCGACAGGATGGGTGGTAGTCTGGAGGTGATCAGTCCCTCTGATTATGCTTAATAATAACCCAAGTGGAGACAGAGACTCAGAATCTGCATATTTCGACCCCCATCTGGGGTCCTCTTCTGGTTACACTGATGGTTCTTGGGTCTATCGTCCCCGCGACGTGCTCTCAGACCAGACCTCATAAACCCTAAATTGATATTGTAATTTATTATATGGCTGTTGGAGGGGAGGGAGTGTTGATGGAGTGGGGAGTGAGTAGTACTCCCTCACTACTGTCTTACTCCCTCACTGCTCTTTACCCTTCATATTCTTCCCTCCCATCTCTATCATATATTTCCCTCCTGCTCTAGAATCTGTCTTACACATTCCTGTAGAAAATAAATAATTCATTACTCTGTTAGTCCATGAATATTTTAAGACAGTCAGTTATCCAAAAATTTGCTTGGCCTTGTTTGCAAATCTAGCGAAATACTGTTTGCTGGTGTTTGTTGTTTGTCTGAAGTTTGTGAAGCTGACGTCCTGTTTACTTGACTCTGTGAACATCTTGCTTGGAGAAGTCAGTGATGTAGGAACTAATTGTTAGTGATAATATCTGTTGTGTTTAATACTCTCAGTTACCACAGGTTTCAAGGGTTTGGTAAATTATACAACTCCACGCAAGAATTATGATCATAGCCTGATATATATATATATATATATATATATATATATATATATATATATATATATATATATATATATATATATATAATGTGCAAAACAACCACTGTGAAAGAATAGAGAAATTCCAAGCGCTTTCGTGACTACTCACATTATCAAGGAACAATGAAAGTAAAGCATCAAGGGAAGGTATATAAAGGGGTAGCCCATACCTCACTATCAGATCCCTGACGCGAGACAGCAGGCTCGCGTCAGGTGTTTCTTTGTTGTGGGATCTGATAGTGAGGTGTGGGCTACCCCTTTATATACCTTCCCTTGATGCTTTACTTTCATTGTTCCTTGATAATGTGAGTAGTCACGAAAGCGCTTGGAATTTCTCTATTTTTTCACAGTGGCTGTTTTGCATATTCTGAAATCACCTGTTTACTGTGATCTTATTGCATATATATATATATATATATATGTGTGTGTGTGTGTGTGTGTGTGTGTGTCGTGCCGAATAGGCAGAACTTGCGATCTTGGCTTAAATAGCAACGCTCATATTGCCATATAGGACAAGTGAAAATTTGTGTATGCAATAACTTCGCCAAAATCATTCTGAACCTACGAAAAAAATATATTTGATTGTGTTTGTTTAGTACTAAATTATTTTAAAGTATTTAAAATATATTTAGTTGGGTTAGGCTAAAATAAATTGCTCCTGTTATAATAAGGTTAGGTAAGTTTTCTAAGATTCTTTTGGTGCAAAATTAAAAATTTTTACATTAACATTAATGAAAAAAATATATCTTTAAACGTATAAGAGAAAGTTTCAGAAAGGACTTAATTTTAAATGAGTTCTTGCTAATTGACCAGTTTTACATATTCGGCAAGACATATATATATATATATATATATATATATATATATATATATATATATATATATATATATATATATATATATATATATATATATATATATATATGCTTGATCCCCTGTTGACAGATTCGTCTCGTAAGTGAAGGACATAACTGAGGCTACGGTAAACCTTCCTAGGGGGAACAAAAAAAAAGGTTGGTAAAAGCAGTGTTGGTGTTGGGCAGAGCATCACTGAGACAGTGGCGAGGTATCAGGAAGAAACGTATGCTAATGGAGGTTTTAAGGCCCTAACATTACCCTGACTCAACCAGCCATTTCACTGCCGACTGGTGATCATCATAATGACTACAATTTCTTTCTTTCTCTTCGGTTTAACCATCAACATCGCGAACATGAGATTAAATTATGATTAACGGCTCCAAGAACAAATAGAAAATACCAAAGTTCGTCTGGTGACCAAGACTCCGTTCAAGCAGTGAGTGTACAAGATAGGATCAATTGTTGTTATTCAGGTGATAGTGAATCACCAAGATGAACCACTCTGGGGTGGTTCACACACACACACACACACACACACACACACACACACACACACACACACACATCTCACCCTCTTACCTTTCATATACCTTTGATGAGTTCCGAGAGTTATTCTGCTGCCAGAGCACTGCGTCCTCCACCTTCCTGCCACCACATCCATCTAATCAACTTTTTCAAGTAGTCGAGACATCATTGTAGAAATATACGCTCTTTCATATATGGGAATTATATTGGAGATGTCTACGGAGAGAATCTTATAAATTACATGTAGTATTAAGGCCATAAAATAAAGGAAGGCATCATCACCTTTATGTACATGGGAGAGAAAGATTTAAATTCTGTGAAAACTGTTTTACTCTGAGAGGGTTATTGTTAATATCGGAGTTGAGAACACTGGAGTGGTAACCACGATGTAGCTACAAAATTACGGACTCTCACATCTAGTTGATGTCTGGAAGAGACTCACTGTCTTACGTGGGCCAGTGGGCCTCCAGTAGCCAAAGCCTGGTAGACCAGGCCAGCACCAGACAAGCCTGGTACTCCGGCAGGAGTCCCAGGCTTGTCAGGCCGCACTCCGGCAGGAGAAAATTTTTGAAAATTCATATAATGAATATAAAAGGTTAGGATGCTTGTACGATCTATGGGCAACAGGCGGAGTTGAGAGGGAGGGAGGGAGGGAGTCTGATGGGGCACAGGTACACTTAAATACGATTATCATTCATAGTTACACATGTGTAAATTACCTAGGATAACCCTAAAAAAAAAAAAAACAGACAAAATAACTTATTTCCGTTGCGTCCCATGTCAGTATAATCAGAATTTTCTGAAATTATTAATTTGTGCTGGTTAAAAACACAGTAATTGTGATGAATATGAAAAAAAGGGAAGAAATCTGAAGAGCTTGAGAAGCCCTTCCTGAACTAATCCAAACAAAACAAGTTTAAGAATGTGTATGTCCTGTCTAACTGAACAGAATAAAAATCACACGCACACACACACACACACACACACTACATTTACATTGTTTCCTGTATTAAACGTGGCTACTAGAGTAAAACATTATTTCTGTTTAAAAAGTGCAAGTGCTTAAGCATTATCATCATCATCATAACCTTGACATTTCTTATTTTGAAGGTTCACGTAAACTAACCAGTCATTTTCCTTCCAGTTGCGATAGTCACAGTTTGTGATCCTTAACAGTAACATCTATAAATAACAAAAAGGAACAATACCGTGACTGGAACGATACACAAATAACCCGCACATAAATGGTCCAAGTTGGACCGAAACGTCGTCGTAAGCTTCTCTCTTTTATGTGCGGGTTATTTGAGTAACATCTATCAAAACTGACTCATCCAGGTCTCTAATATTCTTCCTTTCTACTGTTATTTACCCTCTTCTAGTTTATATCTCTTCACTTATTCCAGAGGAACAACTTCATCTGGCATCTCACGTAACTATTACTTTGCATGCATTAAATATGATTTTTTTTTAACAAACGAAGTCTGCGATCAGGCATTAAACTATCGTAGGCAAGACAACAGTATTGAGCTTTTAAGAACCATTAAAATCATGAGGATAGAGAAGGTGTACTGTAGATTTTCCGACCCCTTGAGTGGAAGACAGGACCCGCACCCACCAGTTGCCACTTGTGCGTCTGACTAAGCTATTTCTTTAAAGATTTTTAAAGTGTTTGGTTGACTGGAGCTGCTTTTCAGTTTGTTACACTCATCGACAACTCTATTGACAAACCTATAATTTTTCTATCAATTTTTTATAAATAGAAATTTATTCAATTTGAATCCATTTCTGCGAGTTTTGAATTGTTTGTTGTGGTCAGTCCTTCATCCCAGAGCTCCTTGCTCTTATTCTAGTCTCTTCTACCACCGTATCTACTGTTTCTTTCCTTATCCTTCCTCTTTCTCACCTTATCTTTCCTATTTCTCCTTATCTTTACTCTTTTTCATCCTCTCCTCTCCTACCTATGCTGCTTATCTTATCTACCTTCTCAGCCTCCTCCTCCATCACTACTTCTTCCTTCTCCGCTTCCTCTTTTTGCTCGCCCTCTCCTCCCTTTTCTTCTCTACTCCCATCTCTCCCTTTCCTTCTCTACTCCCTCCCATCTCTCCTTCTCTACTTCCTCCCATATCTCCCTTTCTTTCTCTACTCTCTCCCATCTCTCCTTCTCTACTCCCTCCCATCTCTCCCTTTCTTTCTCTACTCTCTCCCAAGCCTCTTCGCCCTCACAAATTCCTTGTGTTCTCTTCCCTCTTCCATAAAGACACAGTAGATCCTGTGCGACAATTACTGCCATGCTGTGGGTAGTCTACTTAAGCATTTTAAAGGATAACTTTATTAAGAATATGGAGCTGGCTTTCCCTTGTTTGATTTACTGTATTTTTTTATTTTGGGAGGGGGATAGGGAAGGAGAGAAAGAGGGAGAGAGGGAGGGGAGAGAAACAGGGAGAGAGGGAAAGAGGAAGAGAGGGAAGAAGGGAGGGAAGGATAGGAAGAGGGAGGGAGTTAATGGTAGAAAGAGGGAGAGAGGGAAGGATAGAAAGGGAGAGAGGGAAGGATAGAAAGAGGGAGAGAGAGGGAAGGGCAGAAAGAGGGAGAGAGGGAGGGAGAGAAAGAGGAACGGAATAATAGAAAGAGCGAGAACGAGAAGGAGAGAGAGGGAGGGAGGGAGAGACCAAGAGGGAAGTAGGGACGGAGGGAGGAGGGAGAGAGAGAGACCAAGAGGGAGGTAGGGAGGGAGGGAGGAGGGAGAGAGAGACCAAGAGGGAGGGAGGTAGGGAGGGGAGTAAGTTATTAAATTATATATTTTGATGACTGTCAGTAATTTTGAAACAATAATGGTGGTGATTACAGTAACGGTAATTATTTTTTTTATGATAACTAATAGCATATTAATTGTTGTTAAATTGCTTGTATTTTATTTTATTTTGCAGGTTTGTGAGGCGCCGCGGATTGTGGTAGTAGTGGTAGTAGTGATGGTGGTAGACCTCTTATAGAAGGTAAGTGGCATCACGGATTGCTTATCCCGTAGTCACTTTCGGAAGTCACTGACCCCACTGCCAGGTCTCAGACCAGACCTCCTGGTTGCTAATCTGGTCGAGCAGGCTGTGCCCACCGCCCGCAGTCCAACATATGCACCATAGCCCGACTGATCAGGAGTTGACTTGAGGTATATGTTAAGTTTCCTCTTGAAGACAGCTAAGGTTTGTTGGTAATCTGCCTTATGTGTGAAGGGAGGGAGGGAGGAAGGGCGTTGAAAGGGTGGTCCTTTAACACTTACTGAAATCTCTGCGTAATCGTAGTTCCCTTATTCCTCTCGTGTTCATAAGTAGTTATTTCGGTGTGCAGGTTTGGAGCCAATCCCTCCAGTACCTTCCAAGTGTAGATTATCATGCATCTTTCTCGCTTACGTTCTGAGGAGTACAGTTTCAGGGACTTCTAGTGCTCCCAGGTATTTAGGTGCTTGATTGAGTTTATACGATCTTTGAAGGTTCAATGTACATTTTCCAGCTCAGCGATGTCGTCGCCTACCTTGAAAAGGGCCGTTAATATACAGCAGTATTCCAGCCTAGAGAGAACGAGTTATCTGAAGAGTGTCATCGTTGGTTTGGCATCTTGCCGTTGCAGTAACATTGTTGAGCTGTTTGAAGGTGAGATCTTCTGACGTTATCACTCCCAGGTGTCTCACATTAGACGATTTTAGTAACGTCTTTAAAGGATGATTAAATACTTCATTTATAATCCCTGTCAGATATGAGAGAAGTGGGGCGAGTACTGTGTCTTGGGGAACAGAGCTTTTCACTGTAGCCGCTTCTAATGTCACTCACTTTACTATTAATTCTTGAGTTCTTTTAGTTATAAAGTTAAATGTCCATTTACCCACCTTTCCATTTATTCCCTTTGCGCGCATTTTGTGAGCAGTTACCCCACGGTCATAGTTGTCAGAGGCTTTTACGAACTCGATATTTATTATTTTTTTTTCATATACTTTCTTGTCTGTGTATTCAAGGCCATGTCGTAATTGTCCAGCAGTTGCTAGAGGTAGGAAAGACTTGTTCTAAATCTATATCTTGATGTGAGATGTCAGAGTTATCAGTTTTTAGTTTTTATAAGCGCTTTACTGCCACCTTTATGGAGTGGGGCAACGTCAGTTGTTTATGACTACTGAGATGGCTTAGTGTCCAGGCTCCTTCACAGAATATTTAAGGAATGTGATAATGGTTTCTTGCAACTCTTGATAAATGTGGAGTTCCGTAAGTCAGGGTCTGGGATAGTGTGTATTGGCATGCAATCAATATTCTTCGAACTCATGCAAGGTTATATCAAAGATTAGGAAAATGTCTGCAGCATTTTGTGCCTCATTAATCAAAGGGCTGAAACTAGAGGAGATCTTTTCCCTGATTTTTATACATGAGAAGTATTTTGTATATATTTGTTTCACCTATCATTTTTTTAACAATTTATTATTTAATTTGGGCTCAACATTTTCCAAATCTCTAGCCAGTCTTTCTGTCCTTCGGAGAGTCTGCTGTCTGTTATTCGTCGTCTTCGCATATAGAGGACGCACCTCTCCGTGTCTTGCCTGCACCTTTTCCTTAATGGTGTGTCTGGAGCATGCTTCAAGGACCACTGAGCTCATTCTCTCACAACTGGTTCAGATCTTCATTTACCAAATTGCCTTCCCAGTAAATGTCAGTAAGCTGACAAGTTATTAGTTCTCGGTTGACGTTCTTGTTGATGTTAAATTTGTTAGATGTACCCTCGTGATTGGGTGGGTGTGTTTTGTTGATTAGAATGGTGAGGGTGGTGGTGTTTGTGATGGTGGGGGTTGGTGTAGTGGTGGCGATAATGGTGGTGGGGATTGGTGTAGTGGTAGTGGGGGTGGTAGAAGACCATCCCGCAAAAGGTAAGGTACAGATGAAAGACTTGAGAATGTGTCAGTGGATCAGTTACCTGGGAAACAAGGTAACTAGAACGCGACGAAGGTCAGGAAAATGACAGAGTGGAGCATGATCACTTTCAAGAACCCTCAGCAGATTGAATCCTCAATAAGTTAAACCCACAGCAGGTAGAACCCGCAACAGGTAGAACCCACAATAGGTAGAACCCACAACAGGTAGAACTCACAACAGGTAGAACCCACAACTGGTAGAACCCGCAACTGGTGGAACTCACAACGGGTAGAACCCACAACAGGTAGAACCCGCTACTGGTAGAATCCACAACTGGTAGAACCCACAACAGGTAGAACCCACAACAGGTAGAACTCACAACAGGTAGAACCCACAACAGGTAGAATCCACAAATGGTAGAAATCACACCAGGTAGAACCCACAGCAAGTAGCGAGCTAGGGAGCTAAGACAAACATACACAGTTTGAGAAGTAGGTACGGCGCAGGTGTTGAAAAAACTAGAGCCGGTAAATGAAGGTTGTCGTGCGAGAGCTCAGGAGCTGGAGCTCGGTACCCTCATAAACGTGAGGTTAGCACCAAGTTGACGTGTACACGGACCACTTGACAACGTACACGTGAAGAATATGTAACACGATATGCACATGGCTTACTACGCTTATACGTACACATGCATACACGTGACAAGCACACATGACGCACATGACAACGGATTGTGACACTTCGTCAAATGACGTAAAATACGTTTGTATTGGTCTCCATTCATATGCAAATTGGGGAGGTGGTGAGGGGAGGGAAGATGCGGGAGGGAGGGAGAGAGGGAGGGGATGGAGAGAGGGAGGGAGGGGAAGTAGAAGAGGGAAGAGTGAGGGAGGGGGTGCAAAGTTTGAGAAGAATGGAACTGTAAAAAAAGTTAATGAGTGATGGGTGATATGGGTAAATGAGTGGTGGGTGATGTGGGGAAAAGGGCGATGTAGGTAAATGAGTGATGTGGGTAAATGGGTGATGGGTACCAGCGTCCTGGAGCAGCAGTCCAGGTGAGGTGGTTGGTGGGTTAATGGAGTGATGGGTTAAGTGATTGGTTGATTGATATGGAATGGTGGGTGATTGTGAATAATGGTGGGTAATAGTGATACTGGTTGATGGTGGGTTATTTACCTACCTGGAGTCTACCTGGAGTGCATTCCGGGGGTCAACGCCCCCGCGGCCCATTCCTTCACCTTCACCAGTGGATTAGGTCCTGATCAACGAGGCTGTTACTGCTGCCCGCAGGTAAACCGACTTACGAACCCCAGCCCGGCTGATCGAGTACAGACTTTAGGTATCTGTCCAGCTCCCTCTTGAAGATAACCAGGGGTCTATTGGTAATTCCGCTTATGGCTGGTGGAAGGCTGTTGAACAGTCTTGGGCCCTGGACACTTATTGTGTTTTCTCTTAGTGTACTAATGGCGTCCCTACTTTTCAGTGGGGGTATGTTGCACCGCCTGTGAGCGATAAATGGTGAGCGATGGTGGGTGATGGTGAGTGATGGTGAGTGATAAATGGTGAGTGATGGTGGGTGATGATGGGTGATGGTGGGTGATGATGGGTGATGATGGGTGATGGTGAGTGATGAATGATGGGTGATGAGTGATGGTGAATGATGGGTGATGGTGAGTGATGGGTGATGGTGAGTGATGAGTGATGGTGAGTGATGAGTGATGGTGGGTGATGAGTGATGGGTGATGAGTAATGGTGGGTGATGAGTGATGGTGAGTGATGAGTGATGGGTGATGAGTAATGGTGAGTGATGGGTGATGATGAGTGATGGTGAGTGATGGGTGATGGTGAGTGATGAGTGATGGTGAGTGATGAGTGATGGGTGATGAGTGATGGTGGGTGATGGTGAGTGATGATGGGTGATTGATGGTGACTGAGTGATGGTGAGTGATGAATGATGGGTGATGAGTGATGGTGAATGATGGGTGATGATGAGTGATGGTGAGTGATGAGTGATGGTGAGTGATGGTGGGTGATGGGTGATGGTGAGTGATGGTGGGTGATGGTGAGTGATGGTGGGTGATGGGTGATGAGTAATGGTGAGTGATGAGTGATGGGTGATGGTGAGTGATGAGTGGTGAGTGATGGGTGATGGTGAGTGATGGTGAGTGATGAGTGATGGTGGGTGATGAGTGATGGTGAGTGATGAGTGATGGTGGGTGATGGTGAGTGATGGGTGATTGATGGTGAATGAGTGATGGTGAGTGATGAGTGATGGTGAGTGATGAGTGATGGTGGGTGATGAGTGATGGTGAGTGATGAGTGATGGTGGGTGATGAGTGATGGTGAGTGATGAGGATGGGTGATGAGTGATGGTGGGTGATGAGTGATGGTGAGTGATGAGTGATGGTGAGTGATGAGTGATGGTGAGTCATGAGTGATGGTGAGTCATGAGTGATGGTGAGTCATGAGTGATGGTGAGTCATGAGTGATGGTGAGTCATGAGTGATGGTGAGTCATGAGTGATGGTGAGTCATGAGTGATGGTGAGTGATACTTTTCCATTAACTATTCATACTTTACATTTGATTCACTATTTGTCTCTTACAGTGAATGTTGTCTTACATTAATACTTATCTACTGTATGTATACATTCCTTCATATGTATACACAGCGCTGTATAGCCCTTGTGGCTTAGCGCTTCTTTTTGATAATATCTTCTATCATATGTATACATCCATATGAACGTGCCTGGATGAATATGTACATTTGTATACACAAGTATTCATACACAGTCATACATGCATACACAATAAATAGGAGAGTTAGGGAGGGGAGGAAGTAAGGGAGGCAGGGAGAGAGGAGGAAATCGAGGTAGGGAGAGAGGAATAAATAGGAGAGGTAGGGAAAAGGGAGAAAATACCGGGGCAGGGATAGGTAAGTGAAAGGGCAGAGAGGGGAGATTGGAGGGAGAGGGGTGACTAGGAAAGGTGGAGACTAGGAGAGGGAAGACTAGGAAAGGTGGGAGACTAGGAGAGGGGAGACTAGGAAAGGTGGGAGACTAGCACTTGTACTCGTTAGAACGCAGGAGGGAGAGATATATCATAATCTACACTTGGAAAATCTTGGAAGGAATGGTCCCAAATCTGCACACAGAAATCACTCCCTACGAAAGTAAAAGACTGGGCAGGCGATGCAAAATGCCCCCAATTAAAAGTAGGGGCGCCATTGGTACACTAAGGGAAAACACCATAAGTGCCCGGGGCCCAAGACTGTTCAACAGCCTCCCATCAAGCATTAGGGGAATTGCTAATAAACCCCTGGCTGCCTTAAAGAGATAGCTGGACAGATACCTAAAGTCAGTGCCGGATCAGCCGGGCTGTGGCTCGTACGTTGGAATGCGTGCGGCCAGCAGTAACAGCCTGATTGATCAGGCCCTGATCCACCGGGAGGCCTGGTCATGGACCGGGCCGCGGGGGCGTTGATCCCCGGAATAACCTCCAGGCAGCTTCCAGGCAACTTCCAGGCAGGAGAGGGGAGACTAGAGGAAGATGGGAGACTAAGGAAGGAGGAAGAGGGGAGACTAGGGATGGAGGGAGAGGGAGACTAGGAAAGGAGGGAGAGGGTAGACTAGGAAAGGAGGGAGAGGGGAGACTAGGGAAGGAGGGAGAGGGGAGACTAGGAAAGGAGGGAGAGGGGAGACTAGGAAAGGAGGCAGACTGAAGGGAGAGGGGAGTCTAGGGTAGGAGGGAGGCTGGAGGGAGAGAGGAGGAAATAAGGGAGGCAGGGAGGAAGTTGGGAGGTGAGAGTAAACAAGCTGATGGGATTATAGTGAGAGGCTTAAGAGATGGAGGGAGGGAGTTAGGCGGGAGGGAGAAGGAGGGGGGATGGGAGGGGGCGGAGGGAGGGGATGTAAGATTTAGTGGGCCCGTGTGAGAACTGTGGCTGTGACCACTTCTAGAGCAAGATAGTGCTGTTTGTGTGTGTGTGTGTGTGTGCGCGCGCGCGCACACACACACTCCCATGTAGTTGTAGAGGTCGAGTCTCAGCTCTTGGCCCCGCCTCTTCGCTGGTCGCTTCTAGCTCATTCTCTTTGCTTCGAGAGCCTTATTATGCCTCTTCTTAAAGCTATGTATGGATCCTGCCTCTGTCACTTCATTCTCCTGACTACTCTTCTAAGGAAGAAGAAATACTTGCTAACATCCCTCTGACTCATCAGTGTTTTCAGCTTCAGCTGTGCCCTAGTGTTCTTGTTTCCCATCTCTCAGTCTCTTCCAGTCTACTTTACCAGTTCATCTCAGTATTTTGTACGTCGTTATTATATCAACCCTTAGTCCTTTCCTCAAGTGTCATCAGACCTTTGGTGAGTTTCAAGAGTTTTTTTTTTACACCCTGAGCCCGGCCCTGGCCCAGGCTTGACTGGTGCTTGACTGGTCAGTCAGGCGGGTTAGCCCAGACTTGACTGGTGCTTGACTGGTCAGTCAGTTGGGTTGGCCCAGGCTTGACTGGTCAGTCAGGCGGGTTGGCCCAGGCTTGACTGGTGCTTGACTGGTCAATCAGGCGGGTTGGCTCAGGCTTGACTGGTGCTTGACTGGTCAGTCAGGCGGGTTGGCCCAGGCTTGACTGGTGCTTGACTGGTCAATCAGGCGGGTTGGCCCATGCTTGACTGGTGCTTGACTGGTCAATCAGGCGGGTTGGCCCAGGCTTGACTGGTCAATCAGGCGGGTTGGCCCAGGCTTGACGGGTGCTTGACTGGTCAATCAGGCGGGTTGGCCCAGGCTTGACTGGTGCTTGACTGGTCAGTCAGGCGGGTTGGCCCAGGCTTGACTGGTGCTTGACTGGTCAATCAGGCGGGTTGGCCCAGGCTTGACTGGTGCTTGACTGGTCAATCAGGCGGGTTGGCCCAGGCTTGACTGGTGCTTGACTGGTCAGTCGGGCGGGTTGGCCCAGGCTTGACTGGTGCTTGACTGGTCAATCAGGCGGGTTGGCCCAGGCTTGACTGGTGCTTGACTGGTCAATCAGGCGGGTTGGCCCAGGCTTGACTGGTCAATCAGGCGGGTTGGCCCAGGCTTGACTGGTGCTTGACTGGTCAATCAGGCGGGTTGGCCCAGGCTTGACTGGTGCTTGACTGGTCAGTCAGGCGGGTTGGCCCAGGCTTGACTGGTCAATCAGGCGGGTTGGCCCAGGCTTGACTGGTCAATCAGGCGGGTTGGCCCAGGCTTGACTGGTCAATCAGGCGGGTTGGCCCAGGCTTGACTGGTCAATCAGGCGGGTTGGCCCAGGCTTGACTGGTGCTTGACTGGTCAATCAGGCGGGTTGGCCCAGGCTTGACTGGTCAATCAGGCGGGTTGGCCCAGGCTTGACTGGTGCTTGACTGGTCAATCAGGCGGGTTGGCCCAGGCTTGACTGGTGCTTGACTGGTCAGTCAGGCGGGTTGGCCCAGGCTTGACTGGTCAATCAGGCGGGTTGGCCCAGGCTTGACTGGTCAATCAGGCGGGTTGGCCCAGGCTTGACTGGTGCTTGACTGGTCAATCAGGCTGGTTGGCCCAGGCTTGACTGCTGCTTGACTGGTCAATCAGGCTGGTTGGCCCAGGCTTGACTGCTGCTTGACTGGTCAATCAGGCGGGTTGGCCCAGGCTTGACTGGTCAATCAGGCGGGTTGGCCCAGGCTTGACTGGTGCTTGACTGGTCAATCAGGCGGGTTGGCCCAGGCTTGACTGGTGCTTGACTGGTCAATCAGGCGGGTTGGCCCAGGCTTGACTGGTCAGTCGGGCGGGTTGGCCCAGGTTTGACTGGTGCTTGACTGGTCAATCAGGCGGGTTGGCCCAGGCTTGACTGGTGCTTGACTGGTCAATCAGGCGGGTTGGCCCAGGCTTGACTGGTCAATCAGGCGGGTTGGCCCAGGCTTGACTGGTCAATCAGGCGGGTTGGCCCAGGCTTGACTGGTGCTTGACTGGTCAGTCAGGCGGGTTGGCCCAGGCTTGACTGGTGCTTGACTGGTCAATCAGGCCGGTTGGCCCAGGCTTGACTGGTCAATCAGGCGGGTTGGCCCAGGCTTGACTGGTGCTTGACTGGTCAGTCAGGCGGGTTGGCCCAGGCTTGACTGGTCAGTCAGGCGGGTTGGCCCAGGCTTGACTGGTGCTTGACTGGTCAATCAGGCGGGTTGGCCCAGGCTTGACTGGTGCTTGACTGGTCAATCAGGCGGGTTGACCCAGGCTTGACTGGTGCTTGACTGGTCAATCAGGCGGGTTGACCCAGGCTTGACTGGTGCTTGACTGGTCAGTCAGGCGGGTTGACCCAGGCTTGACTGGTGCTTGACTGGTCAATCAGGCGGGTTGACCCAGGCTTGACTGGTGCTTGACTGGTCAATCAGGCGGGTTGGCCCAGGCTTGACTGGTCAATCAGGCGGGTTGACCTAATTTCTTCTCGTAGATATGCCAGACGCTCATTTGTTGTAACAGTTATTTAATTAACGTACGCCTCAGGGAAAATGCTTGGTACAGTACTCACCCCAGGGTCCTCCTTGACTGAGGTTTGCAGCTTTTGCCCCCCGAGCCTGTACTCCGACTGCGGTCTTCTTTCCCTTTCCCCAAACTTCATAACATTGCATTTGCTGGGATTAAATTCCAATAGCCACTTAGACCAGACCTTCAGCTTGTCCACATCTGCTTGTAACCTTTCATGGTCCACATCTGCTTGTACCTTCCTCGTTATTCTCACATCTGGGAGTAGACAAACTCTCTTTACTTATCAAAGGTAAGGAACAGGGATGCCTTTGACTTTATCCCTTCCGTCATATCATTCACGTATACAATAGTACTGGTGTGTGTGTGTGTGTGTGTGTGTGTGTGTGTGTGTGTGTGTGTGTGTGTGTGTGTGTGTGTGTGCGCGCCTGCGGGCGGGCGGGCGCACTTATATGCATGCACATTCGTGTGTTTATGTGCATGCTTATGTAGCTTTCCGTCCGTCATTGTCTCTATATATCTTTATCTATCTGTATCTCTCCCCAGAATTAAACCATTGTTAAAAATCTAACCCTTCAATTTTGCATCTCACGGGAGACAGGAGGATTGATTACACTTGAAAAAGGATTTAGGAGAGGGTGAGAGGGGAAGATAACTCTATAAACCAACCTGGGGAGGATTTAAATCTTATTTAATGCTTGTAATCATGTGGGGATTTCCTAGCAGGTGACTAGGGATTTACTCTGGTGCAGGATTTTCTAGAAGAATGGCGTGTATCCACACTTGGAAAATCCTAGAGCGATTGTCCCACGTCATTCCTTGTGAGTACACTAAGAGACAACTTAGTGTGAAAGGACCAAGACTTTTCAACGCCCTTCCTTTATACATATGGCGGGGGAGGGATTTCCAGCAGATCCCCGTGTGTCTTCAGGAGAAAAGTTGATGTGTTTCTCAAGTCAGTTTTTGATCAGCTGGACTGTAGCGTTTGTGTCGAACTTGGTGAGGCTAGTCCCAACAGGCTGGTTGATCAAACCATCCACAGGGAGGCCTGGTCTGGGACCTGGTCACGGGGGCGTTGACCCTTCAGAACGTTGAATTAGACACATGTGCAACACTTGGGTATCTTTATTGAGGAAACGTTTCGCCACACAGTGGCTTCATCAGTCCATACAAACGACAAACTTGAAGAACAGGAGGAGAATGAGGTAATCAGTCCCTCAGCCTTGAGTCGATGTGGTCAGTCCAATCTTGAATAGAATACGGCATATGAGCGGAGAAGCAGCTTATAAACCGTGGACAGGTGAGGGGCAGCAGTCGTAGGTGGTGTCACATATGTCCAATGTGGAAGTAGGTCGTGCCCAAGGGTTAGGCAAGTGAAGAATTCCCAAGTATTAAGATCCCAAGAAGTTGCAGTGTCTGACAGGAATGTAGATGAATGGTTCAGAGAACATGTCGGTTCTCTGAACCAATCATCTACACCCTTCAGAACACACTCCAGATAAATCATTCCTCCACTGAGGGAGGTTTATCTGTCTTGACTAAAGGCTACGGCGATAGGTATGTATATCTATACACAGAAATCTGTATATTATGTATATACACTGAGAGCTGTATATCTCTGCATATATACACTGAGAGCTGCATACTACTGTATTTATACACTCCAGAGGTGTATATCTCAGGTTTATTTTTTCCTAGCCTCTTGGGCTCCATCATTCCTGTTCTTAAAACCGTGTGTTGAGCCTGCATCCACTCCCCTTTCGTTCAGGTCATTCCACTTTCTGATCACCCTGAAGCTGAAGAAGTATTTCCTGACATCCCTGTAGTAAGATGATAGCCAGTTATCCAGGGAGATACTACCGTCCTTAAATAAGTGTGAAAAAGAAGTCTGCTACGTTTCTGCACCCATGCAAGAGTGCAAAACTTTCTTCCTGAACATGTAAGATGCCAGGTAAATCTTAGTCTTCTACTTACGATCACTGTACACAAACTTTACCTTTCCTGTGCGCTTGTCGTTAGTTCTTAATCCTGTATTAGTTCGTTTCCTACCCAGGCCTAGCCTGAAACCAGGCCGTGGGGAAGATAATCTTCAAAACCATTGACTGATAACTCGTCGGGGGTCTTTAACTTTCAACTGTGCTCTCGTGTACCTGTTTCCTGCCTCTTGAACACTTTATCCTTGTCCACCTTAATAAGTCCTTTTGAGTATTGTGTATCCTATCTTCTCGTGTGTGTGTGTGTGTGTGTGAGAGAGAGAGAGAGAGAGAGAGAGAGAGAGAGAGAGAGAGAGAGAGAGAGAGAGACTCACAAGGTCACTCCAGCATTCACCTCAGCTTATCCAGTCTGCAGGTAATTATAATTAACTTTACGCACAAAATGATCAGTAATTAACATGATATAATCAGCTATAATAACCGGATAATTACCCTACCTCAACAACAGTCCCTCACGATACTGCCAGTTAGTCCCAGTTTAGATGTTAAATAGGCAGAAAATGTTAAATTAACCGGCGAATTAACTTCAAAATTTAACATACACAACCCGTGTGCGTTAGTCATGTAGTTATATCTGGAGACTTAACTAACTGGAAAAGGTGTTAACCCAGATTAACTAACAATGGACACTGTTATTAAGTTTCCAGTATTCCTCTCAGGTGCCTAGATGCGGGTGAGGGGGGGGGGCTATTGATCCAAGGAGATGGATTTGTTTTTTTCCCTTTCGCCAGATCGAAGCTGCTTTGCCTCCCATTCTTCCCAGGCCCCATGGTGCTGTGTAGCTCTTACGATTTTAGCGCTTACCATTGATTAAAATAAACTTTGTTCGTCTGTGTTGTAGTGTGTGTCCACGCTGGAGTGTAGTTATCATTCTCATGATAACCATCTAGCACATGTTTGTTGTCTAACCATCTAACATAAGCTTGTTATCTAACGATCTAACACATGTTTGTTATCTAACCATATAAAACAGGAGCAATCGATACAATGTCTCGTGACAGATGGTGCGCACAATAACACTCTCTTAGCCAGCTGGATTAAGGTCTGAGGCGCGTGTACATGTAAATATCGTGTATTTAGACTTAGGCAGGTGGTTTATACCACCAGCTTTGAAGGCACCGTAGTGAGTCAGGGCCAGCTGCTCATAAAACAGCTGGTTAGTTACCATTTTGCCCTAGACACATGTCGATTCGACACTAGGCCTGTTATATATGAGTGCGTGTGCCATCATATTCTTATCGATTATTTGTATTTTATTTAGGAAAATTGGATGCATCAAGAGTGTGTTGCTACCCCTATGCTTAACCCTTAACTGTCCAAGCAGATCTGCGTTCACATGCGTAGTGCTCCAAAAGTAGATCTACGTTTGGACAGTTTAAGGGTTAATGATAGTTACACAGTGGGAACGAAAGCTAGCTGTGTTTCCTCGGCAAAATAACTGGGAAAACGTAGCCTTACGCTCGCATATTCCTTGTTTGAGCTCATAGATTGGAACCTGAAGCGTTTCCCTGTCGTATTCCATCACGCAAGATGAGGTTCATACAAGGTATTGAAAATCTGTCAGCCTGAGCTGGGAGACTTCAGTAAGACAACAAGGATATCGTCAAATATTCCAGTAAGGGTTCACCAGCTACGACAGCTTCTAAGGTCTCGTTCTCGAGGACCTGGAGTTGCTATCACTTCGGAATTGTCATTTCTCAGGGTAGACCATCCCTTGCACGGGAATGAAATTTTATGAAGATATCTCCATCATGGATGGGGAAGGAGGAGGGATTAAGAAGGCTGATAGCAGGTCTTATGGTTTCTGTCTAGATATAACGCCTTTCCCTCCCTCCCTCTTTTCCATGCCCTTCGTTCAGTCTCACACATTCTCCCTCTCCCTTTCTCTCTCTCTCCCTCTCTCCCTCTCTCTCATCTCCATGTGCTCGAGGGACTTGTTATAGTGTGTTTCGTGTATAATATCCCTGGAATTCCAACTTTGAATCAGGTTTCTAGTAACTTTAGCATGAACAGTAGTTTCCTCCACTTTTTTCCCTATTCCTTTATCCCTCCCTCCTTTCTCTTCCTTTTCCATTTCTTCCATATATATATATATATATATATATATATATATATATATAATATATATATATATATATATATATATATATATATATATATATATATATAATGTCGTGCCGAATAGGTAAAACTAGCTATTTTAGCTTAAATAGCAACGTTCTTCTTGCCGAATAAGGCAAGCTAAAATTTGTATATGCAATAATTTCGCAAAATCATTCTGAACGTAACGAAAAAATACATTTCATTGTAAACACACCATACCACGGACGGGGATAGAACCCGCGATCAGAGTCTCAAAACTATGGTGTAGAAATATACCTAGTTAGATGAATCGTATTGTGGCCAGCTGGTCCAGTGGCTAACGCGACGGTCTGAAGTTTTGAGACTCTTTGATCGCGGGCTCTATCCCCGTCTGTGGTATGATTTGTTTGCAATCGTGTCATTACGATTTCGTGAGTTATATTTCATTGTGTTTGCTTATAAAATTATTGTAAATTTATGTAAAATATACTTAGTTGCATTAGGCTAAATTAAATTGCGCTTGTTATAATAAGGTTAGGTAAGTTTTCTAGGGTTCTTTTGGAACAAAATTGTTAATTTTTGCATTAACTTAAATGAAAAACCATATCTTTAAACGTATAAGAGAAATTTTTTAGAAAGGACTTAATTTTAAATGAGCTCTTGCTAATTGACCAGTTTTACCTATTTGGCACCACACACACACACACACACACACACACACACACACACACACACACACACACACACACACACACACACACACACACACACACACACACACACACACACGCGCACACACACATTTTCTTAACACATCGGCCGATTCCAACCAAGGCAGGGTGGCCCGAAAAAGAAAAACTTTCACCATCATTCACTCCATCACTGTCTTGCCAGAGGCATGCTTACACTACAGTTATAAAACTGCAACATTAACACCCCTCCTTCAGAGTGCCGGCACTGTACTTCCCACCTCCAGGACTCAAGTCCGGCCTGCCAGTTTCCCTGAATTCCTTCATAAATGTTACTTTGCTCACACTCCAACAGCACGTCAAGTATTATATATATATATATATATATATATATATATATATATATATATATATATATATATATATATATATATATATATGAGTGAAAAATACAGTGAGGAGTAGAGGAAACGAGGCAAGCACTAGAGAGAGACAGAGACAGAGAGAGACAGAGACAGAGAGAGAGAGACAGAGAGAGACAGAGACAGAGAGAGAGAGAGAGAGAGAGAGAGAGAGAGAGAGAGAGAGACAGAGAGAGAGAGAGAGAATGAATTTAACGAGCAGGTATTTGAGGGAGAATAGATGAGAATGAATGTCGTTCATCAACCACAATTCACAGAATATTAAATAATAATTTAGGAAAAAAAAATAAGGAAAAAAAGCACATTCATTTTGTGGCAGAACTTTTTCGGAAAGTTTTAAAAAATTATTAATAAAGTGTTAAAAAATGTATATTACATTAACGTTTCCCGTCCATTAAAAAAATCTGCCTTGGATTTTTGTGCCTGTGCTTAACAGAATATAAAAAAATATATGACATGATTTTTTTCTTTTAGAATACTGATTTTTTTTACCAAAAATAATTCTTAGTATAATGCCGAAAAAAAAAATATATATTGTGGTATTTTTCACTGGTAGACTATAAAAATATATCTATCACATGATTTGTACTATATAATGTAGGATAATATTCCCGGTGTATCATATTATGTGTGTTGTATATTTTGTTGTATTACCAGGTGATAAATCTATATTATACACGTATCTACACGGCAGATTTAGTTCTTTAGAAACGTATGAACACTGTATGAGTGGTCTTCCAGTATTTCGAGAAATTAATTTTTTTTTCCTCGCATATTAATGCCACTTTTATCTTTGATGCCTTGATCGGGTTTCCAGAGTTTTTCTACTCCCGGGGCGCGGCCCTGGGCTAGGTTGTCTGGTGCTTGTTTGGTCAACTAGACTGTTACTGCAGGCTGTTACGCACTGACCCGCATACCCACCACAGCCTGGTTGTGTGAGAAGTGTAAAATCTCTCTCTGTTCGTCTCTGTCTGTCTCTCTCTCTCTCTCTCTCTCTCTCTCTCTCTCTCTCTCTCTCATTCATTCATTCCTCCTGTTATTTTAATTAGTATCATATTTATATTATTGTGAATTTCTTTACACAGCCAGAGTATTATAGCAATGACTATAGTCTCACACATGGATCTTTCGATGACTGATAGTTTCGCACATAAATCTTTCGATGACTGATAGTTTCGCACATGAATTTTTCGCTCTATTGAATGAATTGAATTTGTTGTGTGCGCTGTTTTAGTCTTTATTTCCTTCGTTATGAAACTTGTCCACACTGAGCATCATGTTGTCCGTGGGACCCACCTGAAGACTTCGTTTATGTCTTTATAAACATTTGCTATGTCTTCGGCAAAGGACATTAAGGTAGTACGATTAATGTTCTTGTCTGTGTCGGATATAGGAATAAGAAACAGGTGGGACGAGTACTTTACCTTGAGGAACAGAGCTTCTTCACTGTGACAGCCTCAGAATTCTCTGTTTACTACTACTACTCTGGGTTTTTATTTGTTAAGAAATTAAATATACATCTGGCTACTTTTCCAGTTGGTTTTTTCACAGTTGTGCGAGTTGTCACACCATGCTTGCACCTGTCGAACACTTAAACAAAATTAGTTTACACTACGTCAGGGTTTAGCTTGTCTTGTAGAGAATCCAGGACTGCATCGTCTTGATGTAGCAGTCGTGAAAGGCACGGGAAAACTACAGCAACCCATGCTGCCCTGGATTGTGCAATTGTTGTGATTCTATGTATGTGGTAATCTTGCTTCTAAGGACCAATTCAAGGATTTTGATAATGAGTGAACTTATCGATTTTAGTTACTGCCATCTTTGTGAAGTGGACAAATATTAGTGGTTATGACTGTGGGATAAACCTTGGTAATAGATACCGACAAGCTGGTATGGAAAGACGCGTGAGCAAACACTAGGACATATTCATTAAAAAACGTTTCAGTCCCTAGTACCTTAATCACTTCTAACTTACAGAGGAGAGTGGGGTGTGAGTGACTCATGAAGAATGCCATGTTGGGATGAGGACAGGTAGACAGTGGGATCATGTGACTGCTGTGTCGCTAGGTATGAGGACTGTGGGATCACGCCACCATCACGGAACACTAAAAGTGAAGCATTATCTGAATAGACTAACACACAGGAAACAAGAGTAATTATCAGATGATTGCATGTGAAACAAACATGGCCTCGCTGTGCGAACACACTCAGCACACTCCTATATAACTAATACAAAATAATCATAAATATAAATAAAAGTTTGAAACATATTGTTGCAGCGTTGATGGTGTTGTTGGCTGTTATTACACTGCAACTGTTTGTGTTCACTTCTCTTTTAATTAACATGCACGAGTACCTGGTTGTCATTATACTCTCAAACAACGCTCGTAATGTGGTTACTGATTGTGTGTGTGTGTGTGTGTGTGTGTGTGTGTGTGTGTGTGTGTGTGTGTGTGTGTGTGTGTGTGTGTGTGTGTGTGTGTGTTTATGTGTGTGTATGTTTTGTACGTGTTGCACGAGTTGTGTGTGTTTACACTCGCTTGTTTGCTCTTACCAAGTTGTTTCCAGGAGTCGATGCATAGCTTCACTGGTTCTTAACTTTCATTGCGCTAGCACACCTGGTCTTAAAGCTGTATATGCTTCTGCTGCTTTTAGAAGATACATCCATTTTCCCTTCCCTGGGATTGAAAAGAACTTCTTGACATCCTCATGGCTCGTCTGTATTGTAAACTTCAATATATACGTTCTTGTTCCTGGTCTATACATGTATATTTCAGTTGATCCCGGTTTTCCCTTTGGTACACCTCTGAAGGGTTTCGAGAGTTTGCTTACTCCCTCACCCCGGCCCTGGACCAGGCTTTCCTGATCAACTAAGATCTTACGGCCGGCAGACTGCTGGCCCACATACTCAGCACAGACTGGTTGATCTGGTACTTTTGTTTTTATCAATTTTTCTGAGTATTTTGTACGTCCTAATCATATCTCCTCTAGTTTTCCCATTTTTCAGTGTCAGATTCAGTTAGTTTAGTCCCTCCTCACAGTGCACAATCCTGGGCTCTGGAACTATTCTGCTGGCTAATCTGTGTGCGCGTGTGCACGCACGCACGCACGATTTTTTTTATGTGTAGTAATATGTAGTAATATAATATAATGTATGCCAGATGAGTATTTTTATAACGTCATCAAAAATCATGATACTGTTTAAATTGCTCTCATGGGCCGCTGCTCACAGATTAATATTCCCGCTTAATAGGCATTCTATTATACAAAATTCTGAGGCCATGCAGCCAGGATGGGCGTGTGGGTCTGCCTCCCTGCATTCCTTTACATGCACA
Organism: Cherax quadricarinatus; assembly: GCF_038502225.1. NCBI lineage: Eukaryota > Metazoa > Arthropoda > Malacostraca > Decapoda > Parastacidae > Cherax > Cherax quadricarinatus. The sequence goes on from NC_091327.1 coordinate 26,519,668, forward strand.
TATATACATATGCATATATATATATATATATATATATATATATATATATATATATATATATGTGTGTGTGTGTGTGTGTGTGTGTGTGTGTGTGTGTGTAAGACAAGCCACAGGGGGGTGGAAATCCCCCTACATCCCCATCCCCCCATGGGGGATGGTAGCAGTGGTGGGTGTGACGCCGACCGCTGGTCACATCCTGAGAGAGCCAGGAGGCGACAGGTCCACTCTGCGCTATCCTGAGGAAAACAAACTTCCCCTCCTTCAGTTGCAACCTTGCAACACTGCATACCTCCTGATGACGCACTGAGAAATGCGAAAGTACTTGAGCTAAAGATTTCAACCCCTCTCCTGTGGCTTGTCTTGTATAGTTAAGATCGCCTGTCTGCGATTGTTTGCATATATATATATATATATATATATATATATATATATATATATATATATATATATATATATATATATATATATATATATATATATTATATATATTTCAACAAGTCGGCCGTCTCCCACCGAGGCAGGGTGACCCAAAAAAAGAAAGAAAATCCCCAAAAAGAAAATACTTTCATCATCATTAAACACTTTCACCACACTCACACATTATCACTGCTTTTGCAGAGGTGCTCAGAATACAACAGTTCAGAAGCATATACATATAAAGATACACAACATATCCCTCCAAACTGCCAATATCCCATATATATATATATATATATATATATATATATATATATATATATATATATATATATATATATATATATATATATATATATTTTCCCAGTAAAAGTAGGCCTTAGACAAGGATGTGTGATGTCACCGTGGTTGTTTAATATATTTATAGATGGGGTTGTAAGAGAAGTAAATGCGAGGGTCTTGGCAAGAGGCGTGGAGTTAAAAGATAAAGAATCACACACAAAGTGGGAGTTGTCACAGCTGCTCTTTGCTGATGACACTGTGCTCTTGGGAGATTCTGAAGAGAAGTTGCAGAGATTGGTGGATGAATTTGGTAGGGTGTGCAAAAGAAGAAAATTAAAGGTGAATACAGGAAAGAGTAAGGTTATGAGGATAACAAAAAGATTAGGTGATGAAAGATTGAATATCAGATTGGAGGAGAGAGGATGGAGGAGGTGAACGTATTCAGATATTTGGGAGTGGACGTGTCAGCGGATGGGTCTATGAAAGATGAGGTGAATCATAGAATTGATGAGGGAAAAGAGTGAGTGGTGCACTTAGGAGTCTGTGGAGACAAAGAACTTTGTCCTTGGAGGCAAAGAGGGGAATGTATGAGAGTATAGTTTTACCAACGCTCTTATATGGGTGTGAAGCGTGGGTGATGAATGTTGCAGCGAGGAGAAGGCTGGAGGCAGTGGAGATGTCATGTCTGAGGGCAATGTGTGGTGTGAATATAATGCAGAGAATTCGTAGTTTGGAAGTTAGGAGGAGGTGCGGGATTACCAAAACTGTTGTCCAGAGGGCTGAGGAAGGGTTGTTGAGGTGGTTCGGACATGTAGAGAGAATGGAGCGAAACAGAATGACTTCAAGAGTGTATCAGTCTGTAGTGGAAGGAAGGCGGGGTAGGGGTCGGCCTAGGAAGGGTTGGAGGGAGGGGGTAAAGGAGGTTTTGTGTGCGAGGGGCTTGGACTTCCAGCAGGCATGCGTGAGCGTGTTTGATAGGAGTGAATGGAGACAAATGGTTTTTAATACTTGACGTGCTGTTGGAGTGTGAGCAAAGTAACATTTATGAAGGGATTCAGGGAAACCGGCAGGCCGGACTTGAGTCCTGGAGATGGGAAGTACAGTGCCTGCACTCTGAAGGAGGGGTGTTAATGTTGCAGTTTAAAAACTGTAGTGTAAAGCACCCTTCTGGCAAGACAGTGATGGAGTGAATGATGGTGAAAGTTTTTCTTTTTCGGGCCACCCTGCCTTGGTGGGAATCGGCCGGTGTGATAATAAAAATAAATAAATAAAATATATATATATATATATATATATATATATATATATATATATATATATATATATAAATATATATATACATATAAATATAAATATATATATATAAATATAAATATATATATATATAAATATATATATATAATATATATAAATATATATATAAAAATATATATATATAAATATATATATATATATATATAATATATATATATATATATATATATATATATATATATATATTATATATATATATATGTATATATATATATATATATATATATATATATATATATATATATATATATATATATAATATATATATATATATATATATATATATATATATATATATATATATATATATATATATATATATAATAACGGCATAAAATAAATATTCCATGTAAGAGGTAGCTGGTAGGTAGACATCAACCAACTTGGGAAGTAGTACAGCCTAGTCAAACGAGTGTGCAGTGGAAGCTTGTTTTAATTTTTTTTTCATCTCTCTGGTAGGATTGCTGATCTTTTCTTTCTGCTTCATAAACACGTAAGATGACAGGCGAATTTTACAAATTTTACTCGCATACCTTTACTTTCCTAGCTTCTTAGTAGCTCTTAATCTTTTAATATCTCCTTTCCAATTTGGGAGGCTTGGTCAGAGACCGGGACGTTGGGAAGATAATCTCCAGAAATGCTTGATAACGGATATTTCACAGTGGCACACCAAACATCGTACGTAAAACTATATTTACGTTATTAACAGAGTAGGATATAAATTCTCAGTGCTAGACAACGAACCAAACATAATATTTAAACACAAGCAGATAAATATAAACTGTTATGTATACTATATAAACAGTGTTATATATCCCATATAGATTATATAAACTATATACTATATAAAGTGTTATATACTATAAAATAAGAAGTGACATGTTCCCAGGACAGGATCACTCTTCATAAAATGTCCTAGTGATTGCATTTTGTGTCTTTTTCTAACAGCTGGTCCCAAATCGGCATACTGGAGCGAGAGATATGGGAAGAAGTGCAAAATAAAACCAGTAAGGAGTAAGGGTGCAGTGGACACAATAAGGGAACACTGTATCAACATTCGTGGCCCTAAATTATTCAACATCTTACCAAAAAATATCAGTAGTGAAACTTGCGAAACTCTTCAGAGGTATATCAGAGATAAAGGTGCCAGATCAGTCAGGCTGTGATGGGGCTACAAACCACCAGCAGCAACAGCCTGATTGACCAGGCAAGCACCAGACGAGCCAGGCCCATGGCCGAGCTCCGGGAGTAGAAAGACTCGAAATTCATTGAAGGTATATCAGAGGTAAAGGTAAGGTATAACTTGTCATTATCACGTCTCACTTTCACTAGTAAATCCAGCATATATTCACTTGTATCGTTATTTATCGTTATTTACATCAAATTGGTTTTTAAGTGGAATGTCAGTCGATAAGCAACTTTTGCAATGGAATATAGATAGCTCACACACAGCAGTGCGTCGTGAAAGCTGAAGATCGACATATGACGAAGACCCGCGTCAGGAAACACTTTTCCTGTTCCTGGCAGATCTTACATAGCCTAACCTTTCTCCAGGCTACTGGCTTGGTGCTGTCATAGCACTGTTGACAGATTTTGAAACCCATTGTACCGAGCATATTGCCGGTGGCGCATCTCAGTTGAATAACTGCCGCAGCAAACGTGCATCTGGAAAATCTAGGAGATTTCTGGAACCTAAGCAGGGAGTTATTCACGACACTTTATGCCGTTTGTCATGCCCATAGTGGAACATGCAGCGCCGGTATGGAACCTCTACCTGATTTTATTAAGAAACTGGAGAAAGAGCAGATGTTTGTAACGAGGCTAGTTCTAGAGAAAGGGCATAAGGCACACAGAGCCTTATGATAACGACGTACGAAGTACTAATGCGAATTAATAGGGTGGACAGGGACAGATTGTTCGAGAGTCAGGACACAGTAACAAGAGGGCACAGCTGGAAGTTGCAAAACACAGATGAGTCATGGAGATATTAAGAAGTATTTCCTGTGCTGTGGTGGTAGAGGCAGGATGAAGGATCCGTACACAGCTTTAAGAAGAGGTACACAAATAACCCGCACATACAAGAGAGAAGCTTCTCTCTTTTATGTGCGGGTTATTTGTGTATCATTCCAGTCACGGTATTGTGCCTTTTTTTGTTATTTAAGAAGAGGTACTATAGGCCTGCCTCTGGTTAGCCAGGAGAGAGCGAACCCAGTAGCGACCAGCGAAGAGGCGGGGCCAGGAGCTGAGACTCCACCCTTGTAACATATAAGTGAGTACACGCACACAGTCTGTAGAGTGAAGTAATGACAGGATCCATACATAGCTTTAGGATGAGGTACGGTAAAGCTCTAGGAGCATTGAGAGAGTTGACCTAGTGGCGACTAGCGAAGAGGCGGCGCCAGGAGCAATTAATAGACCCCTACAAACACAAGTAGATGAGTACACAAACTGAATGCAGAGAAAATGACAGAAACAGTACAGTGTGTGAACTGAGCATAATAAAGGTGTTTAACACATCTTATGTCCGTATACGTTGTATATGTAGAAATAAAGATTATTATTATTATTATTATTATTATTATTATTATTATTATTATTATTATTATTATGTGAGTGTGGATCAAGGTAGAGGTTCTTATCCAAGCAGTGCCATTCCCCTCATCACTCTTACTATCCCCTGAGTGCTGTGTCCTGTTTTATTGGCTTGGAGGGGAGGGGGGAGAAGGGAGGAGGTGATGACTTAATGGGAAGATGGGAGGGAACTCCTCCCTTGGGGAGGAGTTCATCAGGGAAGGGAAGTGTTCTTGGTGGGAAGGGAGGAGTTCGTGATAGGAAGGGAAGTGTTCATGGTGTTCAGGTGGGCCTGGCTTGTCTGGTGCTGGCCTGCTGAACGAGACAAGCACCCAGATATCCATCACAGCCTGGTTGATCCAACACTTGGCAGAGAAATGACACACAGCATTCAGATCTTAACGGTGTCGAAATCCAGGTGCAAGAATGGGAAGAGGGGAGGCAGGCAGGCAGGCAGGCAGGCAGGCAGGCAGGCAGGCAGGCAGGCAGGCAGGCAGGCAGGCAGGCAGGCAGGCAGGCAGGCAGAGTTGTAAACCATGCACTGTATAATCTATTGTAGAAGATACTACAGTTAGTATGAGAGGCAACTGTCGTGGATGCAGTATATCTGCAAGCTGATATAAACCTTGCCTTCCAGTGGGCCACAAGAAACACTACGATGTTCGGTGAGGACAAATTTGAATTACTCCTCGGTGGAAAAACTGAACCACTTAAGAGAGTGGATGATTAATTAGAGTCCAATGAAAGACTTGGTAACTTGAATTTTCAGAAGAAAGATGCCAAGACAATGCTGACATTGCCGCGGGAGCGTTGATCCCCGGAATACCCTCCAGGTAAACCATACCACGGGCGGGATTTGAACCCGCGGTCAGAGAGTCTCAAAACTCCAGACCGTCGCGTTAGCCACTGGACCAGCTAGCCACAATAAGATTCGTCCAACTAGGTATATTTCTATACCATAGGAAGGTTAGCATAGGCACCACTGTGACCACAAATGCAAGTTTTTACAGACGAATCTCCAGCTAGCGTGGCCGTGACGAACTCTAGCGCAAGTCCCCTCACTGCCGTCAACGTGACTCACGAAATCGTAATGACAAGATTGCAAACAAACCATACCACGGGCGGGATTTGAACCCGCGGCCAGAGAGTCTCAAAACTCCAGACCGTCGCGTTAGCCACTGGACCAGCTAGCCACAATAAGATTCGTCCAGCTAGGTATATTTCTAGAGTTCGTCACGGCCACGCTAGCTGGAGATTCGTCTGTAAAAACTTGCATTTGTGGTCACAGTGGTGCCTATGCTAACCTTCCTATGGTGTAGAAATATACCTAGTTGGACGAATCTTATTGTGGCTAGCTGGTCCAGTGGCTAACGCGGCGGTCTGGAGTTTTGAGACTCTCTGACCGCGGGTTCAAATCCCACCCGTGGTATGGTTTGTTTGCAATCGTGTCATTACGATTTCGTGAGTCACCCTCCAGGTAGACAACTTACAGCACTAACAGCCTCATTTTTTTAAAACAGTGGGGCAGTTAAAATGGTTATAACTAGGACCAGAATTTTTAAAGGGGTAGGCCGGTAAGCCAAGCGGAAGGCCTCGGTCAGATGACCAAAAGCTCCAACGGCGGGTCATCATCTAAGACCCGCGTCAGGAAACACTTGTCCTGTTTCCTGACAAACCTTACCTAAAACAGTGAAAATCGTTGTTCTGGAGAATTTGCATGGAACCTTCACTCTCCGTATAAATTCAGTCAGTCTAAATTAATGTGAACCCCTGAAGTCCCTAGAACTGTACTCCTTGAAACTTCGGCGAGAAAGGTGCATCTTAATTTCACCTGGAATATTGTAGAATGTTTGGTCCCAACTCTGCACACTGATATCATTACCCTGGAAAGCAAGAGGCTTGGCACATAGTGCAAACTACTTCCACTGAAAGCAAAAGTGCAATATTAGTACACTAAGGGATACCACAATAAGTGTGAAGGGACCAAGACTTTCAACACCCTTCATATGTTTTTCATACGTAAGGGGAATTACCAACAGACACTTGTTTGTTTTTTTCAAAAGGGAACTGGGTAGGTTTAAGTCGGTGCCTGACAAACTCGAATGTATTTCGTGCGTTGGATTGCGTGAAGCCAGAACCAACAGCTCAATTGATCAGGCCATCAACCAGAAGCCTGGTGTCGGACAGGACATAAGGGGCATTAATCCTCGGAAAATACTGCAGGTAGCCAATAACAGAGGACCTTGAGGCTGAAGAAATACTTCATGACATCCCCGTGGCTCATCTGTTGTTTCTCGCCTCTAAAACAAAGTATGCATATCTACCCAGTAAGTTTCTCTTAGTAATTTGTATGATATGTCTTACCTGACTACCGTGTATGTGTGTGTGTTTACCTAATTGTGGTTGTAGGGATCGAGTCATACCTCCTGGCCCCGCCTCTTCACTGAGTGTGTGTGTGTGTGTGTGTGTGTGTGTGTGTGTGTGTGTGTGTGTTTGTGTACTCACCTAGTTGTACTCACCTAGTTGAGGTTGCGGGGGTCGAGTCCGAGCTCCTGGCCCCGCCTCTTCACTGATCGCTACTAGGTCACTCTCCCTGAGCCGTGAGCTTTATCATACCTCTCATGTGTGTGTGTGTGTGTGTGTGTGTGTGAACGCGCTCGTGCGTGCATGCGCGTACACGTGTCCCATGCTTTAACTTGTAACAAGGGAGACGACCTTAATATTTGGGTCATTAGCACCTTGGGGAGGGAGAGGGAGGGGGTAGCAAGGAAGGGGGAGGAGCAGGGGTGAATAATGATAATGACCTTCAGTGCGGAAATGTGAGGCGTGAATTATGATGACCTTATCTGACAGCACTTTGTTTCCCCCCTCCCCTTCCCCCCTACACTCATTTTGACATGGTAAACATTCAGTAAGTCATGAGACGATAGAAGAGGCAAGAAGAAGAAAGATGAGAGGTGGATATGAGGGAGGAAGGAGTGTAAGAAGACAAGGTAGGATGTACTACCTTCATACACGTTCATCCTGGAAACAAGACGCCACAATACCCTGACTGCGGCGGTAGGATAAACCAACTGACGACCAGGTTTCTGTCCAACCTGGACCAATATAACTACTGTATCTAATTAATGGTACAAGTCGGACCGAAACGTCGTCATGAGTTTCTTTCACCTATGTGCTGGTTATTTTGCGTATTGTTCCTGTTCTGTTCCTCCCTGGCTCTACCTCCATTGTTGCCTCCCCTCCCCACCCTCTTGGCCAGACTCCTCCCCTCCCTACTCCCCACCCTCCTTATTCTACTCTATGAAAACAGAAACCATACAAAGAAAAGTCTCTAGTTTACAAATCCCAGTGTTGGATGGGTATGTGGTGACTATCTCCCCCACACAGGATGGGTATGTGGTGACTATCTCCCCCACACAGGATGGGTATGTGGTGACTATCTCCCCCACACAGGATGGGTATGTGGTGACTATCTCCCCCACACAGGATGGGTATGTGGTGACTATCCCCCCACACAGGATGGGTATGGGGGTGACTGTCTCCCCCACACAGGATGGGTATGTGGTGACTATTTCCCTCACACAGGATGGGTATGGGATGACTATCTCCCCCACACAAGATGGGTATGGAAATTTTACATTTAAATGAATACATTCATGCATAAAGCATTCCTACATACACATCCATCCATCCGTACGTACATATACATTCATCCATCCATACATATGCATCCATCTATACATACATATACATCCATCCATGCATATATCCATCCATCCACCCATACATGTACATCCATCATCCATCCATCCATGCATGCACACATCTATATAGAGAGAGGCAGAGTGGCGGCGTTATTGGTCTAGTTCGTCATTTATTTACCAATTGTTCAATTTTAGGCTCGGACAGACACGCCACCCTTTTGTTGTGAACCTGTGTAGCAAACTATCTCTCTCTCTCTCTCTCTCTCTCTCTCTCTCTCTCTCTCTCTCTCTCACTCTCTCTCACTCTCTCTCACTCTCTCTCTCTCTCACTCTCTCTCTCTCTCTCTCTCTCTCTCTCTCTCTCTCTCTCTCTCTCTCTCTCTCTCTCTCTCTCTCTCTCTCTCTCTCTCTCTCTCCACTGATGTTAATTTCTAACCACTGCTTTTAGTCTCTGTTTCACTGTCTTTCGTTTTGTATCCCTACTCACTTTTCTCTTGCTTCTTTCTTTTCCCCACCAGCTCTTCCCCTCCTTCCCCTTCCTTCTCTCTTCCACTCTCGTTATCATGGTTGTCTAAGACGCTACGGGACTAACGAGAGTTTAACGCGGCCGTGTAATTGTGGCCTCACTGGGAGATTAATGCACACCCAAGCTCTTTCCCTTTTAGTCCCGTGGGCGGGCTGGTAGGTGGGCGTGAGTGGAGGGCGTGGGTGGGTGATGTCACTATGTTGGTGGATTGTAGGTCAGGTACGTGCATGTGCGGGGGTATATGGGCGTGCGTATATCGTATGGAGGTGTATAGTAGAACGCGGATGTATGCACGTATGTAAGAGTGTATGGACTTGTATAGGAGTATATGGACGTGTATAGGAGTATATGGACGTGTATAGGAGTATATGGACGTGTATAAGAGTATATGAACGTGTATAGGAGTATATGGGCGTGTATAGGAGTATTTGGACGTGTATGGGAGTGTACGGACGTGTATAGGAGTATATGGACGTGTATAGGAGTATATGGACGTGTATAGGAGTATATGGACGTGTATAGGAATATATGGATGTGTATAGGAATATATGGACGCGTATAGGAATATATGGACGTGTATAGGAATATATGGACGTGTATAGGAATATATGGACGTGTATAGGAATATATGGACGTGCCGGGGCGTTGTAGACGAAAATTTTACTATGTAAAAGAGCATTGTGCCGGTGATATTCCTGCAGGGAATATCCCTGGTACAGGGAATATCCCTGGTACAGGGAATATCCCTGGTACAGGGAATATCCCTGGTACAGGGAATATCCCTGGTACAGGGAATATCCCTGGGCAGTAGGGCAAGCAGCACGTGAGCGGCGGTGTTGTTAACACCACACACTTGCAATTATCATCCTCTCTGTTTCGTCTTCACCAACAGACCAGGAAAATAAAGTGTGTGGACTATGATAAGTTTTGAAACCAGAGAAGCAACACCATGGGTGGTTCTTCTTGAATAACTCGTGTTCTCACAACTTGAACATTGTTCTGTGATCTCAGTGCCTTACACACAAGAGATGGAAATATAAACACATATGCAGTATAATGTGATCCTTTATTGACAACGTTTCGCCCACACAGTGGGCTTTTTCAAGTCACAAACAGGGGTGGAAAGTACTCACGTACCTTCCACCCCAGGTAGATCTGTTTGTGACTTGAAAAAGCCCACTGTATGGGCGAAACGTTGTCAATAAAGGATAACATTATACTGCATGTGTTTATATTTCCATTGTGTCGGTATTTTATACCACTTATTTCTACACACAAGAGATGGCGGAGTGCACTGCCCGCATAGTACCGGTAAAACATCTGAATTACTGGGAGCGCCTCAAAGCCATTTGGAACATTTGGAACAAGTGGTATTTTGTACATGGAAAGTACCTGAGGGCTTGGTCCCTAACTTGTATACTGCTAGAACAACTACCAGATTGAAAGAGGTGTGGAATAAGAGGAAAGTCATGTGTATAATTAGAGAACACTGTTTCAACATACGTGGACCAAGACTCATCATCATCATCATACTACCAGCAGACATCAGTAATAATGCAGGAACGATGGTTGATGTTTTCAAGAAGATGGACATCTGCATTACCCAAGTAGCGGATTAGGTGGGTTGTGATGCCTGTGTGTTCCTTCAAGCCGCTACCACTAACAGCCAGAGTCAGCCGGGAAGCTTAGCCTCGGGTCAGGTTGCGGGGTTAGAAGAACCCTCGAAACAGGTCAAAGGTAAAGACAAGTAAATACCCCTACCAGAGACTGCGTCTTGTATTAACGTTGGTAGAATTACCTGGAGGTTACCTGGAGGTAAAAGGCCACAAGTGCAACTAATGTGACATTTTTTATTGTGGCAACGTTTCGCCCTCCAGGAGCTTTGTCAAGCCGTTACGGCTTGAAGAATATTCATCATAACCTCAGTGATGGACACAGAAATTAACACAATCTCTGAGATATATCTAATATATCTTTTTGTAGCTTCAAAAACAGGAAGAATAAACGAATAATCCCACATTTTCTGAAGAAAAAGTATTGAATATTTACCCTAAAATCAATAATTTTGTATGAAAAATTGCACAGAAAAATTACGAGATATACACACACAAAAAAAATAAAACTATCAATACATAAAAATTCACATGGAACAGAAATAGGGGAAAATTTCTTTTGCCGAGAGGAAAAATCAAGAGCAGCAGCAACAGCCAGGTTGACCAGGCAGTCACCAGACGAGCTTGGCCCAGAGCCTGTAAACTCTCAAAACCTATCACAGGTATATATTCCATCATTTTGCCTCTACTTACAAGGGAGGTACGTACAGTACTTACAAGAGAGGTACGTACAGTACTTACAAGGGAGGTACGTACACTGCTCACAAGGGAGGTACGTACACTACTTACAAGGGAGGTACGTACACTGCTTACAAGAGAGGTACGTACACTACTTACAAGAGAGGTACGTACAGTACTTACAAGGGAGGTACGTACACTGCTTACAAGGGAGGTACGTACACTACTTACAAGGGAGGTACGTACACTAACAAGAGAGGTACGTACAGTACTTACAAGGGAGGTACGTACACTGCTTACAAGGGAGGTACGTACAGTGCTTACAAGGGAGGTACGTACACTACTTACAAGGGAGGTACGTACATTACTTACAAAAGAGGTACGTACACTGAAAATGATACTGACAATGAACGGATATTGATAGAAATAACGTTTGATACTTCGACTGTATGTTGGAGAACTCAGTCTTGGCATCTTGTGTGTTGTCATCTGATCTTGTTACCTATATGACTTATTACAGTGAACTACAGTAGTACATGCATCCCCCACACACCCCAGCTCTTTCCAACATCCTCACCTCCCTCCCACACGCCAGCTTCCTCCCACACCCCAGCTCCCTCCCTCACCCCGGGTAATGGAGTCCCTCAGGGCCCTTCAAGGGGTATTGGTTCCCGGCAACTTCCGGAAAAATGGTTAAGAAGTCGCCCAAAGTTTCTTGTCTTGGCGAGGAAAAGAGCTAAAGTTCTCCTTATGGTGTGTCCTGGGAGAGGTCTCTGGCTGGGAGGGAGGGGAGTGCAGGGATGGGGGGGGGCGACACTGGCTGGGAGGTTTTGGAAATAGGGGGAGATGGTTAGAATATGGGAGGGAGGGAGGGACTAACGGTGGTAGACTTCTTCCTCTTATGTCTTCTTCTTCCCTTCATCCTTCTAGCATTAGAATTCCGGTTGATTAGCTCATCAATCTGGCGACCTAGTCTGGGACCGGGCCGCGGGGGCGGTGACTCCCTGACTTTCTTCAGGCAAACTTCAGGATTAATTAACGACCTTCTAAACATCCAGCCTTGAACTCCATGCCTTGGCTGACGACCACCATATAAGTATCTGAAGCCAGCAGAAAAATCACGCCTCTTAGAACCTGGCCTATAGCATAGACTCTTGACAGACCGAAATTGAACTGTGGAACGTAAGTCCGGGATCCTGGATCAGGGCCGGGCTGCAAGGGTAACAAAAAAAAAATCGGTCACAGGCATGATATGGTAGGAGGATCGTGTCGTATTCCCCTCAAGGAAGGTTCCTTGATGTTGGTGAGGGGCTCTTGATTTAGGGAATTGGATCTGTGCTCCAGTTCCCCGAATTAAGCCTGAATGCCTTCCACATCCCCCCCCCCAGGCGCTGTATAATCCTCCGGGTTTAGCGCTTCCCCCTTGATTATAATAATAATAATCGTGTCGTATTAGATCCTTACCGACTAAGGGACCGCTGTATAAATATCCGTGGTTCCAGATTATTCAGCATCTTACCAGGAGATAGCAGAAACACTGCTGGAACGAGTGTAGAAGTCTTCAAGAGGAAACTAGACAAGTATCTTCACCAGGTGCAAGATCAACCAGGCTGTGATGGATATGTGGGGCAGCGGGCCACCAGCAGCAACAGTCTGGTTGACCAGGCTAGCACCAGACGAGCCTGGCCCATGGCCGGGCTCCGGGACTAGAAAGACTCTCGAAACTCATCAAAAATATATCAAAGGTAAGGTACACTTACCGAGTGCAGTACCTTATTGTCTGGTCGAAGGATCATAATATGCTGAACGTGTGTCAGGGATAAAAGCGTAACTAGCCTTGAATAATTATCCTAATATAAAACAGGTAAAAAAAAGTATCTCATCGTACAGAATCTGGTCAAGAATCCTATCGCATGATACCTAATACTTCATATTATATTGATCCAGGCACCTGGTTAATGTTATCTACCTTCTTACTACCCATGTTAACACGGGTTCAGAACAGGTTGCTCCTGCCTTTCGCAGCTGCTGGAGCATTTCATGATCTTGGATGCACGCAATATGATACAAGTGTTTCTACTCTGTTCTGTATGATAGCTCTCTGTTCTGTATGATAGCTACACAGTGGGAACAAAAGTTATCTCTTTTTCCCTGGTATTCCATTACACATGATGGGTTACATGCAGTGTTTAAATCTGTTATGCTAAGCTGGGAGACTTCAGTAGGTCAAGAACATATCGGGAGCCTCAAGGATTTCGTTCCTGCATACTTGGAGATTCTATTACTTGTTAATTACTAGATTTATTCAGATATCTAACTCCACATTAACTCAGGAATTTAAGGTGTATTGTAACACCTAAGTGTGCTGGAAGAAAAAATCTCGGAGAAACTACAAAGAAAACGGAGTTTATCAGACCATCACAAAAGGAAAAAATGTATAGCCCGAGATGGTGCGATACAGTCAGATGTGTCTGATAGACGGAAAATACGGACCCGCTCACACCTGATTACCTCAGATTAAGTCGGGATGCATGGAGCGTAAACGGTGTATATTGCGACACACTACGAGATTAATCCAAGTGGCTCTTGGTCAAGAGCGAGCGCTTGCTCGACCTCTTCCTTGAGGGCGAGATTTTCAGCTTGTGCTGGCGTACACTCTTCGTTGTGGGAATAATAATAATAATAATAATAATAATAATAATAATAATAATAATAATAGTGCAGGCATGAATTGCAGAGATAAACCTTACCAAATACATTAAACGTCAACTATGTCAAATACATCTTTGAAAGAGGAATAACTAGCAGAAATTGCAGATTAAGAGGAATGAATTAACTAAATATTAATTTGGTTTGTGTTTAGGATAGCACAAATTTTATAATAAATATCAAATTACTACTGTTAAGTCTTGCCTTGCACACCTGGAAGACAAAGCTGAAAGCCCAATAAGATGCGGTGAAGAAAAATTGCACTTAGGAGAACACGTAAGATCTTTATCAATCCATACAAAATTCCAATATTTTTCCTCGAATCTTATTTGTTATCTGTTAGAGATGGACCCCATCTAAATGAGTGCATACGCATACTATTAGAAGTGTAGGAAGAGATGAAGTGCGTGAAATGAAGTTTGACGCATCTTGGACAGTTTTTTTTAAACTCATCTGATTTCTGGCTGGTACGTTTGGCATAGACCTGTATGCAACTCTGTCCCCTTTAATCAACAACGTCCCTCTGATATGATGTAAAACGGCGTTTTAGCTAAGCTAAATACACGCTGGCTCTGTTTAGCAGTGCTCTGTGTTCTGATTGTCTCCACACATTTGACCCTGTTTATTTAGCTCTTTCCTGACCAGTTTAGTGCCTTGCCATGCCTTGAGCTATTAATGTTTATCTTGACGAATTACGCATGCTTTGTTGTTGTTGTTATTGTGGGCCTTACAAACGTACTGGTGTTCCTTAAGTGTGTTTAGATAACGAAGTTTTTCCATTGTACTGTTTGTCACAGCCGCCACAAGGATTGATGTATACTCCAGCAGTAATGTTGTCCTGGCTGTTGTTGTCATGGTGAAGTCTCTACCAAGTAATAATTTTGGGAAAAATGACTGCCACATTCTTTCCGTTTTAACGATTGTGTAATGATGTTTACAGTGTTGCCTGTGTGATAAAATCTGAAGTGTTACTTGGGGGGGAAAGGAGCTAAGCGAAGTGTGGTGTAGCGAAAATATTACTACTAATGCCTCATGTTTTGTCCAGGTATTCTTCATTATAGATTCTGTAAGCTCTCACGAAGCAACACATCCTTGTAAATTTTATGTGGTTTTTTTCACTATGCATATAAGTGGCTTTGGCATGCTGCTCTTACCTGTATTTTTTTTGTATCTCTGTATGTATGCTAAAATTACTAAATAAATAAATAAATAAATAAATAAATAAATTTACTTTATTTGGGTTAGGTTAGGTTAGATTATCTCCTTCCAGTGACTGCTTGATTTGTTGTTTGTTAAGAGCAATGAAGGATCATTGTTACCAGCACTTAAAATTAACCTTTCTTTAATTCCTGTAACCACAATCACTGCCACTTTCACCACACCACCGCCACCACACCACCTCACCAGCACCACACCCCCTCACCAGCACCACACCCCCTCACCAGCACCACACCCCCTCACCAGCACCACACCCTCTCACCAGCACCACACCCCCTCACCAGCACCACACCCTCTCACCAGCACCACACCCCCTCACCAGCACAATACCACCGCCGCCAACCCACCTCACCAGCACCACAACCCCTCATCAGCACCACACTACCTCACCAGCACCACACCCCCACATCAGCACCACACCACCTCACCAGCACCACACCACCTCACCAGCACCACACTACCGCTACCACACCACCTCACGAGCACCACACCACCGCCACCAGCACCACACCACCGTCACCAGCACCACACCCCCTCACCAGCACCACACCACCGCCACCACACCCCCTCACCTGCACCATACCACCGCCGCCACCCCACCTCACCAGCACCACAACCGCTCCCCAGCACCACAACCCCTCACCAGCACCACAACCCCTCACCAGCACCACAACCTCTCACCAGCACCACCCTACCTCACCAGTACCACACTACCTCACCAGCACCACACTTCCTCACCAGCACCACATCCCCTCACCAGCACCACACCACCGTCACCAGCACCACACCACCGCCACCAGCACCACACCGTCATCAGCAACACACCAACGCCACCAGCACCACACCACCGTCACTAGCACCACACCACCTCACCAACACCACACCTCACCAGCAGCACATCACCTCACCAGCACCACAACAGCGCCATACCACCTCCACTAGCACCACACCACCTCACCAGCACCACGCCACCGTCACCAGCACCACACCACCGCCACCAGCACCACACCACCGCCACCAGCACCACACCACCGCCACCAGCACCACACCACCTCACCAGCACCACACCACCTCACCAGCACCACACTACCGCTACCACACCACCTCACGAGCACCACACCACCGCCACCAGCACCACACCACCGTCACCAGCACCACACCCCCTCACCAGCACCACATCACTGCCACCACACCCCCTCACCTGCACCATACCACCGCCGCCACCCCACCTCACCAGCACCACAACCGCTCCCCAGCACCACAACCCCTCACCAGCACCACAACCCCTCACCAGCACCACAACCTCTCACCAGCACCACCCTACCTCACCAGTACCACACTACCTCACCAGCACCACACTTCCTCACCAGCACCACATCCCCTCACCAGCACCACACCACCGTCACCAGCACCACACCACCGCCACCAGCACCACACCGTCATCAGCAACACACCAACGCCACCAGCACCACACCACCGTCACTAGCACCACACCACCTCACCAACACCACACCTCACCAGCAGCACATCACCTCACCAGCACCACAACAGCGCCATACCACCTCCACTAGCACCACACCACCTCACCAGCACCACGCCACCGTCACCAGCACCACACCACCGCCACCAGCACCACACCACCGCCACCAGCACCACACCACCGCCACCAGCACCACACCACCGTCACCAGCACCACGCCACCGCCAAGAGCACCACACCACCTCACCAGCACCACACCACCTCACCAGCACCACACCCCCTCACCAGCACCACCGTACCTCATCAGCACCACACCCCGTCACCAGCACCACACCCCCTCATTAGCACCACACCTCACCAGCACCACACCCCCTTACCAACACCACCCTACCTCACCAGCACCACACCCCCTCACCAGCACCACACTACCGCCATCACCCCACCTCACTAGCACCACACTCCCTTACCAGCACCACCCTACCTCACCAGCACCATACCCCCTCACCAGCACCACGCCCCCTCACCAGCACCACACCACCGTCACCAGCACCACACCACCGTCACCAGCACCACACCTCCGTCACCAGCACCACACCTCCACTAGCACCACACCACCTCACCAGCACCATACCACCACTACCAGCACCACCGTCACCAGCACCACACCACCGCCAACAGCACCACACCACCTCACCAGCAGCACACCACCTCACCAGCAGCACACCACCTCACCAGCAGCACACCACCTCACCAGCAGCACACCACCTCACCAGCAGCGCACCACCTCACCAGCACCTCACCACCTCCCCAGCACCACACCACCTCCCCAGCACCACACCACCTCCCCAGCACCACACCACCTCACCAACACCACACCACCTCACCAGCACCACAACCACACCCAACACAACCACACCCACCACCACCAGCACCACAACCACACCCACCACCACCAGCACCACAATCACACCCACCACCACCACAACCACACCCACCACCACCACAACCACACCACCACCACACCCACCACCACAACCACACCCACCACCACAACCACACCCACCACCATAACCACCACAACAGTCACCATCACTGATACTAATCTTCCATTCATATTGAATTTAATTAAGAGGGGCGCTGAGGAAACTGCTAAATCCTCCTCGGTTAATTGTAATCTCTGTCACCCCCGTCTCTCCCCCTCACCCCACTCGTCTTTCCTGCTACTCTCTCCGCTCTTGTCACTACTCTCCCGTACTTACCATCAAGTTAGTGTTCAGCAGGACGTGTACTTGGTCCTCCTTCAACAAGAATCAACGTTTGAGAGGCGAATCTCTGTCGACTGGGAATCAAACACACGCACAAATCTCACCCTGTTACCTTTGATATACCTTTGATGAGTTTCGATAGTTTTTGTACTCCCAGAACCCGGCTATGGTCCGTGCTCGTCTGTTGCTTGCCTAGTCAACCAGGTTGTTGCTACTGGTGGTTCGCTAACCCTCATAGCCATCTCTGTGCAGGTGTTTCTGCCACCTTGTGTGCGGCTTGTGGAGTCCACCTACCGCGGGGGTCAACGCCCCCGCGGTCTAGCCCTTGACCAAACCACCTGGTGGATCAGGGTCTGATCAACTTGGCTGTTACTGGTGGCCGCACGTAGTCCAACGTACGAACCATAACCCGGCTGATCGGGTACTGACTTTAGATATCTGTCCAGCTCCCCCTTGAAGGGCAGCCAGGGGAAGTGCAACTCACTTAAAATATTTGTCTACGGCTTTGATCTCTTGCTCAATTCAGGGTTTTTATAATCACCGGGATGCCTGTAGGGACCTCTTGGAAAGTTTTTTGACACTGCACATTTACTGGGGTTGTAACTGTTGTTGGGTAACTTAGTGTGATACTACCTGTTATTGTTTTGTGTTTTGTTCAGGCTTAAGTTTTTAATTGGTTGTCTTTGTGTGTTTTGTATTTATTTTGTCAGGATAAACAAGTGATCTACCAGGTCAAACAACTTTAAGTACTAAATTATTCTTTCCACTCTATACTGTCCACTCTATACTGTCCACTCTATACTGTCCATTCTACTGTCCACTCTGTACTGTCCTTCCGATACTGTCCACTCTATACTGTCCACTCTGTACTGTCCACTCTGTACTGTCTTTCCGATACTGTCCACTCTATACTGTCCACTCTCTCCTTTATATACTGTCCACTCTCTCCTCTATACTGTCCACTCTCTCCTTTATATACTGTCCACTTTCTCCTCTACTGTCCACTCTCTCCTTTATATACTGTCCACTCTCCACTATACTGTCCACGCTATACTGTGCACTTTACTATCCAGTCTCCTCCATACTGTAAATTCTCTTCTCTATACTCTCCACTCTTCTATACTGTCACCCTTACTCCCCCTCCCTACGATTTTCCCGGCTTTCCTATACTCTTGTCCCTGCTACCCTACTCCCCCCTCCCCTCAGTACTCTCCCCTTCCCTCATTCCTCCCCCATCTTACTCTTGCTTTCCCCTCCCTACTCTCCCCCTACCCAGCTCTCCCCTTCTCCCCCCCCCTACATACTCACCCCTGCCGCCCACTGTATCGCGGGGTGTAAGCTGCTGAAGCCTGGGGATTAAATTGATAGATTTCTCTAACTCAGCATTTCCACGATGCCTTAATTTGCATAATATGTCTTTGGTTAAGTTATTTAAGCAGGTAGTTGAGCCTGGTGTCTCTCTCTTGTTGTTCACCGAGATCAGTGTAAATTAAAACTCTTAACTAGTTGTTTTGGAACTGAGAACTGATTACGCCAGGAATATATATATATATATATATATATATATATATATATATATATATATATATATATGGTTTAGAAAGACACGTAAGCAAACACTATAACATATTTATTAGAAAACGTTTCGGTCCTGGGACCTTGATCACTTCTAACATACAGAGGTAGAAAGACATTATATATATAGGCGGAGAGTGAGATGTGACGCACGTGACCTGAGGAATGTCATAAGAACATAAGAATGGAGGAACACTGTAGAAGGCCTACTGGCCCATGCGAGGCAGGTCCTTATCAAAACAACCTCTGTCTATGATGAGGACCAGTAGACGATGAAATCATGTGACTCCTGTGTTGTTGGGTTGGTGCTGCTTAAGTATCATGTATGCCAATGTTTTTGAAATTTTGTAGTTTCCAGTGTTGCGTTCTATAGTGTCGGTGACGGTGATTAGTGAGGCTTCTAGGCACCGTCGGCGTCTGAGGTCTGGTTCGGTGAGAACGAGTTGTGCCTCGTTCCAGTTCATCAAATGCCCCGTTGAGTCTCTGTGGAGGACACAGGCGTACCTTACATCGTCTCTGTTAGAGGCATTTCGATGCTCATTCAGGCGGACTGCAAGATCTCTGCCTGTCTCGCCTACATATTTCTTGGGACAGAACCCACAGGGGATCGTGTAGACGCCATGTGTACATGTGTACACGATCCCCTGTGGGTTCTGTCCCAAGAAATATGTAGGCGAGACAGGCAGAGATCTTGCAGTCCGCCTGAATGAGCATCGAAATGCCTCTAACAGAGACGATGTAAGGTACGCCTGTGTCCTCCACAGAGACTCAACGGGGCATTTGATGAACTGGAACGAGGCACAACTCGTTCTCACCGAACCAGACCTCAGACGCCGACGGTGCCTAGAAGCCTCACTAATCACCGTCACCGACACTATAGAACGCAACACTGGAAACTACAAAATTTCAAAAACATTGGCATACATGATACTTAAGCAGCACCAACCCAACAACACAGGAGTCACATGATTTCATCGTCTACTGGTCCTCATCATAGACAGAGGTTGTTTTGATAAGGACCTGCCTCGCATGGGCCAGTAGGCCTTCTACAGTGTTCCTCCATTCTTATGTTCTTATGACATTCCTCAGGTCACGTGCGTCACATCTCACTCTCCGCCTATATATATAATGTCTTTCTACCTCTGTATGTTAGAAGTGATCAAGGTCCCAGGACCGAAACGTTTTCTAATAAATATGTTATAGTGTTTGCTTACGTGTCTTTCTAAACCAACTTGTCGGTATTTATTACCAAGGTTTATACCATATATATATATATATATATATATATATATATATATATATATATATATATATATATAATTCAGATGGTATTTAATGGAATAATTTCATTTTTTGGGGGGGGGAATGTGGAAGTAAGAAGAGACTGGAAACCAGTCAGAGGTATATTAAAGGTATATCAGAGGGACTATATAGGGGAATATTTCTGAATATCTTAGTTGAAATGTATATTTTGTGCACTGCATGTACATGTGTACACGATAATATATACTTGGAAAGTACATGAGGACCTGATCCAAAATCTGTACACTGCCTTATCAACGTTGTGAACAGAGAGACATGGGAGGAAGTTCAAAATAAACCCAGTGAAAAGTGGAGGTGCGTTGGGCACTGTAAGAAAACATTGTATCAGTATTCGTGGTCTTAAGTTCAACATCTTACTAGAAGTGTAGAAGTCTTCAAGAGGATACTGGACAAATATCTCCAGCAGGCACCAGATCAGCCAGGTTGTGATGGATATGTGGGCCAGTGGGCCACCAGCAACAACAGCCTGCTTGACCAGGCAAGCATTAAACGAGCCTGGTCCAAGGCGGGGTTCCGGAAGGAGAAAAAGTTGGAAATGCACCAAAGTCATATGAAAAGTAAGGTACCCCTCTGGTGGTGATGATTATCTCCTGGCATCACCTAGGTTGATACTCAGCTCCTAGCATCACCTAGGTTGATACTCAGCTCCTAGCATCACCTAGGTTGATACTCAGCTCCTAGCATCACCTAGGAGGTTGATACTCAGCTCCTAGCATCACCTAGGAGGTTGATACTCAGCTCCAGGCATCACCGAGGAGGTTGATACTCAGCTCCTGGCACCCTAGAAGATTGATACTCAGCTTCTGGCAGCATCTCTACAGTTAAGCTGAATTGCATCACAGATTCTTGATGCCGGTGAAGGGCTCTTGATCCGAAGAATAGGAGCTACCTTCCTTTTCCACGAATCAGAGCCGTGTTTCTCCCATTCCCCCACATCTTGTATCATCCCTACGGGTTTAGCGCTTCCATCCGAAAAGTAACAGTTTCAGCTTGTGTGTGTGTGTGTGTGTGTGTGTGGAGGAGACAGTGTCAGAGTGAGTGAGAGTAAGGTATTACTTCCACGTTACACTATCAGCACAGTGTTTCTGGTGTCCCGTTATCACTATTAATATTTAAATTTTTCCTCTCAAACTGAGACCAACAACAGCAGAGTAACGCTCAGGTACTTGCTTCAAGATAAGTAGGGTCAGCAGGTACAATCAGACGTATACCGTAGCCCTGTGCGTCGAGTCAGGAGTGTTCAGAGCACCCTGGCAGACAGGGCCACAGTAACTTAGAAAAGACGCATCCTACACATTACCTTGCAGCTTCTAATGTAAGTTTTATGAAAGTCGAACATTGTGTAATTGGGACGCTTGCTGGGAAGAGTAATATAATGTCTCTGGGTGTCCTTTAATACTTCTGAAGGGTAATATTTACACCATTAGCCTTTTGGAAGATTAATTTTAATCCCGTTGAGTCCTGCTAAAGGGAGCTATCCTTAGTGGGTGTTGGAGGTGTGGGGCGCACTGTTAGTGTGTTTTGTGGGTGTCAAGAGGATAGTGGGTGTTGGAGTGTGGAGAACATGGGTAGTAGGTAGGGTGATGGTGGTGGGGAGAGTGATGGACACTGCCCCCTCCACGCCCTCTTCACACACCACCTCATTAATGCTAAAACTAACACGAAAGGTAACCTGACCTGTCCCCTGATTCTCACCTCCCTCCCCTACCTCCAGCAACCCCCACCCCTTCAGCATCTTCCCCTCTCCCTCACCCTTTCTCTCCCCACTACTGAATCCCCATCTCTCTTATCTTCCCCTCCCCACCTCCACAGAGTCCTGCCACGAGCATGACATCCTGAGGGATCTTGCTTACACTCCCACTTCCCCCAAATTAGGCATCTCTCTCCTGCACACCAAAAGATCTTCTGGTTTATTTCTCTCTCTCTCTCTCTGTCTCTCTCTCTCTCTCTCTCTCTCTCTCTCTCTCTCTCTCTCTCTCTCTCTCTCTCTCTCTCTCTCTTTTACACAGGGTTTGACAAGGTTAAGGATCCCTAGTTTTATTGGCAAGCTATTTACAGGTTAATGATTCCTAACTTTATTGACAAGCTAAGAGCTGTTACCTACATCAGCTCATTTGAAAGCATTTTTATTGTTATGAGTCTCTCTCTCTCTCTCTCTCTCTCTCTCTCTCTCTCTCTCTCTCTCTCTCTCTCTCTCTCTCTCTCTTCATGCAAAATACTTTGTACCGTTTAACCAAGCCTCTTGCATTCTGATCTTCGCATATTTCATCTTTAGCCCATCCTGCCCTGCAGCGCTGTATGGCCCTTGTGGGTTTAGCGCTTAGTTATGATTGTGATGATGATGATGATAATCGTATAGAGTAATTTCGTTGTGTATATTTGTACGGAGTCAAGGCAGTAATCTCCTAGGTACAGATTATGATGCATCTTTCTCGCCTGTGTTTCAGAGAGCACAAGTCTGAGGTGCTCTTGAGAACACACACACTTCCTCACTTCCTCTTTCTTACCTGATTTTCTTGTTCTTCTAAATCTTTCCAGCCTTCCCTATTACATTATCATTTCTCTTCGCACCGTATTCAGCATAATCCTTTTTTTTTTTCCTCTCCTTCCCTTTCTTCCTTCGTGTTTCCTTTCTTTCTCTTGAACCTTTCTTTGGTATCTTCTCCCTCCGTCCCTTCTGTTTTTAGTGTCTTCACCCTCATGTTTTTCCTTAGGCTCGTCTCCCTTCTTTCTCTAGTCTTGACTGGCTGGTCTCCCTACCTTCTCCAGGGTGGGTTATCAGTAGCAGAGAGAGAGAGAGAGAGAGAGAGAGAGAGAGAGAGAGAGAGAGAGAGAGAGAGAGTGAGTACCTGGGTGGTACTTGCTGATAACTTCCATATAAACCTGAACTTCCTGGTTTATGTTCCTCTCAGGTACTTCCTCTTTTCTTATCTCTCCTACTTGTTCCATATCTGTCTCACCCTCCTTCCTTTCTCCTTGTCTCTCCCTCTCTTTTCCCTCATTCATCTCCCTCATTCTGTATTTATTGTTCACTACCTCTTGCTTATCCCTCCCCCTCTCATGTTTATTAGTTACACATCTCTCTCTCTCTCTCTCCGCATCCCATATTGCTTCCTTCCTTTTTTTACTCCATCCTATATTCACTACTCCTTTCTCTCCATCGTTCCCTACCTTAATCATCATTCCCTTCCTCTCCTCCCATAGTCATTTCACCCTTCCTCCTTCCCTCTTGTTCCTACCGTCCCATATTAGTTTTCTCCGCCAATTTTTTTCTTCCCCTTCCATATTCTTTCCTCCCTTTTTTCCTCCATTCCCATTTTTATTGTTCCCTCCCTTCCTCTCTCCTCACATTCCATATTCATTGTTTCCTCCCTTCCTCCTTTTCCTCCCTTCCCATATTCATTGTTCCCATTCCCCATCACTCCCTGTTCGTCCTCCCATCCCATACTCATTGTTCCCTCCCACCCTGTACATCCTCCCATCCCATATTGGCGCCTCCCTTCCCCTTGTCTGCATCCAGTGTGAAGATGGCAGACACTCTCACTGGGGGAGTCCGTCATTTCCCGGCGCCTCACGTCCAGCCAGATGGAAGTGACAGAGAAGGACTTGTTCTGCTTGCTTTTTTTTCTTGTTTGTTTGTCCCATCCAAACATCCATATGACTTTCGTTACGTGTTTTATCGTTTCGATTTTTCAAAAAGAACGTGTACACCATTGTGTTTTGGAGTCGTGTTGTATTTAGGTTTGGATTCACATATAGAATTCGTCTGCATTACCTTTCCCAGAACGTCTCTGTCTCTGTCTCTGTCTGTCTGTCTGTCTGTCTGTCTGTCTGTCTCTCTCTCTCTCTCTCTCTCTCTCTCTCTCTCTCTCTCTCTCTCTCTCTCTCTCTCTCTCTCTCTCTCTCTCTCTCTCTCTCTCTCTCTCTCATACACGGAGGACTGGAAACTGGGAGGACTAAGATGATGCAGGTGGTAATGGTAAACTTCGTGCCAACATGTTGAGGATGCATCCAGAGAAAGGGGTGAACCAGCTAGATTCCATCTACTATTCACCCTATAGAAATCTGATAATTTAGAAAATATATAAGAGGTCCCTGGATGCTAGTTACTATACAGTAATGAGTTTCAAATTACTTTTTGATTAATACTATTATCTGTGTTCTATATGTCAGAAAACTGAGTATCAGTATTCGTATTTTCCCGTTATACCACTTGACTTGATTTTATACGTTGTCACTCCATGATCACATTTCTCCAAAGCCTTCGCAAAATCCGTGTAGACTACATCTACATTTTGATTATCTTCAAAGCAGTGATAATCTGGTTGATCAAGCCCTGATCTACCAAGAGGCTTGGTCAAGGACTGGGTCGCGGGGGCGTTGACCCCCGGAACACACTCCAAATAGACTTAAGGTAGACTTCTGTCGTAATGATTCGGCAACTGTGGGCCAAACAAGATCTTCCCACTCTAAATTCGTGTTAGACTGGATTGCACAGACCTGAGGCTCTTGTCCACTTAAATATCTCGGCAGCAAACGCTCCTTTGGCAATTCTATGATTAACGTCAAGGAATCTCAACAGAGTCATGGAACTTATGTCAGTCCTTGAGTACGGAGCACCGGTGTGGAACCCACACCCTTGATCAAGCATGTCAGAACACTGGAAAAAGTGCAGAAAGTTTCAACAGTCTCTCTCTCTCTCTCTCTCTCTCTCTCTCTCTCTCACCCGGCCACCCAGTCTACGGTCAAACTTTTCATTGTAGCTGATAATGGAACCAGTCATTTGGCAATCGACTGAATGAAGGAGGACAGGGAGTTTGTGGAGATGGATGGAAAGGAGGGGAGGGGAAAAGGGGAGTGGGTGGGGAGGAATGGAAGGGAGGGGGTGGAGAGGGATGGAAGGAAATGAGGGGATGGAGAGGGAAGGAGCAATTTCCCTACTTGCTGTCTGTCACACTTTGCATACCAAATTAATCTGCCTTTAAGACTTCCTGACTCCATCAACGCTGGCCAGTAACTTGATAGCCTTGATAATTAACATATTTCATCTTCCCCTTAAAACCCAAGTTGATAATTGTGAAAACACGAGACAGTGGTGAAGGTCTGGTCATGGAGAGAGAGTGGTGAAGGTCTGGTCATGGAGAGAGAGTGGTGAAGGTCTGGTCATGGAGAGAGAGTGGTGAAGGTCTGGTCATGGAGAGAGAGTGGTGAAGGCCTGGTCATGGAGAGAGAGTGGTGAAGGTCTGGTCATGGAGAGAGAGTGGTGAAGGTCTGGTCATGGAGAGATAGTGGTGAAGGTCTGGTCATGGAGACAGTGGTGAAGGTCTGGTCATGGAGAAACAGTGGTGAAGGTCTGGTCATGGAGAAACAGTGGTGAAGGTCTGGTCATGGAGAGACAGTGTTCGTGAAAGTCTGGTCATGGAGAGACAGTGGGGAAGGTCTGGTCACCCCGGACCTGCCAGAATGTACTGCCTGCCGAAGACTTACAAGCCAAGCATTCCATTGAGGCCCATCTCTGGAATAGGTAGCCCTCTCTCCCTATTACCAACTCTTAGGGATTCTGCTAAAACATTTACCTGAACTCTTGTGCACAGTCAATTGAACACATCTTAAACACCTGGTGATCTCAATCGCATCCGCAACATTAATGGGAGAAGCAAGAAACTCTCCAGCTTAGACATGGGATCTATATTTACCAAGGTACCTATAGCACAAGCTAGTGATCTCCTGCCCCGGGAAATTGACGACTCTCTTGACCTTCTTGTTCCAGCCAGCGATTACATAAAGCTTGTTGACTTCTGTGGTTGGTTTCACGTTTCTCTTTTGAAAATTATCCTTTTCAACAGATTTTTGGAGTTCTCGTGGATTCTCCACTTAGTGCTGTACTTGTGAACCTATACATGGAACATCTCGAAGACGACCCGTTTTCATCTCTTATTCAAGTAGTCACCTGGCTCTTATATTGACAACATAGTAATCATAACTAGATTCTTCAGCGTTCCTGCTCTCCAACACAAGCTCAACCAGGTCGAGCCCTCAGTCCACTTTATCCTTGATTTTTTTTATTTTTGCAAAGCGCATCACGAGCTTGGTTTTAAAGTATACCGAAAACTGACCAACCAACATGAATTTCTCCACTTCTACTTTCACCACGATGTCAAAACTAAACGAGGCGTAATCATAGGCTTCTTCCTTCGTTCCCTCTGTATCTGTAGTAGTGAATTCCTAGAGGAAGAATGCTCTGTCATCAAAGAGGTATGTTCTAAGTTCCACTATCCTCGTGAATTCATCAGAGATTGCAGACGTCGTGCACATAGCATCTTCAACACACCCAGACATGATACTACCGAGAGAAGAGAGAAGATACATTGTCCTTCCGAACAACTCCATTGCCAATCACGTCTCCATCATTCTTTCCAGTACTGAATTCCAAGTATCTACCACTACAAAGACGTCACCGGTAAGAGACAATACCAGGTTCAGTCTTCTGCAGAAATATGCATAATACCTTGCTACGATTGTAGCGTAGGTGAAAAATTCCGAGACCTCTAAACGTATTTCGGAACACCAATACGCCTGCAGAATGGACGACTTGAACGTTGGTGTTTTAGATCGGGATGCCCATAACTATTTAATTAACTACAGAGACGCGCGGCTCTTGTCACCAAGGAAGAAGACACCGGATCTTTGAATTATCACTCATCTGCACATCCAACAGTTTCAAAACCAGGACAAGGGTTTCTTCAACATAGTTGAACCTCTTGCTAGGAAACTTCTTCACCGTTATCCTACATAGCAACAGGTGGAACTGTATTGGAGGAACATAGCATCAGGCCTACTGGCCCATGATGGACGAGACTTTCTCACTCCAGCATCTTCTTAGCCGTCAACTTCAACATTACTCACCAGTGTTCACGTCGCCACACTCCCTGTATATACGTACGTACTTGATAAAGGCTACTGGGTGAGGCAAAACGTTATTAATAGAGGATCACATTATACTGTATTTGTGTCTTCCAAAAGGAGAATGTGTTGTATGGAGGAGGAATTACAGGGACTAAACACGTAGGAATGAAGCTGTGTGAAGCTCTTGATCCGAAGTATTGGAGCTAACCCCCCCCCCTTCCTCAGATGAGACCTGACTGCCTCCGCTTCCCTGGGAGCTGTATGACCCTTACGGGTTTATCGCTTCTCCTTCAGTATATAATAATGTATTCGGATATTCTCGCAGCGCGACAAGCGTACACATTTGCACACTTCTTCTTGGGCTTGCTGGCACACAGCACTGCCAGATGTGTTGCGTATTTTTAAATGTTACGCATGTTTAAATGTTTGTAGGTAAAATAGTGATTTTTCTCAGCAAGGAACGTTCAGATACTGACGCTGGGAATCACGTTAACGAAATGAGCGATACTATCTGAGGCTTATGTTTACCTTCCCTCTCCCTTCCTCCCCCCTCTCCCCCCCTCTCTCCCTTTCTCTCTCTCTCCCTCTTTCTCCAATTCGAGTCATATCCTCCCATACATCAGGGAGATCCATCCTTTTTCTGGGTTCTACTCTCCCTCTTTTTTTTTTTTTCGTTATACCCCTATTCTTCCTCCTTCCCTAGTTGCCCCCCCCCCCACTTTTCTTACTCTTCCACCAGTCCGCTACTTTCCTTACCCTACTCTTTCTCGCTGCTTTCCTGTCTCTACCCTTAAACCTTTACTTGTTCTCCCTGGCCTATTTTATTCTGCTCCCTTGCCCCATTTCCTTCCCTCCCTTGCTCTTGTCTCCTCCTTTGCCCTTTTTCATTTCGTCTCTTGCCCCTGCCACACCTCTCTTGCCACCCCTCTCACCCGCCCACTCTCCTTCCAACCCTCTCACCCGCCCACTCTCCTGCCACCCCTCTCACCCGCCCACTCTCCTTCCAACCCTCTCACCCGCCCACTCTCCTTCCAACCCTCTCACCCGCCCACTCTCCTGCCACCCCTCTCACCCGCCCACTCTCCTTCCAACCCTCTCACCCGCCCACTCTCCTTCCAACCCTCTCACCCGCCCACTCACCACACACCCCTCACACCCGCCCACTCCTGCCACCCCTCTCACCCGCCCACTCTCCTTCCATCCCTCTCACCCGCCCACTCTCCTGCCACCCCTCTCACCCGCCCACTCTCCTTCCACCCCTCTCACCCGCCCACTCTCCTGCCACCCCTCTCACCCGCCCACTCCTGCCACCCCTCTCACCCGCCCACTCTCCACCCCTCACCCGCCCACTCTCCTGCCACCCCTCTCACCCGCCCACTCTCCTGCCACCCCTCTCACCCGCCCACTCTCCTGCCACCCCTCTCACCCGCCCACTCTCCTTCCACCCCTCTCACCCGCCCACTCTCCTCTCACCCGCCCACTCTCCTCTCACCCGCCCACTCTCCTTCCACCCCTCTCACCCGCCCACTCTCCTGCCACCTCTCTCACCCGCCCACTCTCCTGCCACCCCTCTCACCCGCCCACTCTCCTTCCACCCCTCTCACCCGCCCACTCTCCTTCCACCCCTCTCACCCGCCCACTCTCCTGCCACCCCTCTCACCCGCCCACTCTCCTGCCACCCCTCTCACCCGCCCACTCTCCTGCCACCCCTCTCACCCGCCCACTCTCCTCTCACCCCTCTCACCACCTACTCTCCCAGCAATGACCAGCATCATTTTTAATAGACAAACGAGCGTTAATCTTACAACTGGTGGATGTGTGTATGTACCGTGTACCCCGCACAGTGTAAACCGCACCGTATACCCCGCTCGGTGTACCCCGCTCAGTGTACCCCGCTCAGTGTACCCCGCACGGTGTACCCCGCACGGTGTACCACACACGATGTACCCCCGCACAGTGTAACGTTAGGTGCAGTCGCTATTTTGTGTTGCTAGAAGTCGAGACTCAGCTCTTGGTCCCAGGCCTCTTAGGCCACGTCGACTGGTGTTACTGGTTTATGGCATCTCAATGGGGTCTTATCATATCTGCCCTTGAAAGTGTGTATAGTGTTTACCCCCTCCACTTCCTATGTGTGTGTCTGTGTGTGTGTGTCTGTGTGTGTGTCTGTGTGTGTGTCTGTGTGTGTGTCTGTGTGTGTGTGTGTGTGTCTGTGTGTGTGTGTGTGTGTGTGTGTGTGTGTGTGCGCGCGCGCGTAAGCATCTTTCCAGTGTATAATTGTAAGCTATATTTAAATTTAGCAACAGATATATATATAAAATTCCCTTAACTTCTGGTGATGGACCAGGTTGCGGGGGCGCTGACCCCTCGGAATACCTTCCAGGTTTACGGTGACACTCTTGAAGCACATGCTATACAACTCTGCCTAATAAATGACTTTAGAGGTTAATATTTAATAGATTATTAATGGGACTTTCACTCATTTCTGTTATTTTTCCACACCAAATTGTCTTACATATTTATTAACATTCGCTTAATTTAATATTTTTTTGAAGGTGAGATTAAGTAATTACTCAACACTTTCGGTTTATCAAGAAGATCTACACTGAGAGTTATATATCTTTAGTGTATATACTCTGAGAGTTTGATCCCTTTTTAAAGATTCAAGTATTCTTGACTGGTAGTGAACAAGTAACATTCAGCCTTAATGGCCTTCGTGTAGTTGTTAGGCTTTAAACCTAATTAATCAGTCAGATTATCTGCAAACATGTTTATTGAGGGGAAGACCATGACCATCATCTGTCAGAGTTGACGGCGGTGACTAACCCAGAGATTCCCTCACCACTTCCACTGTCTCTCTGTGTTGTAATCACCACTGTATTCCACTGTTGAAGTCTCCTGTGTAGGCGATACGTTTCCTCAACAAGTCTAAATACCCTCCCCACCCCTCAAGGGAGGTTCCTTGACGCTGGTGAGAGGCTCTTGATCTAGTTAATTGGATCTGTGCTCCACTTCCCTGAATTAAACTTGAGTACCTTCCATTCCCCCCTCCCACACAGGCGCTGTATAATCCCTACGGGTTTAGCGTTCTCCTATGAGGACACTAAAAATAAAGCTACGCAGGTATTGAACTCTACTTGTTCACTTGTCTGTATTGTGTCCCATTTTAATATATCTTTTATCTGGGATGATGGAGATTGCGTCATAAAAAGTCCATCTCTGCTGTGTATGGGATAGGTCATCCTCAGAGATGGTAATTCCCAAGTGATAGTAACTGCCAAGTGATAGTAACTCCAGCTCTGCTGGAAGGAAACCTTTGAAGCTGCCATATCTGATGAACCTTAAACTGGAATATTTGACGATATCCTCATTGCCCTTTTGAAGTCTCCCAGCTCAGACTGACACTACTGAAGTCTCCCAGCTCAGGCTGACACTACTGAAGTCTCCCAGCTCAGACTGACACTACTGAAGTCTCCCAGCTCAGACTGACACTACTGAAGTCTCCCAGCTCAGACTGACACTACTGAAGTCTCCCAGCTCAGACTGACACTACTGAAGTCTCCCAGCTCAGACTGACACTACTGAAGTCTCCCAGCTCAGACTGACACTACTGAAGTCTCCCAGCTCAGACTGACACTACTGAAGTCTCCCAGCTCAGACTGACACTACTGAAGTCTCCCAGCTCAGACTGACACTACTGAAGTCTCCCAGCTCAGACTGACACTACTGAAGTCTCCCAGCTCAGACTGACACTACTGAAGTCTCCCAGCTCAGACTGACACTACTGAAGTCTCCCAGCTCAGACTGACACTACTGAAGTCTCCCAGCTCAGACTGACACTACTGAAGTCTCCCAGCTCAGGCTGACACTACTGAAGTCTCCCAGCTCAGGCTGACACTACTGAAGTCTCCCAGCTCAGGCTGACACTACTGAAGTCTCCCAGCTCAGACTGACACTACTGAAGTCTCCCAGCTCAGACTGACACTACTGAAGTCTCCCAGCTCAGACTGACACTACTGAAGTCTCCCAGCTCAGACTGACACTACTGAAGTCTCCCAGCTCAGACTGACACTACTGAAGTCTCCCAGCTCAGGCTGACACTACTGAAGTCTCCCAGCTCAGACTGACACTGAAGTCTCCCAGCTCAGGCTGACACTACTGAAGTCTCCCAGCTCAGGCTGACACTACTGAAGTCTCCCAGCTCAGACTGACACTACTGAAGTCTCCCAGCTCAGACTGACACTACTGAAGTCTCCCAGCTCAGACTGACACTACTGAAGTCTCCCAGCTCAGACTGACACTACTGAAGTCTCCCAGCTCAGACTGACACTACTGAAGTCTCCCAGCTCAGACTGACACTACTGAAGTCTCCCAGCTCAGACTGACACTACTGAAGTCTCCCAGCTCAGACTGACACTACTGAAGTCTCCCAGCTCAGACTGACACTACTGAAGTCTCCCAGCTCAGACTGACACTACTGAAGTCTCCCAGCTCAGACTGACACTACTGAAGTCTCCCAGCTCAGACTGACACTACTGAAGTCTCCCAGCTCAGGCTGACACTACTGAAGTCTCCCAGCTCAGGCTGACACTACTGAAGTCTCCCAGCTCAGGCTGACACTACTGAAGTCTCCCAGCTCAGACTGACACTACTGAAGTCTCCCAGCTCAGACTGACACTACTGAAGTCTCCCAGCTCAGACTGACACTACTGAAGTCTCCCAGCTCAGGCTGACACTACTGAAGTCTCCCAGCTCAGGCTGACACTACTGAAGTCTCCCAGCTCAGGCTGACACTACTGAAGTCTCCCAGCTCAGGCTGACACTACTGAAGTCTCCCAGCTCAGGCTGACACTACTGAAGTCTCCCAGCTCAGGCTGACACTACTGAAGTCTCCCAGCTCAGGCTGACACTACTGAAGTCTCCCAGCTCAGACTGACACTACTGAAGTCTCCCAGCTCAGACTGACACTACTGAAGTCTCCCAGCTCAGGCTGACACTACTGAAGTCTCCCAGCTCAGACTGACACTACTGAAGTCTCCCAGCTCAGACTGACACTACTGAAGTCTCCCAGCTCAGACTGACACTACTGAAGTCTCCCAGCTCAGACTGACACTACTGAAGTCTCCCAGCTCAGGCTGACACTACTGAAGTCTCCCAGCTCACGCTGACACTACTGAAGTCTCCCAGCTCAGACTGACACTACTGAAGTCTCCCAGCTCAGACTGACACTACTGAAGTCTCCCAGCTCAGACTGACACTACTGAAGTCTCCCAGCTCAGACTGACACTACTGAAGTCTCCCAGCTCAGACTGACACTACTGAAGTCTCCCAGCTCAGACTGACACTACTGAAGTCTCCCAGCTCAGGCTGACACTACTGAAGTCTCCCAGCTCAGGCTGACAGATTTCCACACTATATAAGCCATCCTGTGTGCTGGACTGCGACAGTGAGACACAGCTGCTAACTTTAGTTTCCACTGTAGCTATCAAGTCTAATATGGCAGCAACACATTGCGGGTGTGTCAGATTTTGCTAAATTTAAAGAGAACGTCTCTAAGTCTTCCTTTGTTTTCGCCTTTCTTCTTTCACACTCCTCCTCGTTGCCTTTTCAATTTTCCTTTAGTTTTTCCCTTATTTTTTCCTATCTAGCCTTTTTCACTTTTCCGATGACTCTCCGCTTCTTCCTCATTCCCTATTATTTCCTATCACTTCTTCATTCCCTCTTGCCCTTCGTCCTATCACCCCTTCCTCCTCCTCATTCCCCTTCCCTCCCTCTCCCTTCCACTTCCCTCCCTTCCCCCTTTCCCTGGATAAGATCTGGGGTGTGGGTCCGTGATTGTGTATTTGTCACCCTTGAATTGTGTCGGGGACGAGAAATTAAGAACAAATACGTCGTGTATGGTCGGTGGTGGGGAGGGGGAGAGGGAGGGGATGGGGGAGGGAGAGAAGGGGAGGGAAAATGAAGGAGGAAATAGATGTTGAGGGGGCGGGGGATAAAGGGAGGAGAGGACAAGAGAGTTGAGAAGAAAGAAGTGGGGGGAGGGGAGGAGATGGAAGTAGTGGGATGGACTTAAGGAGATGGAGCCTCCATCATCATCCTCCATTAGCTGCTCCCTCCCTCTACATTTCTACCTCTCCTCTATCTCCCTTCGTATCATCCTTCCCTCCTCCATTTCCAACCCTCTTATTTCCCAATACTCAATACTCAGTTTCCTCAGCACCAGCTGTCCGTCTCCTCTAGCTCTCTTCTATCTTCCCTCTTTCCATCCTCAATTTTTCATCCTTCCCTCCTTCATTTCCAACCCTCTTATTTTCCCATACTCAATTTCCCAGCTCCATCCTGCCCTCCTTCCGTCCCCCCTCCCTCCTTCCCTCTCCCTCCTTCCCTCCCTCAGATTAAAGCACCCATCTTGACAATTTATTTTTCTTGCGTCAAATAATCGGCCGAGGTCTCCATCTCGAGTCAATATTTTGTCAGTGTATCGTGGTGGAGCAGAGGGATGAGATGGAAGATTATGAAGATGGAATGTGGCCGTATCTGCGTCAGGTAAGGAGATGGAGGAGATAGGGGACGATGGAGGGGCGGAGAAGTATCTTAGAAGGATGGGAAGTGTAACTTAATTACAGAGTGGGCCTTTTAATTACCTTTATGGTTAATGTAATCTCCCTTGTTTATACTAATTCTAGTTTCCCCCATTAGCATTCTAGTACGTAATATTAGTTATCTTTTCTGGTTACCCCTGTTAATGACCTCTTGTTCCACCAAGTGCTGTGTCATCCAGGCTGTGATGGATATGTGGGCCAGCGAGCCGCCAGCAGCAAAAGCTTAGTTGACCAGGCAAGCCAGGCTCCTCGAGTAGAAAAACTCTCGGAAACTCATCAGAGGTAAAGGTATATCAGAGGTGTGTTATCCCCGATGGTATCAAGGCCTTGCAATGTATTGCACCTAAGGTATCCTATTACCTACTTAGGGAGGCAGTGATATCACACGGGGTTACCTGGAGTTTACCTGGAGAGAGTTCCGGGGGTCAACGCCCCGGTTAGGTTGCATTTGATAAATTAAACACATGTGCAACACTTGGGCGTCTTTATTGTAGAACCTTTCGCCACACAGTGGCTTCATCAGTCCAGTACAAAGAAGAATGGTGAAGATCAGGAGGAGTTTGAGGCAATCAGTCCCTTAGCCTAGAGTCGATTACATGGACTAAGTCTAGACAAGAGCTGTTGTAATCGACTCCAGGCTGAGGGACTTTTTACCCTAAACTACTTCTGAGCGTCACCATTCTTATTTGTATTGGACTGAAGAAGCCATTGTGTGGCGAAACGTTCCCACAATGAAGATACCCAAGTGTCGCACATGTGTCTAATTTATCAACTTGTTGGTTCTCTTAACTAGTTATCTACACGGGCTGCCTTAACCACCACCGTCTGTCTTCTCGACACAAGGTAACTCTTCATTTTATTACGTCACGAATTTACCACAGGTGTGTCAGTAATTTGTTCCCGCAGTCCGCTATTCCTGCTGCAGCTGTGATCCAGTTGTTTTAGCTTCCTCTTGTTAGTCATCGCAGCTAACTTTGTTCTTTAATCTCTCCGGCAAACGTTGTTAGACAGCCATTCTAGCTATTATTCTCATTCAGTCATTGTAGCTAACTTCATTAGCCTATCATTCCAGCTAACTTTTAGTCAATCATTCCCCGTAGTATTGTTAGAAAGTCATTCCTCTTCTCTTGTCAGTCAAGTCTCTCAGTAAAGAATTCTTAAACATTTACTGGAATGTTTCTTTAGCAGATGTTTTCTTTTAAGTGAGCTGAAGACACAAAAGTGTCGCAGTTTATGCTGTGGTATTTTATTTTTGGTGTATTGAATTTACGTGATATTTCATTTATGATGCATTAAGTCTGTGTAGTATTTAATTTGTGATGTATTAAATTTATGATGTATTTAACTGTGGTATTTAATTTATTATGTGGTATTTAGTGGTTGACGGTGTGAGTGGGTCTGGTGACCAGAAGCTCCGCTAAGCTGGTTATGAACAAGACCCGAGTCAGTTGAACATTTTTCCATTTCTGCTGACAGAGAGAACAACAGCACCACCAAACATTTATTTCACTTCCTGAGGTAGAGTTTGCACCCACGCACGTACCCAAGTACGTCAGTACTCAAACGTACGCACCCACGCAGTCTGCCTACCTGGATGTTCTGAGGGTCAATGCCCCCGCGGCCCGGTCTTCGACCAGCCTCCCGATGGCTGAGGGAGGACCACATGCAGTCCAACACAATCTCACGTCACACAAACCTCCCACAAAGTAGCAACACGTTCGTAATTGGGGAAAACTTTTAGAGTACACAAGTTCAAGTCTTGTGGCGCTGCAACAACTGTGCCGTCTCCAACTTTTCTTGCAGGTCCTGGAACGTTTATTGTAGTGCTTGCAACATTTCTTGTAGTTCCTGGAACGTTTGTTGTTTCTGGAACGTTTATTGTAGTGCCTGACACATCTCTTGTAGTTCCTGGAACGTTTGTTGTAGTTTCTGGAACGTTTGTTCTTGGAACGTTTGTTGTAATGCCTGCAACGTTTGTTGTAGTTCCTGGAACGTTTGTTATAGTTCCTGGAGCTGTTGTAGTCTCCATCTCTTCCCCGTCCCCCCCACCTCTCTCTCACTCTCTGTGGTAGTCGTTCCTTTGCCCCCACTGTTTTGTAATTCCCAGGTGTTGTGTGTGTTGTCCATCGTGTTGTTCTCTAGGTTGTCGTGACGCTGGTGTCGTCACACGGGTAGGCTGAAAAGGGTCTCCCCATGTGAGTAATCCAGTATTGCATTTCTCTCTCTCTCTCTCTCACACACACACACACACACACACACACACACACACACACACACACACACACACACACACACAGGGGCCAGGAGCTGAGTATCGACCCCTGCAACCACAATTAGGTGAGTACACACACACACACAGGTATGATAAATCTCTTGGAGCAGGTTTACATCTCTGTCTATGTCTCATATCAGACATAGACAGAGATGTTAACCATAGCACTGTATCATCCTTTGCAGACGATACTAGGATCTGCATGAGTGTGTCATCCATTGAGGACACCGCAAAACTCCAAGATCTAAACCAAGTTTACCAATGGGCAACGGAGAACAATATGATGTTCAGTGAAGGCAAATTCCAACTACTCCGTTAGGGAAAACTGGAGGAAATAATAACTAGGACTGAGTGTACTACAAAAAGTAATGTGAAGGACCTGGGTGTGGTAATGTTCGAAGACCTCACCTTCAAGGACCACAACAATGCCACTACCACATCTGCGAGGAAACTGATAGGATGGATAATGAGAACATTCAAGACAAGAGATGCTAAGCCAATGATGATCCTTTTTAAATTACTTGTTCTCTCTAGACTGGAATATTGCTGTACATTAACATCCCCATTCAAGGTAGGTGAAACTGCAGATCTAGAGAATGTACAGAGAACCTGTACTGCACATATAAGTTCCATTAAACACCTTAACTACTGGGAGCGCCTGGAAGCACTTGACTTGTGTTGCAAAAAACGCGATTCTAAAAGCTTAGAGATCTCCAGTGAATACTAGAAAGGACTGCCCTTCTAGCATCCAGCCTGTTACTGGGTTTTCGTAACAAGTAGTCAGTATCCTTGTCCAATTATCCATTAAAATTCAGTATGGTTCAATAGTGCTTTAGGATTACAACTGGTAGGCTACTAACTAGAGAAATTAAAATTTAATAAATTTATTAAGTCTAGAGGTATATTATCAAAGTAAATTAAATCACAGCAATCAAAATAAAATCAATCTCTCGAGTTCAATATTATTGTGCTGAAAGCACATATCACATTTATAATTCTTAAGCACCGTCTGGTACATTAACATTTAATAAGATATTACAAATATGTACAAGTGTGTGTATGCGTGTAAGTGCTCTTAAGTAGTTAGCTATGTCTCAAGACTCGAATAAGACTTAAACCAGTGACTGACAAAGTCCTCAAATAAACTAACTTCTTGACCGACTGGCAACCCGAACAGTCTGCTTGAACAACAAAGAATGCTAAGCCCAATAACAATGCAATATGCGACTGCGACACAATCAGGATCAAGGAGATAATATAACGACACTAAGTAGGGACCATCAGCAGATCCTCCACAAAAGTTACAAAACTCCCATAATACTGAATCTACGTTCAGCATAGGAAAAACGCGACTGTGACAATACACAGAAACCAGTACAAAATTAGGTCAGAAGCTATAGCTAAGGACCTGAGATACTCAGTGTCTATGTGACACACAACCTCAGTACAACGTCGAAAATCACTAAGTCTTTACAATGTTCTGTGAACAAAGTTCTACAGAACTAACAAGAATAATGAGACAGACAATCTGTCCAACCAGCAAGCGAGTCTAGAGCAGACTGAAAACTTCACGAGAGGTGAGGACACCCCCCCTCGATCACGTGATAGCTACGTGGACAACTGCAGCTCAGAAGCCGGCAGTATAACGAGCGACAAGCGATAATTACAGTAGTTTGACAATCAAGACTAACTGAGCACATTTTATATACATCCTAACAATATAAGCTACGTCAAATAACAATATAAGGCAATACATTTGCGATTTAGCTATTATCGCAAATATAAGCAATATAAAATTAAATGAAAAGGTAATATACATTATATATATACATAATAATCATTGTAACCCATTCAGGGGTTGCAACAACTTGTACTCACTGGAGCGCAAGCGAGAGAGGTATATCATAATCTACACCTGGAAGATTCTGGAGGGACTGGTCCCTAATCTACAGACAGAAATCACTCCATATGAAAGCAAAAGACTTGGCAGGTGGTGCAACATACCCCAGTGAAAAGTAGGGGCGTCACTGGTACACTAAGAGAAAACATAATAAGTGTCCCGGGCCCGAGACTGTTCAACAGCCTCCCACCAGCAATAAGGGGCATTACCGGTAGACCCCTGGTTGTTTTCAAGAGGGAGCTGGACAGATACCTAAAGTCGGTGCCGAATCAACCGGGCTGTGATTCGTACTTTGGATTGCGTGTGGCCAGCAGTATCAGCCTCATTGATCAGGTCCTGATTCACTGAGAGGCCTGGTTGTGGACCGGGCCGCTGGGGCGTTGATCCCCGGAATGCCCTCCAGGTAGACTTCAGGTAGGTAGGTAGGTAGGGAGAGAATGGACCTAGTAGCGATCATCGGAAAGGCAGGGCCAGGAGCTGTGAAATGACCCCTGCAATCAGAAATAGGTGAGTACACACACAAGTTCTATTCTCTCACTCTTTCGTGTAACTGAATTTTTTCAGAAGATGGTTTTCGGAGTCAACACCCTGGCGGCCCGATCCCAAACTAGCCCTTCCTGGTGAATGGCCTGATCAGCCAGACTATTGGTGCTAGTCACACGCAATCCAATGAATTCACCACAGCCAATCACAGCTGATCAAGAATCGACTTTAACTTACCAACTGATCAGCGTTCCCCCGTCGTTGCTTCTCGTTTTTTTAGTTCCTCGTATTACCAGGGCGTCGACCAGTTGAACACACTCCATAGTAATGTCGGTCGTTCATGTCGTGATGGTGGTCGTGCGGGTCGTGTCGTGCAGCAGGTGCTGAGTGACAGTCGCGGCGACAAGATCTTGTCGCTGTCTCGCTCAACAAGATGAATCCCAAACTCTTTTTTGGCCCTCCGGTTTTTTCATTAATTCCCAGCACAGCATTACCCTGGTCGACTGACACATCCAGCCAAGTGGGACGCTGTTCCCCGTGATTAAATTCCTGGATACAACTGTATCATTCAACCTCACATTGTTCTCTTTAGGGAAAAAAAAAAAACGTATCTGGTGGTATTTCAGATGAATTGCCATTGTTTTTCACGGTTGTGCACGACTAAGTAATGGTAATATATTTGGATTACGTTTGCCTTAAGTACGGGATCAGCCAGGCTGTGATGGATATGTGGGCCAGCGGGCCGCCAGCAGCATCAACCTGGTTTACCTAGCAAGCACCAGACAAGCCTGACAGAGTAGAAAAACTCCTGAAAACCGTCAAAGGTATAATGGTATAGATGGATAAACTCTGTACTAGTTCCTATACCTTCAGTTACACCTGTACTGGAACAGATAAATTTACCAATGTCTGTATTTTACATTTACTTTATCTGTGCTCATAACTCTATCTGGTCCCTAATCTTTATTTATTGTATCTGAATAAGGAAGCTTAGATTTTGCCGTCGAAGCGGTTAGTTATTTTTTTTATCATATATCCATCCTGTGGACAGTAGCGCAAATGCATGTGAGTACACAGAAAGCTTTGAAACTAGGAGCTAAAAGGGGTGTTTACAGAGTTATAGTTTTATTTGTGATAAGGAAATTTAGAATATTTTATATGACTCTTCAGCTACAAATACGCGTGCAGCAGTGAGTGGGAGATTGGTCTGGAGACCAGTGTTGGAGACTCCAGTGTGGAGGGCAGCCAGGCAGACCTTCCCTCCGAAGATACACGAGGTATCTTGACAGCAGTGATGGTGCGTCAAGATCTACATATTAACCTTTTTAAAAGTGTCTGACTCGTGGTGGAGAAGGGGACTAGCTGGATAAAGGACCCTGGGACCCAGGACCCTTGGACTCCTAGAGCCCATTACCCATCCTGGCGCCCGGGATCCTGTCCTCCAGGACCGTGGGACCCCTGGAGTCCAGGACCCTGGGGATCCCTGGTGCCCAGGACCCTGGGGATCCTTGGTGCCCAGGGCCCTGGAGATCCCTGGTGCCCAGGACCCTGGGGATCCCTGGTGCCCAGGGCCCTGGAGATCCCTGGTGCCCAGGACCCTTGGGAGCCCTGGTGCCCAGGGCCCTGGGGATCCCTGGTGCCCAGGACCCTGGGACCCCTGGAGCACTGGTGCCCTGGGACCATAGCCATGGCCAGTCTCATCACACATGTAATGGAGAAAGTGCGCTCCTGGGCGTTCAAGAAATGAGCCTTAACGCTTTTAAGTAACGACAAGAATGTCACCTTGAGAATACTTCCACAAGTACGTACAAAGCAAGTAACACAGACAGTAGACTACATAATTATTTATAACGTTTCGTATAAACACTCAAACGTCTTAAGACCCATCAGAAACGTCTTAACGCAAGCAGCTGTCCCGCTCCAGCATTTACCCGCTAATAGATCCATAAAAAAAATAAAAGTTCCAGCATTTTAAATAAACTAAGACACCGACTCAGGTGTCTTAGTGTATTTGTCTATTATAGGAATGTAATTCCTATTATGGGAATGTAATTCCTATTATAGGAATGTAATTCATATTATAGGGATGTAAGTAGAGGTGTAAAAGTGACATGCAACCTTATTGACCCTCGTGTAGTTGATAGGCTTTGACCCTGATAAACAAACCAAGACGAAACAACAGTTATATCTCGCAGAAAGTGAAGCTGGTTCTTACGACTCCCGTGTGCGGGTTGTTTGTGTATTGTTCCAGTCACGGTATTGTGCCTTTTTGTTCTTTATGGAGCCCTCAGGTAAGCTTCTTATTTTTCCCAATCTTTTTTTTAATGCTCTTTCTTCTTTTAAATCCCCCTTTTTTTTACTTATGTAGCTGCACTTGTAACAGTTAGTGTTACATTATCTGGAGTAGTTCATAAGAACATAAGAACATAAGAACGAAGGAACACTGCAGAAGGCCTACTGGCCCATGCGAGGCAGGTCCAAGTCCCTACCGGCTTAAGCCAATGCACCCAACCTAGTCAGGTCAGGTCACATTGACTTAAGGGAGGAACACGGCAACC
Source organism: Cherax quadricarinatus (assembly GCF_038502225.1). Taxonomy (NCBI): domain Eukaryota; kingdom Metazoa; phylum Arthropoda; class Malacostraca; order Decapoda; family Parastacidae; genus Cherax; species Cherax quadricarinatus. Next base: position 26,561,063 of record NC_091327.1, read on the forward strand.
GACCTGTTAGCACAAGCTATCAGGTCCAACTCACACCCACCCACATCTACTCATGTATTTATCCAACCTATTTTTAAAGCTACACAACGTTCTGGCCTCTATAACGGTACTTGGGAGTTGCCTGTAATAATCTCCAAGGAGTCGCTACCATCCTCTGTCTTAAGTACTTTCCCAAGATGGTGGTTGACTTTCCACGATGGCTCGCGCGTTTGTCTGTGTAATTTAGAAGATTTTGGGCTGGCCTTTTTTCCCCCTCTTTTCGGGTTCTGTAATAGTGAGCCTGGGAGGGGCGCAAACTCTACCCTCTCATTAATTAGGTTTTCATTCCACGACAATAGGCAGCTGGGGTGCCTCCGTCAGTAGGCCTAGGATGGAGAAGGTCAGGGGAGATTGAGGCAGAAAACTAACGTCTGAATCCTTATGGAATACTTGCAAGAAGGAAGGAAAGACATGTAATAAGACATTAGGGTTTACATCGTGGGTGTGTCTGAGGGCTCAACTGCTGGAGGACTACCGCTACTGCTGGTGAAGTCAGGAAAGTAAAGTAGGAAAGGGAAGAGAAGAGGAGGATGAGGAGGGAGACGAGTGGAGGTTTTGGGAATACATGGGAGAAAATACGGTAGATAGAGGAAGGAATATATGAAGGGCGAATTTGGATCGGCAGAAGAGTGGTGCAAGGAAATAGAATGAAAAATGGCAAGAAAGATTGGAGGAAGGGAATGAGAGAGAGAGAGAGAGAGAGAGAGAGAGAGAGAGAGAGAGAGAGAGAGAGAGATAGATCAATAAATAGATATATAGATATGAAAGTGTGAGGGAAGAAGATAGGGGAATTAAATACGTAGAAAAAGGTTAGAAATCACGAGGATGAAGAGGGAAGTGAGACAGTAATAGAGTAAAGGAAAAGGAAAAGCAGATGGAAAAAATGGCATCAATACCACAGTAGCAGAGAAGAGGCATGGAAAAGATAGGAAAGGGGAGACGTGTGAACAAACACTGAAACACATTTAAAAAACGCTTCGGTCTTAGAAATGATCAGGGGCCAGGACCACAATGTTTTCCAAATAGACATGTCCTGGTGTTTACTCAGGTGACTTTTAATGGTCATCAATGTTGTATGTTATGACGTAGAGCGAACCAGTTTAGAGAACCCCAGCGTGTCTTAAGCTGCAACACCTCACTTCCCTGTATAATCCTCCGGTCACTTGCCTCTGCTTAATGCTGAGAGACTAATTATCTACACTCAGAGGTAAAGATCAAAGGCAAAGGAGTCTTACGGACTGATTATAATCATCAAATTATCTCTCTATTTCGTTCACTTCTCCCATCAAGGCTGATGTCTCCATGAGTGTAATTCATCTCTGTATTCGACTGATGAAGGCTGCAGCACAGGCGAAACGCTTCGTCAATAAAGATTCATAGTGTTGTGTTCATCAGTCCAATACAGAAAATATCAGCGGAAGATAAAGCCGAGTGACTGATTACCTCAAATTACTCCTCATCTTCCACTGTTATTTTCTGTATTGGACTGAGGAAGTCACTGGCTGACGAAACGTTTCCTCAATAAAGATTAGCCAGATGTTGCACATGTATCTCATTCTTCATTCCTCGTGATGCACATGTGTCTTTTCATCATATCGTAGATGTGTTGAATATCCAAAAAAAAAAAAATCTTTCTCAAGTAGCCAAGATTTTTTTTTTCAACTTCCTTGTACTTTCCAGCACAGAGGATGGTAGTAGGCCTAAAAGTGTGTTTGTGCTGGTGTAATTGTGTGGATATTTTGTGATTGGTTTGTGCTCGTGTTTGCTCGTGCGTATGTTTGTGTTTCTTCGGCGATCGTGTGGTGTTGTCTTGTGTTCTGGTGTGTGGGATTACCCATTACCTATTTGTAGCTACAGCACCAGAGATGTGACTGTGATATCCCGTCTTGTGTGTTCAAGTTGTCAAATATATTTCAACTTTCCAGGGTTTGTAGCAACTTGCTACTTTGTCTTGAATCCCATCTCTGTGTTTTACCTCTACTTTTGAAGTAAAACTTTTCTTTGACCAGACAAGCACCAGACAAGCCTGGCCCAGGCAGTATATTACTCCATTTGCTCAACCTATTTAAGTCTTGTATATCAATACCGACAACGTGATGAATTAGACGCATGTGCAACATCTGGGTAACTTTGTAGACGTTTCGCCATCTAGTGGCTTTATCTACATGCCCTTGTATTGATAAAACCACTGGATGACGAAACGTTTACAATGATACCCAGATGTTGCACATGTGTCTAATTCACTAAGTCTTCTTGTATTGGATTTACACTTAGATTTATCATTAGTGTACAATTTTTGGCTATGTGAGAACATAACAGTTGATATCCTTGTACGTTTGTGTATGTGCTTGTGATTCCCGAAGTAGATTCCTAGTTCTTGGCCTGCCTTTTAAGTTAGCAGACGGACAATCGGGCTTCCACCACGCCCTATGATGACTCGCATGGGTTTAATGCCTCATTTAAATACAATAATTTTATCCCAGATCGTAATAAAGCTCTTTCTGAGGTTGGCCTCCATCACTTGCTCAGGTAGGTCCTGCTACTTGATGTCAACCTTAAGACTGATGAAGTAATGTCTTATATTCCTGTGTCTCACTCACGTCTTCGGTTTCTATCCATGTATTCATGTCCTTGGTCCTCTCTCTTAAAATAGTTTGTTCTTATCTGCCCTGTCAAGACCTCAGAATATCCTATGTGGTAATCATGTCGCCCAAGGCCCTTGTATCCTCCTAGCTCGTCAGATTAAAGTTCCTCGAGTCCTGGCTGGACACTCCCTCAAGCTCTGTGACTGTTGTATGTGTGTATGTAGATAGCCAAGTGTGGGAGGAGGTGGAGGGACACGTACAAGTAGGAGAGGGTGGAAGGCAGGAAGAGTTAATGAATTATTTTTATCATTCTTTTTACCTTGTACCCAACATTTGAATATTTCCAGCAGGTAATATAATTTTCTTATATAGGAAACGCTATTCCAGCAGGTCTGGAATGCGAACCACCACAATCGGGCAACTCACAGGTACCTATTGTTAGGTTAGTGGAGTGACTTGAGGATGTGGGAAGTGTGTGTAGAGGAGGGCGGAGACGAGGTAGGTGGGAAGAGAGGGGAGTTAGTAGTTGGGGATGTCGAGTTGGTGTAGGGATGAGCAAGTTATTTCTATAATTGTGCTAAATAAATATAAATATTCACCAAAATATTGAATATGAAATTTACTGTTGAAATCTCGGTATCACTGTAAATACAATGAACAGGTCAGGGAAAGAGGAAACTGGACAAATATCTTCACCAGGTGCCAGATCAACCAGGCTGTGATGGATTTGTGGGGCATTTGGGCCTCCAGCAGCAACAGCCTGGTTGACCAGGCAAGCACCAGACGAGCCTGACCCATGGCCGGGCTCAGAGAGTAGTGAAACTCTCGAAACTCTCCAAAGGTATGTCAGAGGTCTTGTAGATCGTTTAGGCGAAAATACTGTAACCTTGTTAACTTCACGTAAGTCCCTCTTCATCACTTGAGCTGCTTCCTAATGTTCCGCAATGACTACATCGTCTTAAGTGCAAGAAATACCAGTAACTGGTAGAAGTATTCAATTATTGGGTAAATGATATCTGTATACTAAGTGATGTTAATAAAAAAAGGCTCCAGATCACTGAATGTTCTTGTAGCTCAGCCTGTGTTGGCGTCACTAAATGATTTCTCGGCTCCTGCGGGTGCCAGCTTAATCTTCTATGGTAATAGTCGAGGCTCAGTCATGACAAAGCAAGGAAATGATGGACACAAGTTTTGTGAGTTGGTTCTGTTGATGGCTCAGGATGATTACTGCGAACTTGAGTGACATAGACGGAATAATAAAGCTGCTACCTCCTGTTTGATTTTTTCTTAAGCTGTCTGCACCGATAACGTCTTGACAAAGGGTATTATAATGTCAGAATTGGGCAGTGTACGAATGAACTCGCAGCAACTTTAAACTGATACTGACCTCTTCTGCTGACTCATACCTACTATCTTCCCTTGTTGAACCCTCTTGCTAAGTTACATGAATATTATTCTTTAACTGTCTGCACTTCCTCTCTTCCCATGATATATTCAATCTCTTGTCTTGTATCTCCTTCCCCTGTTTTCAATTCGTTGTATTCATTAGGGGTGAAGTTGAGGAAGCACTTCCCTGATCACAGACATGAATAAACCCACTCGCCACAGTTTCGTATCATCATTTGCAGACGAAACCAAAATGAGAATGAAAAATACCTCGGTAGAAGCCACTGAAAAATTGCCAGAAGATACAAGTAAAATCTTTCAGTGAGTGGTGGGAAATAAAATAACTTTCATTTATGACAGAAATGAAGAACTCAAAAGAGACACTGTATATACAACACAAGAGGATCACTAAATAAAACAAAAGGAACACGTGAAGGATCTGGGTGTAATAATGTTGGCTGGGCTTATTTTTTAAAAGAATGTAAGTAACGATGGCCAAGAAAATGACTGAGTGGATAATGAGGACTTTCAGAACAAGGAAAATATTACCAATGGGGACATTTTTCAAATAGCTTGTGCTCTTTCACTTAGAATATTGCTCAGTGTTGACGTCTCCGCGCAGAAAAAAGCAGATACCAGAGCTGGAACAGAGTTCGAAGATCATTTACGGCCTGCATAGAGACAAAACACCGAAGCTACTTGTTGGATGAGAGAGAAAGATAAAATATATATATGGAAAGTACTTGAAGGCGTAGTCCCAAATCTGCACACTGCCAAAACAACCTACTGGAGTGAGAGATGTAGAAGAATGCACAGAATAAACAGTGAAAGGTGGGGCACCCTGGGCACAATAAAAGAACATTGTATCAACATAAATGTTCCCAGGTTTTTAAACATCTTACCAGAAGATATCAGAAACTGGATCGGAACACATGTAAAAGGCTTCAAAAGGAAACTAGATAATTTCCTCCGCCAAGTGCCGGATCAACCATATTGTGATGGATATATGGGTCAGTGGGCCACCAGCACAACAACTTAGTTAACTAGGTAAGTACCAGATAAGCCTGACCCAGGCCCGGGCTGCAAGAGAAGGAAAACTCTCGAAACTCATCAAGGGTATATAAAAACTAAAGTGTGTGTGTGTGTGTGTTGCAGAGGCAGAGAACCCCAGACTCCACACAGCATTATCAACATTGGTGCAACAATTAGGGCGGCTCATCACGGTCATTAGCATCCCTCTCTGGAACCATCAGCACTAATTAGTCACAGTGGTGGTGGCGGTGGAGTCAAAAATAACTTCCCAGATAGCTCTCAGGTGGCCACAATTACCATTCATTACAATGTACATTCATCATGTCCTTATTCATATTTATTTTTTTTATGAAGTGGAAAAGACTTTCTGTTTGGCTATATTTTCAAGATTTCTTAAATTTATCAGTAGTTTTTTTTATGAAATTTAAATTTTTAAATTAAAATTAAGATATTTTTGGTTTAAAAAGCATTAAAGTGCCCAGTTTTAGAGATTTTTTTCATGCTGCCTTTTAAAATTCATGTCCTTTTATATCTTTTGTTGCACAAATGGTGAGGTTAAACAAGATAATATTTACCACTTGTCTGTTTAGGTTTCCTTGTCTTGTTTATACATTGTCTACTTAGAGGTTATGTATTGTATCTTAGATGTAGTTCTTCACTAGTATTAATAATTTCTTCTTCTTTCAACAAACTGGCCGTATCCCACCGAGGCAGGGTGGTCCTAAAAGAAAAACGAAAATTTCTCTTTTTAAATTTAGTAATTTATACAGGAGAAGGGGTTACTAGCCTCTCGCTCCAAGCATTTTAGTCGCCTCTTACAACACGCATGGCTTACGGAGGAAGAATTCTGTTCCACTTCCCCATGGAGATAAGAGGAAATAAACAAAAACAAGAATTAGTAAGAAAATAAAAGACAACCCTGAGAGGTGTGTGTATATATATATGCTTGTACATGTATGTGTAGTGTGACTTAAGTGTAAGTAGAGGTAGCAAGACATACCTGAACTCTTGCATCTTTATGAGACAGAAAAAAAGACACCAGCAATCCTCCCATCATGTAAAACAATTACAGGCTTTCGTTTTACACTCACTTGGTAGGACGGTAGTACTTCCCTGGGTGGTTGCTGTCTACCAACCTACTACCACAGGACGGTAGTACCTCTCTGGGTGGTTGCTGTCTACCAACCTACTACCACAGGACTGTAGTACCTCCCTGGGTGGTTGCTGTCTACCAACATACTACCACAGGACGGTAGTACCTCCCTGGGTGGTTGCTGTCTACCAACTACTACCTAGGTTATTATAATTTATTATGTTGTATTATCATGGCTGTTGTTGGTAGGCTGTGGTTAATAGAGGAGACTTTGTTGTAAGTAGATGTGTGTACTCACCCAGAATGTCTGCCAGTGGTTATGTTACAGTTCGTAGACCCCCGTCGACCCTTACACACACACACAGCTCACACACACATACACGTGCAACACATACACACACACACACACACACACACACACACACACACACACACACACACACACTGGAACTCCGATGTTTGAACTTCATTGGTACCTAGGTGGTGTTAAAACTGCGAAAAGTTGGATATCCGAAACATTATTTCCCAGGCTTTAATTATCAGGCTCACACACTAGAGGATGTTGAACTGACTCTTCCAAAAGTCTCTGAGAGTCAGGTCAGTGTCAGAGGTCACTTCAAAGCACTTTTAAACATGGCTTTCCTGTCAAGTTTTTGCAACTGAATAGTAAACAAGCCAGCGCGTGTTCGGACTCCAGAAAAACGTTCAAAAACCGGGTGAAGTTTTTTCTGAACAAAATTGTTCGGACTCCGGTTTGTTCGAGGTCCAGTACGTTCGAACACCGAGGTTCCACTGTATAACTAACACGTACCTGACACAATCCACCAACCACATTATATACTCGCAGCAACCTAATTCACCTCGCCTCTCCCCATTTTTATATCTGTATCCTTACCCAATTTCTCATAAATTTCCTCCGCACACACAAGTAGCCAAGAGCTATGGCTCGACCCCCTGCAACCACATATAGATGAGTACACACGCGCACGCAGGCGCGTATGTTACGTCATTCCATTTTTTTGTATTTCTCTTCGCAGGTGAGGGTGTGGTCACCATGGTAGGTGCAGGTGAGGGTGTGGTCACCATGGTAGGTGCAGGTGAGGGTGTAGTCACCATGGTAGGTGCAGGTGAGGATGTGGTCACCATGGTAGGTGCAGGTAAGTGTGATCACCATGGTAGGTGCAGGTGAGGGTGTGGTCACCATGGTAGGTGCAGGTGAGGGTGTGGTCATGGTAGGTGCAGGTGAGTGTGGTCACCATGGTAGGTGCAGGTGAAGGTGTGGTCACCGTGGTAGGTGCAGGTAAGGATGTGGTCACCATGGTAGGTACAGGTAAGTGTGATCACCATGGTAGGTGCAGGTGAGGGTGTGGTCACCATGGTAGGTGCAGGTGAGGGTGTGGTCATCATGGTAGGTTCAGGTAAGGATGTGGTCACCATGGTAGGTACAGGTAAGTGTGATCACCATGGTAGGTGCAGGTGAGGGTGTGGTCACCATGGTAGGTGTACACCGTGGTAGGTGTAAAGTAAATGTGGTCACCATGGTAGGTGCAGGTGAGGGTGTGGTCACCATGGTAGGTTCAGGTAAGGATGTGGTCACCATGGTAGGTACAGGTAAGTGTGATCACCATGGTAGGTGCAGGTGAGGGTGTGGTCACCATGGTAGGTGCAGGTGAGGGTGTGGTCATCATGGTAGGTGCAGGTGAGTGTGGTCACCATGGTAGGTGAAGGTGAGTGTGTGGTCACCATGGTAGGTGCAGGTGAGAGTGTGGTCACCATGGTAGGTGCCGGTGAGTGTGGTCACCATGGTAGGTGCCGGTGAGTGTGGTCACCATGGTAGGTGCAGGTGGGTGTGGTCACCATGGTAGGTGCAGGTGGGTGTGGTCACCATGGTAGGTGCAGGTGAGAGTGTGGTCACCATGGTAGGTGCAGGTGAGAGTGTGGTCACCATGGTAGGTGCAGGTGAGAGTGTGGTCACCATGGTAGGTGCAGGTGAGAGTGTGGTCACCATGGTAGGTGCAGGTGAGGGTGTGGTCACCATGGTAGGTGCAGGTGAGGGTGTGGTCACTAGGATAGGTGCAGGTGAGGGTGTGGTCACCATGGTAGGTGCAGGTAAGTGTGTACACCGTGGTAGGTATCAGGTTAGTGTGGTCACCATGCTAGGTGCAGGTGAGGGTGTGGTCACCATGGTAGGTGCAGGTAAGTGTGTACACCGTGGTAGGTGTAAAGTAAGTGTGGTCACCATAGTAAGTGCAGGTGAGGGTGTGGTCACCGTGGTAGGTGCAGGTGAGGGTGTGGTCACCATGGTAGGTGCAGGTAAGTGTGTACACCGTGGTAGGTGTAAAGTAAGTGTGGTCACCATGGTAGGTGCAGGTGAGGGTGTGGTCACCGTGGTAGGTGTGGTCACCGTGGTAGGTGCAGGTAAGTGTGTACACCGTGGCAGGTGTAAAGTGTGGTCACCATGGTAAGTACTGGTAAGGATGTAGTCAAAATAAGGGATACAGAGCCACTGGTAACACTTTTCAAATCGCTTGTGCTCTCTCATTTGTAATATTGGTCAGTGTTGACGGCTCCGTTCGTTGCAGGAGAAATATCAGAGCTGTAACAGGGACAAATTGTTTACTGCCCGCGTAGAGCAATAAATTACTGGAATGCTCATCATTGTGTATTGACTGAAGACGGCTGTTCCAGAGACGAAACGTCTCGGTCAAATTCCTCTCTAAATTGTCTGTCTTCACTACTTACTGGCCTTGCGCTATTACATTTCTATTTATAAGTGCCAAATCTACAAGGCTTTGATGGATATGTGAGCTATCGGGCCGTCAGCAGCAACAGCCTGGTTAACCAGACAAACTTGACCCATGGCCGGGCTGCAAGAGCAGGAAAACAATCAAAGATTCAAAGGTATAATGAGAATTCAGTAGTTCCAGGAATTTGAATTACCCACAGACCCTTAGTTGTCTTCAAGAGAACCTTAATAAAATCCTCAAGTCAATTCGTGAATAGCAGGGCTGAGGTGCTTACGATGGACTGCATGCTGCTAGTACCAACACCCTGATTGACCAAGCAATTAACCAGAAGGACTGATCTTGAAACTAGCCGCTGAAGCGATGGAATCTCCAACAGGTGTACCTATCTCATAGCTGAGTAACCAGGTGAGGCTGACTGTGTCAAGGTGAGGGCAGGTGAGGAAGGCTCACCACCTGCCCCCCCTGGTGCTCACGCAGCTGGTGGTAGGGCGGGGTGCTTCTGCAGGTGCTGTTCAGACGATGATTTGTTGCTACCGTTTATGGGTATCATCTTAACCACCAAGCTCGCAGCTTGTCAACAACCCTGGCTGAGGATGGAGGCACTGATCACATCATCTTTACCTCCCTGTTGCTTCTGCTGTCTCCATATTTAGTCATCTCTGTATTCGACTGAAGAAGGCTACTGTGTAGGCGAAACGTTATGGAAATAGATACATAACTGTTACACATGTCTTACTCATCTTCTTGTCGGTACTGTATATCATTATTTTAATAAAATCCTGGCTTATGTTCTTTATGTGTATGAGGAGGTTAGTATATGTTAAACTATGGTTGGCTGCATGTATTGTAATGAGCTCGTGCTATTTCTCGAGACATAAAGAAAACTACAGCACTAACATCACACATCGTTTTATGGAAATCGACGATCTCCACAACCCAAGATAACATGGATTTAGAGTATAAAGATCCTGTTGCAGTGATTACCGTGGCAGAATCACCGAGGCTTTGGGCAACTATAAAGCAGCACACGTAATGTAATTATAGTATTCAGAGGTATTTGACACATGGAGTGATAGTCTATAAAATAAGCGTACTAGTTATAGCAAGAAAGGTAGGGAAATGCATATTAAAATTTTTTAACAGGCAGATGGCGAAGACTAGTAGTAATCCAAACAAACTTTAGTCGTACCAAAATATGAAGTTCTGTACCACAAGGTACAGTCCTGGCACCTTCACTTTCTTATTTTTATAGCAGACAATAAATAAAAGCCCAAACCACGACTTTGAATTATCCTTTGTTGATAAAATCAACAAGAGAGTTGCTAGGGTAAAAAACGGTAAAAATTATAAACGTGTATGGAGAATGTCTTCCAGTGTGCAGAGGAAAAGATAATGTCCAGTAGTAACAAATTCTAACTGCTTAGATATGAGAAAAACTAAGATTTCAAAACGAGTACAGTATACGCTGGTAATCCGTCGCGGAGAACGAAAAGAACATGTGAAAGACTTAGGAATAATTATATCCAATGACCTATCATTGAGAGGAAATTAATTAAATCCGTTAGAGTCCAGGAAGATGACAGCTTGGGTTTACAGAGTTGTCCATACGTGAAGTCACGCTGATGATAACACTTTTCAAATCACATGTACTCTCGCCCCACAATTACCTGGAGTTTACCTGGAGAGAGTTTCGGGGGTCAACGCCCCCGCGGCCCGGTCTGTGACCAGGCACTTAAAATATTAAAGTTGCAAAATCGTTTACTGCCGCATAAGTATAAAAGAACCCTCTGGATTATACTACTGGGAACGCCTCAAAGTGCTTGCAGTGTGCCCTCTGGAACAGAGATTTAATTAAATGTAAAATACTTGAGAGACAGGTCAATCTGCACACTACCATAACTCGGTGAAGAGCAAGGATGCCACGGGTACAAATAGAGAACACTGTTTCAACATCTATGGTCTAAGACTCTTCAACCTGCTATCAGCAGCTATCAGAGATATTGTCTGAGCAAGGTAGTGATTGTCAAAGGAAACTGAATCTGTTCCTGACACAAGTGATCAGTTAGCCTGTGATGGCTGTGTTGGCCTGCGGGCCACTAGCAGTAACAATCAGGTTGAGCAGGTAGCCATTTATAACCTCTGATATCAGGCCAGGCTTCGAGGCTTTTAGTTTCCCCTATTTATATTTGTGTATTAAATGTTGCTAAAATTGTATTTACAAATTAAAATCTGTTTTTACGAAGTGTAAATATACGAAGGTGAGGGGGAGACGACATATACATACGTGCAAAACATCCACAGTGAAAGTTGAACAATAGCTCTAGGTCTTTCGTGTTGCAGCCAACACTTCCTCAAGAGCTTGCAGTGTTGCAGAAGGAATAGAGATCCCGTCAGATTCGTCTCTGAATATGTCTGGTAGCAAACATACTCATGGATGAATCTACCAGGAAATATCTATTCCTTTTGCAACATATAAACTCCTGCGAAAGTGTTGGCTGCAATATGAAAGGCCTAGAACTGTTACTCAGCTCCTGTGGTTGTTGGCCATCTTACATCGCTTGTCTGCGATCATTACATACATACAGGTGTGGGGGAGACGAGGCAGGAGGTAGGCCAGTGTGTAGCTTCCTGAGATCTGGTCTGAGACCTACGAGCCTGGTCCATGGCCGGGCTCCGAGAGTAGTAAAACTCGTGAAACTCTTCAAAAGTATATCAAAGGTACGTGCCAGCCGCCCCGTGAGCCCGGCTGTTTGTTTTCCTACGGCCTACACTTGGTATATTTACCCCGGCCCAGCACCGAGATAGTGGTCAGCTTTTCCTTGCTTTCCATCACCGGCACTCCTCAACGAAATAGAGCTGATTTTTCCTCCCTTTTTCCTCTATCTCTCCCTCCTCTCCCATCTATCTCTTCTTTCCTCTCTCCCTATAGTCTTTGGACTGGTTTCACATATTTATAGGCATATAAATTGATTTCATTTTGTCTCTGTGATGATACACAGTATTCATAAATTCCATTTCTCCCGTGTATGGGATATTCCATCATGAAAGATGGCAGTTCCCAAGTAATAGCAACTCCAGCTTTGCTGGAACGAAATCTTTGAAGCTTCGGTAACTACTGAACTCTGAATGGAAACCTTCACAATATTCTTGTAGCACTATTGAAGTCTCCAACCGCAGGTTGCCAGGTTATATTACTTGATGTACAAACTCCATTCTGTGTGATGGAATATGACAGTTAAACATAGCTAGCTTCTGTTTTCCTCTGTGTCACTGTCAGAGAGAGTATGGTAGCAATATACATCTGATGTACCAAGTTTTATTTAATAAAACAAGTGCATCCACTCACATCTGTCGACATAAACTTTACATTCTGCTACTCATGTTCACTCCAACATCTTCCTTTCAGGAGAACAAAAACTTCAAAATGCTCATCTGGAGCTATTTATCAATATCGATCAATAACTTGTGATAGTACATAGCAGGGAAGATTAATTAGGGCGGATGTTTAGAACTTGGTGTGTGCCAACGCCCCAGTTGGCTAAAAATATTGTGTGGCGATGGTGTTGAGTGTGTGTGTGGTCCTGGGACCAGCCAGCGTAGCTTAACTCTGTTACCTTATTTTTACTAATAGATTTCCAATGTCAGTTTCGTAATCTATACTCTTACATATTTTTCATTTAAAATAGCATTGAGATAGGTTGCATAAACTTATAAAACTATTTAACCACAAATAAGCGTATTAAAAACAGCCACGATTAACACTTATGAGTGGGAGTGGGTTGGCCACAGATGGCTCTCCACCTCCCCTTAGGACAGACTTCGTTAATTCTTGTTTGTCTCGTGTCGCAGCCTTCCCAGTGTTCACGAGTGACTCACACTAGTCTTCCATGTAATACTCAAGACTGTTAGACAAAGTTTTGATGTTTTTTATGGGTTCGGCTTTTGTGTATCAGTGATATTATGTACCGGTAAGTGTGTTAATAAGACATTATATTGAGGTGTTGCATCCACCTGGGACTCTATCATTACTCACGTCTTCTCAAAAAAATTCCATAAATTTCATGTCTTTTATTAAAAAAGTTGAGCCTTGCAGAAATATCCTCATGGAAGTTTGTAGCCGGAAATTGCACTTGGGAGTTGCACACGTCATTGGTGAATGAGCGGAGGTCCTCAGGGCTGACCAGGTCTTCCAGCGATTAAAAAAAAAAATTGGGTAATAGGGGCGCCCATGGATACCAACCTTCACTATGTACTTCGTAAATAGCCTGCGTCACTGTACACCTTGGAAGTGTCTGACCACCCGTCTGTTAGCCAGATTGCTCACCTCTCTGCTAGATGACATCAAGGAGAGGCTCCTTACAACTATATAAGTATGGTTAGTAGAGTATGTGAGAGCAACAAGTGGATGTGCTCTGCTACTGACCCCGATTAACAACCACCAATTTGCAGACACTCGTCGTGAAAGGCACTGATGACGACACAAGTTATATGATCAGAGTGCCTTGCAAGACCCAGCTGTCAGGCTGCCGAGTGTAGAAATCCCGGAAAGAATGTGACCTCTTCAATAGATCATACTAGTGAACCCACTATAACCCTCAGGGAAGTACTGAAGGGCTCTGGGTCCTAGGAAACAAAGCTACCCTGCCTTGCGTCAAAACTAATTACCTTCTATTCCCCAGGCGACCCCTACAGATATAGCAGCCTCGTGAAATATAATATGGGATAATGTTCCAAATAGTTTGGAGATTAGGAGGAAGTGCGGGATTACCAAAACTATTATCCAGAGGTTTGAGGAGGGATTATTGAGATGGTTTGGACATGTAAAGCGGACGGAATAGAATGACTTTGAGAGTCTATAAATCTGTAGTGTAGGGATCGGCCTAGGAAAGGTTGGAGGGATGGGGTAAACGAGGTTTTGTGTGCGAGGGGCTTGGACTTCCAGCAAGCGTGCGTGAGCGTATTAGATAACAAATGGAGACAGATGTTTTCAAGACTTGACGTGCTGTTGGAGTGTAAGCAAGGTAACATTTATGAAGGGATTCGGGGAAACAGGAGATGGGAAGTACAGTGCCGGCACTCTGAAGGAGGGGTGTTAACGTTGCAGTTTTATAACTGTAGTGTAAGCATGCCTCTGGCAAGACAGTGATGGAGTGAATGATGAGAGTTTTTCTTTTTCGGGGCTACCCTGCCTTGGTGGGAAATAGCCCATGTGTTAATAAAAACAAATGTTCCAAATAGTTATCAGTGTATGTATCGAGTATATGATGGGCGAGTCTTACTTAATACGAGTTGAAAGTAAATAGTTATGTCTGGGAGGAGAGAGAGCAGAAGCATCACACAGGATCACTGGCAGTGTGCAGCACATCGAGTCGTGCAGCACATCAAGAGTCATGCAGCACATCAAGAGTCTTGAAGCACATCAAGTCATGCAGCACATAAAAGAGTCTTGAAGCACATCAAGAGTCTTGCAGCACATCAAGAGTCATGCAGCACATCAAGAGTCTTGAAGCACATCAAGAGTCTTGAAGCACATCAAGAGTCATGCAGCACATCAAGAGTCATGCAGCACATCAAGAGTCATGCAGCACATCAAGAGTCATGCAGCACATCAAGAGTTGCAGCACATAAAGAGTCATGCAGCACATCAAGAGTCTTGCAGCACATCAAGAGTCATGCAGCACATCAAGATTCTTGCAGCACATCAAGATTCTTGCAGCACATCAAGAGTCATGCAGCACATCAAGAGTCTTGCAGCACATCAAGAGTCATGCAGCACATCAAGAGTCATGCAGCACATCAAGAGTCATGCAGCACATCAAGAGTCATGCAGCACATCAAGAGTCTTGCAGCACATCAAGAGTCTTGCAGCACATCAAGAGTCTTGCAGCACATCAAGAGTCATGCAGCACATCAAGAGTCTTGCAGCACATCAAGAGTCATGCAGCACATCAAGAGTCATGCAGCACATCAAGAGTCATGCAGCACATCAAGAGTCATGCAGCACATCAAGAGTCTTGCAGCACATCAAGAGTCTTGCAGCACATCAAGAGTCATGCAGCACATCAAGAGTCATGCAGCACATCAAGAGTCTTGCAGCACATCAAGAGTCTTGCAGCACATCAAGAGTCATGCAGCACATCAAGAGTCATGCAGCACATCAAGAGTCATGCAGCACATCAAGAGTCATGCAGCACATCAAGAGTCTTGCAGCACATCAAGAGTCTTGCAGCACATCAAGAGTCTTGCAGCACATCAAGAGTCTTGCAGCACATCAAGAGTCATGCAGCACATCAAGAGTCATGCAGCACATCAAGAGTCTTGCAGCACATCAAGAGTCTTGCAGCACATCAAGAGTCATGCAGCACATCAAGAGTCATGCAGCACATCAAGAGTCATGCAGCACATCAAGAGTCTTGCAGCACATCAAGAGTCTTGCAGCACATCAAGAGTCATGCAGCACATCAAGAGTCATGCAGCACATCAAGAGTCATGCAGCACATCAAGAGTCTTGCAGCACATCAAGAGTCTTGCAGCACATCAAGAGTCATGCAGCACATCAAGAGTCATGCAGCACATCAAGAGTCATGCAGCACATCAAGAGTCTTGCAGCACATCAAGAGTCTTGCAGCACATCAAGAGTCTTGCAGCACATCAAGAGTCATGCAGCACATCAAGAGTCATGCAGCACATCAAGAAGAGGATTCTTGTAAGGGAGAGATCTTAAAGGTAAAATATGTAATATTGGTAATGTTTCTGTATTATAATAGTTATTTTTATGTCTCTGTAATCTGGTGTCGAGCTTTGAAAAGTGGAAATGGGGATCTAGGATTAGTAATTATATGGTGGTCGATCGTATATGAAGGGGATGGTTAGCCTGTCTGGAGATAAATGGTATAAAATACCGACACGATGGAAAATAAACACAAATGCATTATAATGCGAGTCTTGATTGACTACTTTTCGCTCATATAGTGGACTTTATCTGTGTGTGATTTGATGAAGTCCACTGTGTGGGCGAAACGTAGTCAATAAAGGATCGCATTATTCAGCATTTGTTTATTTTTTCCATTAGACTGTCTGGTTTATGCTTTTAACAAAGTACATATCGACCTTAACATGAGCTGCATGTGTGAAGCTATCTAACCGTAAACTGTCTTACAACGAGTCATGTAGCACTGTGTATATTCATATACCATCACGAACGTTCAGATCCATAGGTCATTAGCAATAGTCTGGTTGACCAGGCATGCACCAGCCTGGTCCAGGGCCTGGCTGCGGGAGTAGGAAAACTCGCGAAACTCACTAAAGGTAAAGGTAAGATAGCGCCAAGACTGATACCGAAAATCACGACTTATGACAACGAAATGCCTAAAAAATCTCAGGCTAGTAACACCAATAGAAAGGAGGGTCTAGGGAGACATGGTCACGACATACATAATACTCTTGTAGTAGTGGCGAGGAAAAAAGAGGCTGGTTGCTATGGGACGTGATGCCAGGAGTCGTACGTGACAAAGAACAGTCGTAGGGTAGTGGAATCTTAGGGTAGTGGGTAAGCAGAACGAATCTTAGGGTAGTGGGTAAGTGGAACGAACTATCAAAAATGGTAGATGGAAATTGCATAGTTTTAGAAATATTTAGTTCAGTAAGTGAATACTCACTTCCTATACTGAAATCTCTCTCTCTCTCTCTCTCTCTTTCCATCGTTTAGTGTCGTGGCTTACACATGTTAATCAAAATTCATCTTCTCGAGAGGCACTTGAAAAAATAAGGACCCCTCCCCTCTTTTCTCCCTTTCTCTCCCATCCCCCTTATCCTCCCATTCTTTCCCTTTCTCCACTCTCCTTCCCCATTCCCACCTCCCCTCTCTCTCTCTTCCCCCTGGCCGCAGAATGGTTCATGAGGTGACTTAGCGACTGATGGACCCCGAAATCTCTCTTGTCTGTCCAGTTGAAGCTAATATGAGGACACAATGGCGGCTCTAATTGTGTTTACAAATAACTCCTCCAGATCTCGTTAGTAATGTAAAAAAAAAGTAATTGTTGGAGAGAGAGGGAGAGGAGGACTCTGAGAGATCTCGTTAGTAGCATCATAAGGTAAGTGTTGGAGAGGACCCTTAGGGTGATGTTTCGGTCTGTCCATTAATAAATCTCAACCGCTGGGACTTGACAGTGGTCCAGGATGGGCCGAAGCGTAGTCATAACTGCTAACTTTCGGCAAATTATTCCAGCCAAGCTGTTGACAGGCAATCAGACAGACGAAAGCAAGCAGACAGATGCAGACAGGCAAGCAGAGAGATGGCCAGACACAGTCAGATGGACTGTGTTCACGTTACTGGCTAATGTAATTACCTCACAACAGATTATATTAGTAGCTAATGGAAGATGTTAGTAATGAAACAGGATTAAAATGTGTTGTTAATATTTTCCATTATGTCCGGACCCGTACGTTATGTCCGGACCCGTCCGTTATGTCCGAACCTGTACAATGATTGTTGACAGTCATTGACCTTATTAAACTGCATTACTGATGCAAAGTTTGTGCTTAATGGCGAGTTTTACACTAAAAACATTGGCATGGTAATGAAAAAAACTTGTTTCTCTTCTCCTTAGGAATTTGTACATGAAATTTTTTAAACTAGGCTGCTTAACAGAATTCTTCCTAAAAAGGGGTAAATGGTACAGATATACGTATGACGTCGTATGTTTTATGCCTAAGAATATAAATAATAACAAATTCCTACTTGAATTTAATAGCCTATCTCCTTCCATAAATTTTACTGTTGAGTTTGAAAAAAATAACTCTGGTATTTTTATGTTTTCATTATTAAAGGCAACCAAGAATTTAAATTCAGGGTATTCAGAGAACACATATTTGGTCCGATATGCATTCTTATATCCTTCACATCATTACAAAGTTAAGTGTTCTGTGTTCTCCGTGTTCTTCAGAAAATAGCCAAAAAGATTTATTGACAAATGTTTTAAAAAATTGACAGAAATACATTTTACAATCCTAAAAAGAGGACAGAGAACCAGGAATATATTGGTTCTGCCATATCATGAAAATTTTCTTGATGTATCTTCTTTGCTTAACTACGAAACTGAAGTTGTATTTAAAAAAAATTGATACAGAAAAAAAGTTAATAAGAATTCCCCCAAAATGCTGATATCTGTGTCTTAAAGATCCCTCATATTACATGCACTAAAATTTACTTTGGAGAAACTGGAAAAATCTTGAACTAAGATTACATTGACATAAATATAGCTTTAGAATTTGGCATGAGGCTAATGATCTGTTTATTCATGTTAGAGATTTTAACCACCCTGTTGATTTTCAAAACGCTGAGAAAGTTGTATCAAGCAAATCCAAATATGAATGAAGTATAACAGACTCAAGCTTTATATATAAAAAAATACTAATTGCAATTTGAATACAAGTGCAGGACTGTATAAATTTTATTCACTTACATTGAATAGAGTTTGTGAGGATTATAAACTGTATTGACATAATTCCCTTTTGCTTAGCATGTTACTTTTACCTGATATGTGACCTGACTATAAGACTTAATATTGGAAAGGAACTCCCACACTCAGCGAGGAGGGTCATATGTTAGGTCATATCTCAACTTTATAAGTCTTCTGTTCTCTTATTGTTTTTAATGTTCCTTGATAATATGAGAATTTACGAAAGTGCTTGGAATATTACTATTTTTCGGTGTTATTATTTTGAACACACACACACACACACACACACACACACACACACACACACACACACACACACACACACACACACACACACACACACACACACACACACACACACACACACACATACACACACACACACACACACACACACACACACACACACACACACACACACACACACACATACACACACATACACACACACACACACACATACACACATACACATACACACACATACACACATACACACACACACACACACACACACACACACACACACACACACACACACACACACACACACACACACACACACACACACTATCGCAGAAAAATATAAACATACATCTCAAGCCTTAATTATGTTTAGATACAGGTAAATATAAGATCCCATACACTTCGTATATATATATTTGCACTTTTCAATTTTATTGATATATGTTGGATATAAGAACCCCAGTGGAAGTAAGTCACTTTAACTTTTTGGGCTATACTAGGTAATTTATACAAATGTTACTATAACAATTGTACTTATGTGGACCTGCATCTATATAAATTTACTAAGGTAGAGCTATGTTATCTGAAGTAGCAACAAATATAGTTGGAATGTGTCAGGACAGGAAAGCATGCATGGGGCTTTAAGCCACACAGGTACACACGTAGTGAGAGATGGAGTTAACGGGAGGGAAGGTGCTGTGGGAGGGCGGAAGGGAGGGATGGGCTATGCTGCTCATCATACGCACGCACTGCGTACATTTCCCTCTCAACTTTAGGTGTTGAAAACATGCAGGACTTAATTACGTCAGCTGGTAATGGTAGATACGGCAGATGAACACGTACAGGGAAGAGCCTACTTGTAGTAATAGTAGCAGCAGCGGGGTGAGTGTACGGGGAAGGAGGAAAGGAAATCTAAGGAGGGGAAATTGTAGGAGATAGGAGCAGGGTTTCCTGGAGGTTTCAGATGAAAGGTGTGTGGAGGAGAACGTGGATTCCCGGGAAAGTAAAAGAAAGGCGGGCGAGATGAGAGTTTTTTGGGAGAGACAGAGAGGAGGAGGAGGGGAGACATCCTCTGTCCCATCCCCTGTGTGACCTTACCGCACCCCTACCCCACTACTACTCCCGCTATCCCCAATAAGAGCACAGGAGAACCGGACTGAACGGTAGCACTAAAAAAGGGGGAATATAATGGTGATGAAAATTACTTAAAAAAACGGGGTGGAAGAGAGTTAAAGATTATTGTTAAAACAAAATTGGGAACACCAGCGGTGTGTTGCTGCTGGAAACTGTACAAACATCACCAGGTGCCAGATGAACCAAGTTGTAATGGGTATAAGAACATAAGGAAGGAGCACCGGCAGAAGGCCTACTGGCCTATGCAAGGCAGGTCTAAGTCACCTACCGGCCCAAGCTACTGGCCAAAGCCAGTCAGGTGCAAGTATGTGGGCTAGCTGGCCGCCAGTAGCAACAGCCTGGTTGAGCAGGCGGTCAAGAGGGAAGCCTGGCCTCAGGATGGGCTACGGGGCTAGAAGATACCTCGAAACCAGTCATAGGTATATACGTACTAAATTAAATTTATAAAACTATGAGAGGAAATAGCAATGTAAGCATATGCAGGAGGCAGGTTGGGGGTGGAGGTAGTGGGGGTGGAGGTGTTGGGGTGGAGGTGGTGGGGGGTTCAGGTTGTGGGGGTGTTAGAAGACGATGAGGGATGCGAAAGACAGGAACTAAGGGAGGTCTTGGAGATGGTGGGGGGGGGGGTCGACAGCCGGGGATTGGGTGGAGAGGTCTTGAAGGATTAGGGAGAGTAGAAGGTTGTGCGGGTGCTGGAAGCGAGTTTTTTTGAGGTAAGGATGGAAGTTGAGTGTTTGCCTTCACCCCCCGGGAGCTGCGATGACACATTACTCAGGAATATTCTATGTGACTGCCTGAAGTAATGGACAGTGTGCTCACCCAGTTGTGTTTGCGGGGCTCGAGACTCAGCACCTCTAGTGGTGGTGCTAGTAGGAGTGAGGGTGATAATAGTAGTAGTAGCAGTAGTAATAACAGTAGTAATAGTAGCAGTAATAGTAGCAGTAATAGTAGCAGTAATAGTAGCAGTAGTAGTAGCAGTAGTAGTAGCAGTAGTAGTATTACTCTGTCAAAGGCTTGTGTACTCACCTACATGTGGTTGCAGGGGTCGAGTCACAGCTCCTGTGTTTGTATGTGTACGTGCAGGCATGCGTGTGGTAAAATTCGTAAAATGTTTTTCAGGTTTAAAGAGTTGTGAAGCCTGGCTTGGGAAGCCTGACTTCTCGGGATTGTGTAGCTTGGCTTGTGGAATCTGGCTTGTCGGGACTGTGGAGTCGGGATTGTGTAGCCTGGCTTGGCGAGCCAGGCTTGTCGGGATTGTGGAACCTGGCTTGTAGGGTCAAAGTGAAACTATTGTACCAGACAAGAGAGTAATCCTTCCTCAGATTGTTTTCAAAACAATGTTTTTATTGCATAGTTAATTTAATGTTGTTAGTTAATTTGGTGATATTAGTTCACATTGGTTAATATTAGTCAGTATTAGTTAATACTAAGTAACATCAGTCAGATGATGAATTAGACACATGTGAAACATCTTCGTATCTTTATTGTAGACTGTTTCGCCATCCAGTGGCAATATTAGTACTAATTCAAGGATATAATTGGAAGACAGTAGATAGTCACTGGATGGCGAAACGTCTACTATAAAGATACCCAGATGTTTCATATGTGTTTAATTCTTCATGTTGTCGGTATTGTGTATACTATACAACATCAGTCAGTATTAGGCAACATAGAGTGCAGGTGAAGTTGATAACTTGTGTAGAGGGTTCTCCCGCCGTTGTCCTGCGTTACACAAGGCTCCTCTGTCGACTGCATGGTCCACCACGCTGTGGGTGCCAGCGGTCTGCAGGCCCACATATCCATCACAACTACTAACTACTTTTCGGCAATATTTCTGATATCTGTTGATTGTGGGAGGAAGAATCTTGGGACACGGATGTTGACATAGTGCTCCCAGTTTGTACTTATGGCTCCCTTTCCATGGGCTATTCTACACTTCTTCCCATATCTCTCGCTTCAGCAAGTTAGGGACCATTAATGAGATATAGTTTTCGTTTGGTCTCATGTCGGGAATGTCTCTTTGTTGCGAGAATGTTATTAATGTAGTTGGTCGAGTAGTTAATGATGGTTGAAGGAGTGATTCTCTTCAGCCGTGGATCCAGAGGGAAGCTGTGATGACTGTCGATGAAGTTTGGTTAGGTTGGATATTAAAATGGTATAAAATACCGACAGGTTGTTAGGTAAGACACATAAACAGTTAGGTATCTTTATTTCGAAACGTTTCGCCTACACAGTAGGCTTCTTCAGTCGAGTACAGAAAAGTTGATAGACGAGACGTGAAGACGATGTAATCAGTCCATCACCCTTGAAGTTTTTCGCCTACTGTGTATGCGAAACGTTTCGAAATAAAGATACCTAACTGTTGCATGTGTGTCTTGGTTAGGTTACCTGTGGTCGAATCCGGGGGATCACAGCTACCGAGGCTGGATTCCAGACCAAGTCCCTGTAAGGCTGTTGGTGTTAGCTGAGCGCAATCCAGCGGAGGGACCACATCCTGGCTGATTAGAAACTGACTCCAGGAACTTGCGAAGTTCCTGTCCAAGACAGCCAACGAAATCTCGCTTGTTTTTTAAGTTTTACGAAAATAGCAGGTTCAGCCACGCCTCGTCCAGACATTCGATGCGTTACCGTGTTTACCTACTTTTATTCAGGGTATCCATAAGACTTCTTACGTTAATAGAAATTGAGCATGTGTGTTGAGGGGGGGAGGGTGATGAAATGGGAAGCAGGACTACCAGGAGTGGAGCATACTCAAGGTAAGAGCAAATCTGATCGAAGTATTATGTTTTGAAATCACTAGTCCAGCAACTACACGATGCATCATGATCCAGTAATACCAGGCTCAACTCTTGATTCCTCAGTCATTGTAGACTTGTTATATTGCTATACACTTGATATACTGGGGTGAAATCTAAGTCAGTCTCAGTATCTCTCTCTCTCTCTCTCTCTCTCTCTCTCCGTTCTTAGTTCTAATGCCTTGTACAAAGACGCTTTTGTCTTGAGTGTCAAGATAATGGTTAGAAAGAAAAGACTAAACCTGAGCATCCTGTTGTTGCTGCTGCTGTTGCTGCTACGTCGTGTTCTGCTGCTGCTGCTGTTGCTGCTGCTGCTGTTGTTGCTGCTGCTGTTGTTGCTACGTCGTGTTCTGCTGCTGCTGTTGTTGTTGCTGCTGCTGCTGTTGTTGCTGCGTCTGCTTCTGCTGTTGCTACTGTTGCTGCTGCTGCGTCTGCTACTGTTGCTGCTCCTGCTGCGGCTGCTGCTGTTGTTGCTGCTGTTGTTGCCAATATTCACCTATATGTGGTTGCAGGGGTCGAGCCACAGCCTTGTTGTACCTCTTCTTCAAGCCATGTATGGGTCTCGCCTCTACCACTTCTCTCTCCAGATTGTTCCACTTCGTAATAACTCTAAGGCTGAAGAGATACTTCCTAACATCCCTATGACTCGTCTGAGTTTTCAGCTTCCAGTTGTGCCCTCTTGCTCCTATTTCCCATCTCTCTGTCCCTGTTCATCCTGTCAATTCCTCTCAGTATTTTATACCTTGTTATCATATCCCCCTAGTCTTCCTCCCCTCCAGTGTCATCAAGTTGAGTTCCCTTAACCTCTCCTCGTGGTACGTACCCCCTTAGCTCCGTGACTAGACTTGTTACAAACCTCTGCGCTTTCTACAATTTCTTGATATGCTTGACCAGGTGTGGGTTCCATACTGTTGCTACACACTCTAATATGGGCCTGACATGCACGGTGTACACTGTCGTGAATGATTCCTTACTTTGATGTCGAAAAGCGCATTTGTTGCAGCAGTTATTTGGTTGATGTGCGTCTCAGGGGATATGCTCGGTATGATACTTAACCAAAGGCCCTTCTCTTTGAGTGAGGTTTGCAGCCTTGCTCCTCGAGTATGTATTCGGTCTGCGATCTTTATTCTTCTCCAAGCTTCATAACTTCGCACTTGGTGGGTCTAAACTCCAGGAGCCACTTGTCAGATCAGGTCTGTAGCCTGTTGCTTGTTGTTGTTACTCTGCTGAGACTGGTATCCATTTTTTTTCATCACCAACACCCTTCATACTTTCCTTCCTTCGTTCGTCCCTTCCTCCAGTCTTCCCTCAATTCCTCCCTTCCTCACTTCGTCCCTCCGTTCGTCCTACCCTCCAACTTTTCTTCCTCCCTCCCTCTATCTTTTCTTCATCCTCCTGCCCTTCCTCCCTCAGTTCATCTTACCGTCCATCATTTCTTCCCTCAATTCGTCCTGCCCTCCATTCTTTCTTCGTCCCTCCCTCTGTTCGTCCCTCCCTCCTTTCGTCCCTCCCTCCCTCCCTCCTCGCCAAAAAATGTTTTCCCTCTGGAGGTGTTCTGCGGGAAAGAAAGAAGAGTGTGGCTGCGAGTGTTTGTACAGGAGCCAATTTTGGCAACGTGGTATGTGCGTACGGACCCGTGTACTTGCCTAGTTGTGCCTGTAGGGGTCGAGCTCCAGCTCCTGGACCTACGGAAACAGAGACCCTAAATGCAGTGTAATGAGATTAATGTCAATAAAGGATCTCATTAGACAACACATGTCCCTCTGTTTTCAGTTATGCCATTTCTCTCCTTCCTGACCCCATATTTTAACGTTTTAAGACACTGTCGCAGTTACCTGCTAGCTTCTAGGGCCAGAGGTCGGCCAACTTTTTTTGGTATTACCCCAGAATAAATTTGTGTACAGCGAAACTGCCCACTAGACTAAAAATTGTATGTTTGAGAAAAATATAACTTCATAATTTGCCTCGCTTATTAAATAATTTTTTGTGCAGTTTTATTTATATTTTTTATTGAGCCTTCATTACCCCCGAGATTTTCATTTTTACCCCATTTGGGGTAATTTATCCCGTTTCCTTGACCTCTGCTAGGCAATATCTGAGGCCACAAATAAGCAGTGATTCACTGGTTTATAATTGAGGTGTTAAACCTGTCTGCAGTTAACCAGCGGATGCTGCATCCTCAGACACAGACCCAAGTCATTAAATACTTGACATACCAATGGCGTTTTGGAGGACTCTTCTCGTTTCCTGGCAAACAAAACACCACCAACAGCTTCTTGATCTCCGTCGTAGTTCGGAATCCTTGTTTGCTTCGAGTAAGTCTTCGCCTAGTTCACCCCCCCCCCTTCAAGGGACGGGGAGGATGCCTTCATGCCGGTAAAGGGCTCTTGATCCAAGGAATTGCAGCTACCCTCTTCTTTGAATCAAACCTGGGTAAGTCCCATTCCCCAGTCACTATGTAACCCAACAGGTTTAGCGCTATCCTATGAAAACAACAATGATAATTACTATGACTTGACGTACTGAGTGTGAGCAAACGTTTATGAAGGGATTCAGGAAAGCCGGTTAGCCGGACTTGAGTCCTGGAGGTGGGAAGTATAGTGCCTTTGCTCTGAAGGAGGAGGGGGGAGTTATGTTGCAATTTTTGAACTATATTCTAGGCACGCCTCTGGTAAGACGGTGGAGTGAGTGATGAAAGTGTTTCCCCTTTTTCTGATCATCCTGCCTCGGTGGGAAACGTCCGACCTGTTGTTAATAATAATAATAATAATAATAATAATAATCACCCACTTAATTCTTTCTCATATGTTTAACGCGAAAAAGTGTTTGTTATATCCCAGGATCAGGCTACGGGAGTAGAGAAAATTTTCGAAACCCTTCAAAGGTATATCAAAGGTATGGTTCTTGTGGCTACTGTAGCGTTCAGCATAATTAACGGCATCACGTGGTGCTCTGGTCTCCCTCCCGTCACAGTGAGGCGGCCATGACATACCTGTGTTCAGTGGAGGAGAGTGTTTGTTGGATATCAGTAGAAGTTTGTAAATCTTACAAGCCTCTAGGTGCATTAATTATATAGTCGTGTCTGTTCTGTAATAGTTGTAGTTCTGCTGTATCTCCTGTTGTATTTAGAAGGTCGTGAACAGAAATAACAGATTAACAAATATAAATGTTAAGGGTTACTGTTAAAAATGTTCTGAGTGTTAAAATGTTAGTGAATGTTGTAGACAGGAGCGTCCAAATGCAAGGCTTTCTACACTTAACATCTACTTTGTCTACTGACAGTAGACAGTGTTGTGAGGTGGGTTCTATTTCACTAGTGTTATATATAACACTAGTGAAATAGAACCCACCTCACAACACTGTCTACTGTCAGTAGACAAAGTAGACATTGCCCGTATCTTTTATGTCCTTGTCATATTTTCCCTGACATAGCGCTGTACTTATGACCTGCACCGGGAAAATATAGGGAGGTGTAGGTCCGGGAAGACATGACAATGATGACGAGGATTAAGATGATGACGATGAGCGTGGCGAAGTGTTTACCTGGAGACCTGGAGTGTGAAGAGATGGAGAAGAGAAACGAAGGGAAAGGAATTAGAGAAAGGCAGACGCTTGTACACAGTAACGAGAGTATAATGTAATATCGATTTAGGTAATTGATGGTATTGATTGAGTGCCTCTTAGTGCCGCGAGTGACAGATGGGACGAGGATTAGGAGGAGGAAGAGGAGGAAGAAGAGAGGAGGAGGAATAGGAGGAAGAAGAGAGGATGAGGAGGAAGAGAAGTAAGAAGTAGCAACTAGAAGAAAGTAAGGTACACAATAACCAGCGTTAATTCCAACGACATTAGTGTGTGGGCAGCCAGGATCACGTGAAAACATCTCTAGAAAGTGATTCTTTCATAGTGATGTGGATAAGATTTTCGCATTATAATCAGTGACAAACACGTAACAATATGTACTAGACATGTATCTCTCACACCTCGTGTACTGTATGTGCCATCTTTGTATCAACAATGTATCTCTTAAACCATTTTATAGCATATTATGTAATAAAATATACCTATTGGTAAAAAAGAATGAAAAGATGGGGTGGTAGGGGAAGTGGAATATTTAAATGGCTTATCTGGAGTTTATCTGGAGAGAGTTCCGGGGGTCAACGCCCCCGCGGCCCGGTCTGTGACCAGGCCTCCTTAGGTCATTGTCCCAGGATGCGACCCACACCAGTCGACTAACACCCAGGTACCCCATTTTACTGATGGGGAACATAGACAACAGGTGGAAAGAAACACGTCCAATGTTTCTACTCTGGCTGGGAATCGAACCCAGGCCCTCACCGTGTGAAGCGAGAGCGTTAACCACCAGGCCACCAGAGGAAGAAACCCAAATATTCTTCCTTGAAGCCTTTTTATCCACTTCTCCGAGGCTGTGGGTCCCACAATTTACACCAGAGATGGACCCCATCATATATATATATATATATATATATATATATATATATATATATATATATATATATATATATATATATATATATATATATATATATAATATAAAATGTGCCGAATAGATAAAACTGGTCATTTAGCAAGAACTCAATTAAAATTAAGTACTTTCTAAAGTTTTCTCTTGTACGTTTAAAGAGAGACTGAAATATTATTTTATTTTTATATGTTTGCTCAATTTTTTAATCGTCTCCGGTGAAAGGCTCTTAATCCAAGGAATTGGACCTGATTTTCCCTTGTATCGTTCTTTATTTCCTCTCGTTCCACTCCTCTTCGCGGTGGTGTTGATTCCTATGTGGGTCAGTGGACCGCCAGCAGCAACAGCCTGGTTGACCAGGCAAGCACCAGACAAGCCTGGCCCAAGGCTCGTCGGGTAGTTAAGAGAGTAGAAAAACTCTCGAAACTCGTTAAAGGTATACCAAAGGTTAGCGTTCTCCCATAACTATAACAATAATTCATTTTTATAGTTAACAGTTTGATTGGCTGTACGAGGGAATTAAAAATTCTGGTTATATAGACAGAATTAAGTGAGTAAATACTGCTGAACACTTGAGCATTTGCTAGTAGCAGCAACACCAGTAACAGCAGCAGCAACAACAAATAGTAGTAGTAGTAATAATAGTAGCAGTAGTAATAGCAGGAGCAGGTGTAACAGTGGTAGTAGCAGCAATAGCAGGTGCAACAACAGCAACAACAACAGCCACAGAAGCACCGCCCTACTACCCCCCTCTCACACATAATACTGCAGTAAATTCTTCAATAATTCTTTAGTTTTTGTGGATGTCAGAGAAGCAGGGAGGTGGGAGGTGTTAGAGGGGATGTTATTGTTTATCTGGGGGACAGGGAATGGGTTGCGCACGCAAGTGTAGAATGATTTAGGCTTTTCAACATTCTTACAGCAGGTTTTATAAGCAATATTGCACCGGGCAGCATAAACTATTTGCTCTGGCGGCCACTACAGAATTCTGGCTTCAGACCAGCTGCAGGAAGAGAATTCATGAAACCAGTCACGGACATCTCACAGGTATGGGGTGAACCATTGCTTATGAGAGGGTTGTTTTGAGCAGAGAGTAGATCAGGTTGAGTTGATGTAGGTGTGAGCAGGTAATTGTTTGAAGCTAAGGGTACCTGTTAGATGACTGTGATATATCTGTGACAGGTCTCGAGAGCTTTATAATCCTGGGCGAAGCTTGTTTAGTGCTCGCTGTTAGCGACCCGTTGGCCCACATATCCACATCCTGGGTGATCTGGGTCTTCCTGCAACTGTCCACAAGGCACTTCCCGGGAGGTACCTTCATTTTGAAGTTAATCTGTCCTCCTTCCTCCTTTTCAATCACTCTGGGAAGGCATTCTGAGTCACTACTTGTAGTCAGCTAGGCTGGAGGTTACCCTACTCTCAGTCCTTAAACCTAAGGATGTGTGTGTTAATGGATAAGGTAGATATATTCACATTTTCGTAGTCATATAATTCAGTTTAATTCCTGCAAGACGAATATTGATAGGTTCCCTAGGGGCGGCGGCACCTGACCAACCTGGCTGTTGTGCCTGTGTAAACCTGTGTACTGTGAATACCAACAGTGACTAACCATTTCTGCAACAATGAAGACCTGGTCTGAGACCAGACTGAGGGGTCTACTTTCCCTGGAAAGATCAAAG
This sequence comes from Cherax quadricarinatus, assembly GCF_038502225.1. Taxonomy (NCBI): domain Eukaryota; kingdom Metazoa; phylum Arthropoda; class Malacostraca; order Decapoda; family Parastacidae; genus Cherax; species Cherax quadricarinatus. Next base: position 26,589,740 of record NC_091327.1, read on the forward strand.
ATCTCAGGAAGGTATATTAAATTTATCTGCTGCTTTATAGTATGGCGTGGCTGCAGGTGCGAGTGTGGAAGGTTCCATAAATTTCTGCCCCTACTGCCCGAGCCCAGATCAGGCCTCATGGTCGATGTACTGATCAGTCAGGTTATTGGTGTTAGCATGCACCCCATTGTAAACAAACCCACAGCTGGGCTAAAGGTAAAGATTAAATTGTAGATAACGATTAGCCGGACTGTGATAGCTATTTCAACCAACGGGCCGGGAACAACAACAGCCTGGTTAAAGAGGCAATCAACAATGATGTAGGATGCCAGGCTGGGGTACAAGGGTGGACGAACCCTCGAAACTGGTCACAGGTAAGGGAAATTGGGATGGAAACTGTTAAGTGAGGGAATACGAAGGCTAAGGGAGGGAGAAGAGCGAGGCTGCCAAGAGGATGGGGAAGGAACACTAGGAGAGGGTCTTCCTACCCACGTGGAGGTAGGTCGGTAGACCCTCTCCTTGGAAGCCTTGATTGAATAGAGACGGTGGCGTCGTATTAGCTATGATTGGGTTCGATCCGTTGCATTGCAATTCCCCATCCGATAACTGAAGACGATTATACCACCGACAGGGAGATGGGATCGCTGATAGACATTGTTGCTCCTTTTGTTGTCTGTTAGTGAATTCTGATGTACCTCCATTGTGAATATGAAAATGGTGTATAATACCGACGAGTTTATAAGTAAGACACATAGGTGTCTTATCAACTTGTTGGTATTATATACTATTTTCATATTTACTCTGTCAGACACTGCAACAGAACGTTGTCTTTAGTACAGAAAACACCATTGACAACTTCAGGTGAGAAGGGATGGATTTAAGAGGGCCGTTGCTCTCTCAATGATGGCCTTTCTTCTACTGGTGAACTGCATCTCACCTTCCGACAGTATATAAGTCTCCATACTGCTGCTAAACTTCACACTGTTCTAGACTATGGAGCAAAACTCTTCTCCAAACTGAGGGACTGACCACCGCACAACTACGTCTTCAAGGGTGATGGACTGATTACTGCTTCTGCTAAACTTCTGTATTCGACTGAAGAAGCCTACTGTGTCCCTTGTCACTAATAAACTCTTACACACTATTCACTACAGTTTATGGACCCCTTTGTTGTCTATTTCATAACTCTCCACTAGAGTTGTTGCTGCTCTCTGTTGATGTACCCTTATAATAAAACTATAATGATGGACCCCATTGCTGTCTTGCTGGATACGATAGTTATTATTCAGTAACAAATATACTTATCATTTCTTTTTCACTCTTCCTGGTAATATTAATAAATTAAAACATTTACGCCACTTTAAATGCAACAGGCTCTTCAGTGTGTTCATAATTCCTCTATTAAATAAGAAACTCGCTCCAGATTATATTACCGGACTATAGCAGTTGCAGTTACGTTACTAGAAGTATTTAAAATTGTTTTGCTAGACAGGCAGAACTAAATTGTTTTCAAAGCCTACAGATATTCATCTTAGTCCTCAACAGTCTTGGTATGATAATGTGTATCCTAGAGCTCAGGGAAGGCATTAATTTATACAAAATAGGCTCCTGAGTGTACCTGTATTTCATGCCTGTGATCGATTTGCCTGTGACCGGTTTTGAGGGGGTTTTCTACCCTCGCAGTAAGGCTTGGGACATCTCTGTTGAGTGTCTGTTCACCCAGGTTGTTGCTGTATGGAACCTGTTGGCGGAGTTCCTTTCCTCTTGAAAACTTGAAAGATCAGTTCCAGCCACATTTCTGATATCTACTGGTAGCAGATTTTAAGGTCATGGACCATAAATGTTTACAGTGCTCTCTAACTGTGCCGATGTTTTTCACCGACTCTATTTTACACTTCCTTCAGTAACTCTCTCGCTCCAGTACGTTATGACATTGTCTAGAGTTGAGACCACATCTTCACATATCTTAAAGAACAAAGAGGCACAATACCGTGATTGGAACAATACACAAATAATCCGCACATAGGAGAGAGGAGCAGCTTACGACTACGTTTCGGTCCGATGTGGACCATTTGCAAAGTCATTGTGACTGTAAATGGTCCAAGTCGGTCCGAAACGTCGTCGTAAGCTCCTCCTCCCTCAAATATCTTCGTCAATGTTATCAGGTGTATCTCCTCTTCGTTTCAGAGAGCACATGGGAAGTACTGTAATTAAGGTGTTCAGCCGTAGTTAGGTTAGGTTAGGTAAGGTTCGTCAGGAAACAGGACAAATGTTTCCTGACGCGGGTCTTAGTCAGATGATGACCCGCCTTTGGAGCTTTTGGTCATCTGACCGAGGCCTTCCGCTGGCTTTTATAAACAGTCTGTCATTTATAAACAGTCTGTCTATATACCTTAATAATTTCAGCCGTAGTTTAAATGCTGTACAGGATCTTTATTGACTGTAGACATTCCTTGTACGTTTTCCAGCTCTTATCTCTCTCTTGCTTTGAAGGGAGTCATCTTAGATGCTGAGAGTGCATCAGTAAGACCAGTTACTGGAAATTATTTGCCAAGATAATTAAAGTAACAAAGTATATTATAACCCTCTTAGCATTTTGGAGAGTTTAAAAGGATTATATTGCAGCGAGGCACCACAATTTCACACACATGTTAAATTGTTCAAATGCTAACACTGGGAAAGTGGCCCCTCAAGGGAGGTTCCTTGATGCTGGTGAGGGGCTCTTGATCTAGGGAATTGGATCTGTGCTCCGGTTCCCTGAATTGAATCTGAATACCTTCCATCTCCCCCCATGCGATGTATAATCCTACGGGTTTAGTGCTCCCCATGATTATATAATGGGAAAGTGACTAAGGTGCATGACAATACTAAAGAAACTTGTTTGAATCTATGTAGTGTTAAAGATATATACAGTAAGAGGCATATATTTCTGTATATATACTACATGTATGCTGAGATTGAAGTATTTTTGACCGGTGGTCAGTAGGTGATGTAGTCATAATAACCATTATGTAGTAAATAGGCTTTAAAAAACAATGAAATATATAGTAATATAAAGTTGTTAATATGTCAAGTTAATAACGGTGATGTAAATTCATATTAATTATTAAATTTTATTCAAAACAACAACAACAACAAAACAGAATCGCACTCAACACTTGAAACAAGCAGTCTGGTGGCTCCCCCTGGCTTGTTGTTGTTGTTGCTGCCGCCTCCGCCGCCGCCTGTAACTTGTAATCTTTATATTTAATCATGTAAAGAAATGTGATAACATTAGTTTAAGTTGCTGAAAATGCTAAATGTGACTATAAAGATTTTTAAACTAAAAACAGAATAAATTTAGTCAAACGGGAAGAATAACTACAGGCAGCCTAGTGTCAGTGTCGCACAAGCCGGTGACGGGGGTGGGTCTGTAGCACTTGGTTCCATTAATAACAACCTAGAACGGCATTTTATATTTTGTACATTTTTCGGTATTGGTGGTGAATTTAGTTTGCTAGATAGTAGTGCATAAAGGCTTGATGATGTGAGTGACAAGCCAGAATCGTCGAAGGAAAAACTGAAGTGAAAGTAGTGTGTTAGACGAAACAGCAAACTTGCCTCCTACCTCAGTCATCGTAATATGGATAATACATGTACTTCGATTTTAGAGGAATTTACCGTTATACATGTACTATTGTGCTGTATAGTTTAAGGTAAAATTTACTGCTTCATTTCATAGGGGAAATACAGGCACACTGACTTGAGATGCCTGGCTCCAGGCCTGACCGCAGAAAACTTGAGATAGTCATATGTGGGATGAGTCAAGAAGGCAGTCTCAATATACCTTTACCCTTCGATGAGTTTTGAGGGTTTTTCTACTCCCGGAGCCCGGCCTGGGCCAGGCTTGTCATGTGCTTGCCTAGTCAACCAGGATGTTACTGCTGGCGGCTCGTTGACCCACATATCCGGGTTTATTTTCACTCCTTCCATAACTCTCACACTATTAAAACAGTATGAAGGTTTGGGACAAGGTCCTCAAGGTATATATTAGTATCGATCTCCCCTTCATCGAGTACAGCAATTTAAATGCTTCAATGCTTCATTGGTTCTGTGCGGGTTGTAAATGATCTCTATCAGTTCCAGTTCCGATATTTCCCCTGTCCTGAATGAAGCCATCAACACTGAAAAATATTATAAACGACAGTGCACAAGCGATTTGAATAGTGTCGCCATTGACTCTTATTTCCCCTTATTTAAAAAGTTCTCATTATCCATCCCGTCATCTTCCAGGCTGTCGTCACTTTTGCCTTATTGTATTCTTTGGAAAAAAGGTCAGCCGAAGTAATTACTCCCATGACTTTCACGTGTTTCTTAAGTTTTATTTGATAATCCTCTTGAGTTTTATATATCCCTTTTGAGTTAATTTTTTTCCATATCATAGCAAATGGAACTTATCACCATCAAACGTCATGTTGTTCTCCACTGTTCACTGGTAAACCTTGTCTATATCTTAAAAATTTTCAGTGTCTTCTTCTGAGGTGACTTTCATGATTATTTTGGCGTCTTCTGCAAATGATAGTGCACAGCTGTGATGTTGTGGCAACGTTTCGCTCTCCAGGAGCTTTGTCAAGCATATTTTCTAACAAATTGGCGGTAATTCTACCAACATTAATACAAAGCTGTAATGGTTTTTATTTATGTCTGCTATGAGAAAGAGAAACCGCAGAGGTGCCAGGACAGTGCCTTAGGATATATTTTTCACCTCGCTGGTGCTGGATTTTACTGTTTAATACTACTATGTGCTTTACCTGTCAAAAATCTATCTGCCTATCTTCCCCATTATGCCTGTGGCCCTCATTTTGCGGGAAATCTCCCCATGATCAAATTTGTCAAGTGCCTTTGCCAAGTCCGTGTATATCAAATCAGCGTTTTGGTTTTCTTCCAAAGTCTCCGTAATTCTGTCGTAGTGGTTTAGCAGTTGTGACAGGCATGCTCTCAAAATTTTAAAACCGGGCTTGTTTGGGTTGTACAGGTTGTGCTATTCCATAAAGTTTGCAATTTGGGATCTCGTCTCTGTTTCTGAGACTTGTGATGTGGAGTATTAGGGGTACTGTGTTGTAATTTATAACTGCAAAGGAGCTGTCTGTACTCTAAGCTCTTCCTCCAAAGGATAAAGAGTGTTTGTGCTAGTGATACTTTTCACATTTATATAAATAAGGAATTCCATGAATCCAGTCCAGTTGCTGAGTAAGCAAGCATGTTTTCTATTTCTTGACTCGCGAAATCGTAATGACACGATTGCAAACAAACCATACCACGGGTGGGGATAGAACCCGCGATCAGAGTCATAGCGCGTCCGTCTGGAGTTTTATAACTGGACTCTCAGATCCCGGGTTCTATTCTCACCCGTGGTATGTTTTTTTTTTCTATTTTTCGAAATAGAAAACATGTCAGTTGATATGTGCGGCCTTCAGATGGAATGAAGGAACTTTACGCATTCTCCACCCTGCTGTCATTTAGTGGGTTGCTGAACATCGATTCGTATTGGTCTTTCAGAACTTCGCTCACTTCGTGTTTTTCGTCTTGAGTATGAACCTCCTCTTATTACTGGACCAATTCTACAGGTAGTTCTTAGTTTGGGTTTTGCAAATGTATAGAAATATTCGGGGGCTCCTTCAATATCCTGAAAGGCTTTTTGTTCCCATTGTGTCTTTGCTGTTTGTTTCGACAGCCTCAGTTTTTGTTTCGTCTCCGTGGTCTCTCAGATCATCTTTCCTTCGCTGTGACATATTCACATTTATTTCAAGCAGTTCAGTAATACTTTTTTTTTCTGCACATTATTCTACGATCTTAAAATATTTTATTATATAGGTTTCCTCAGTGATACATTTTTAATGTAGACCTTATAAAAAGATAACGGTAAACACGTGACCGAGAGGTGATATCTCGGCCTTATATAGCCTTTGTTCTATTATTACGGGGTCCTTAATAATGTGAGAAATCACGAAAGCGCTTGGAATTTCAATATTCTTTCACAGTGGTTGTTTTGCATACTGTAGTTTAGACGTATGATTTTTGTGTTCAGCTTTTCCAGGCAGTGTATGTACTGACGAATTAAATACATTTTTGAGTGTGGGAAAATATAGAGGTTACCTACAAACGACTTGTGCTAACACAGTAAGGGGAAATTGCCACCAGACTCAGATGTTCTCAAAGAGGAACACACACACACTCTCTCTCTCTCTCTCTCTCTCTCTCTCTCTCTCTTTTATATAATAAATATATATATATATATATATATATATATATATATATATATATGTGTGTGTGTGTGTGTCGTGCCGAATAGGTAAAACTTGCGATTTTGGCTTAAATAGCAACGCTCTTCTTGCCGAATAAGGCAAGCGAAAATTTGTGTATGCAATAATTTCCCAAAAATCATTCTGAACTTCATGAAAAAAATATATTTCATTGTGTTTGTTTATTAAATTATTGTAAAGATATCTAAATATATTTAGTTGGATTGGGCTAAATTAAACTGCGCTCGATATAATAATGTTAAGTAAGTTTTCTAAGGTTATTTTGGTACAAAATTATTAATTTTTGCATTAACGTAAATGAAAAAAAAAATCTTTAAAAGTATAAGAGAATTTTAAAAAGGACTTAATTTTAAACGAGTTCTTGCTAATTGACTAATTTTACCCATTCGACACATGTATATTAATAAGCTGTTGTATTGAATAAAAAAATAGATATTGAAAAGTTTACTAAGATAAACACCTGTGAAACCATCCCACCACTAGTTAGTGAAGGGTTCACACGAGAACCCATACAGCCGGCTACCACTGGCCAATGAGAGCCCAGGAGACTGCTGCTACTCGCCAGTGAGAACCCAGGAGACTGCTGCTACTAGCCAGTGAGAACCCAGGAGACTGCTGCTACTAGCCAGTGAGAACCCAGGAGACTGCTGCTACTAGCCAGTGAGAGCCCAGGAGACTGCTGCTACTAGCCAGTGAGAACCCAGGAGACTCCTGCTACTAGCCAGTGAGAACCCAGGAGACTCCTGCTACTAGCCAGTGAGAACCCAGGAGACTCCTGCTACTAGCCAGTGAGAACCCAGGAGACTCCTGCTACTAGCCAGTGAGAACCCAGGAGACGGCTGCTACTAGCCAGTGAGAACCCAGGAGACTGCTGCTACTAGCCAGTGAGAACCCAGGAGACTGCTGCTACTAGCCAGTGAGAACCCAGGAGACTGCTGCTACTAGCCAGTGAGAACCCAGGAGACGGCTGCTACTAGCCAGTGAGAACCCAGGAGACTGCTGCTACTAGCCAGTGAGAACCCAGGAGACTGCTGCTACTAGCCAGTGAGAACCCAGGAGACGGCTGCTACTAGCCAGTGAGAACCCAGGAGACGGCTGCTACTAGCCGGTGAGAACCCAGGAGACGGCTGCTACTAGCCGGTGAGAACCCAGGAGACGGCTGCTACTAGCCGGTGAGAACCCAGGAGACGGCTGCTACTAGCCGGTGAGAACCCAGGAGACGGCTGCTACTAGCCGGTGAGAACCCAGGAGACGGCTGCTACTAGCCGGTGAGAACCCAGGAGACGGCTGCTACTAGCCGGTGAGAACCCAGGAGACGGCTGCTACTAGCCGGTGAGAACCCAGGAGACGGCTGCTACTAGCCGGTGAGAACCCAGGAGACGGCTGCTACTAGCCGGTGAGAACCCAGGAGACGGCTGCTACTAGCCGGTGAGAGCCCAGGAGACGGCTGCTACTAGCCGGTGAGAGCCCAGGAGACTGCTGCTACTAGCCAGTGAGAGCCCAGGAGACTGCTGCTACTAGCCAGCGAGAGCCCAGGAGACTGCTGCTACTAGCCAGCGAGAGCCCAGGAGACTGCTGCTACTAGCCAGCGAGAGCCCAGGAGACTGATGCTACTAGCCAGCGAGAGCCCAGGAGACTGATGCTACTAGCCAGCGAGAGCCCAGGAGACGGCTGCTACTAGCCAGCGAGAGCCCAGGAGACGGCTGCTACTAGCCAGCGAGAGCCCAGGAGACGGCTGCTACTAGCCAGCGAGAGCCCAGGAGACGGCTGCTACTAGCCAGCGAGAGCCCAGGAGACGGCTGCTACTAGCCAGCGAGAGCCCAGGAGACGGCTGCTACTAGCCAGCGAGAGCCCAGGAGACGGCTGCTAGTAGCCAGCGAGAGCCCAGGAGACGGCTGCTACTAGCCAGCGAGAGCCCAGGTGACGGCTGCTACTAGCCAGCGAGAGCCCAGGTGACGGCTGCTACTAGCCAGCGAGAGCCCAGGAGACGGCTGCTACTAGCCAGCGAGAGCCCAGGAGACGGCTGCTACTAGCCAGCGAGAGCCCAGGAGACGGCTGCTACTAGCCAGCGAGAGCCCAGGAGACGGCTGCTACTAGCCAGCGAGAGCCCAGGAGACGGCTGCTACTAGCCAGCGAGAGCCCAGGAGACGGCTGCTACTAGCCAGCGAGAGCCCAGGAGACGGCTGCAACTAGCCAGCGAGAGCCCAGGAGACGGCTGCAACTAGCCAGCGAGAGCCCAGGAGACGGCTGCAACTAGCCAGCGAGAGCCCAGGAGACGGCTGCAACTAGCCAGCGAGAGCCCAGGAGACGGCTGCAACTAGCCAGCGAGAGCCCAGGAGACGGCTGCTGCTAGTCACTATTACTACCAAGTGAAGGGAATAATCTCCTTTTTTGTGTTTCCATTTTGTTCAAAGGCTGTCTCGGGGTAATTGATGGATGATGATGGATGGGAGGGAGAAAGATAGATGGAGAGGGAGGAGCAGAAGATAAGAAAGGAGAGGGAGGGATTGTGATAATGGTGACAGATGGGAGAGTTAGAGATAAGCGAGTATAAGTGTTGATTTTCAGGAGTGGGAGGAGGAAAAGGGATGGAAAGACCAAGTGGGAGAGTTGAAGATGAGGAATTGATGGATTAGGTATACCTGGAGAGGATTTCGGGGGTCAACGCCCCCGCGGCCCGGTCTGAGACCAGGCTTCGTGTATATAATGGGAAGAATTGCTATTTAAGTGTGTATACAAGTTCACCAAAAACCCCACATAGGAAAAGGATCTCATGACGATCATTCGGGCCCTCCTGGGCCATTATCTAGTCCAGGGCGGACCAAAACGTCGTCAGGTTCCCGCTCCATTTCAGTATCACACACTGCCAGAATAGCACTTGTGAGTGACGAACACAGGTGTAAATACGGCATTTTATTAAAGTCATCTAAATGGAAGTGACTTCAGCGTCTACAATTCTGCCCAACTCCTTAAGATTCTTGGTGTCCCTCAACAGTGGAAGCCGACTACCTAGTGGATCACATAATTGCTACTCTTTCTAATTGACAACTGTCCCTCCCCTCTGGTTAATCACACACTACCCTCACACGCAGTTGTTTCTAGTTTCCCCTTTGCCTCGTCCCCTCTACCCCTAAGAAAAGGCAGGCAGGCAGGTAGATTCAGGGGAAAAGGGGGTGGGAGGCGGAGATAGAAGGGAATAAGGGGAGAAAGGAAGGAGAGGGGAAGAGAGAGGGGAGATGAACTAGCGGAACTATGCAAATAATTGTCCTTTGGGTATCAAATCATTATTCCATTCGTGTCGGTGCTAGTGATGAGAATTCCTACTTCGGAAAGCCAATTTGCAAAGAGGGGTAGAAAGAGAGAGGGAGAGGAAAGGAGGGAGAGAGGGATGGAGGGAGAGAGGGATGGAGGGAGAGAGGGATGGAGGGAGAGGGGGATGGAGGGAGAGGGGGATGGAGGGAGAGGGGGATGGAGGGAGAGGGAGAGAGGGAGGGGTGGGGGAGGGAGAGTAACAGGGAGGGAGGGAGAGGGGGAGAAAGAGGGAGAGTAACAGGGAGGGAGGGGGGAGAGAGAGAGAGAGGGGAGGGAGGAAGAGAGAGAGAGAGAGAGGGGAGGGAGGAAGAGAGAGAGAGAGAGAGGGGAGGGAGGAAGAGAGAGAGAGAGGGAGGGAGGAATAGAGGGGGAGGGGGAGGGAGAGAG